>NC_135917.1:1993409-2557645 GCF_964194155.1 Cetorhinus maximus
AGAGAGGAGGGAAAGAAAGAGGACACTTTCATGCAGCCAGTATTGGGAGGAGGTTGACATTCAACTTTAGGAATGGTGCACAACATCAAAGCTCAAGGAGGGGCAAAATTAACTTACAGCACAATTCAAAAGAAAAAACAACTTCTCAACACCGATAGGGGAAAAAAGGATAAATTTAAACTTGCCCCTCCTTCCAAAAATTCCCCCAAGTGCAGAGAGTTGCTTCAGAAGATAAGAATTGTAAAACTTAATTCTCATTAATCCTTCAATGGACTTCTGTAGAATTGTGCTTTTCCCAGGCTACTTATTGACTGGGCAGCAGACAGCAAGTAGCTACCTTGCTCCTAGGCCTCCAACTGGGATATTTTTTTGTCTGTCAGGTTGTTTGAGTTGGATGATAATGGTGAAGTGATGGTGAGTCCCTATGGAGAAGGATTTGGCTTCAGGCAGTAGCAGCGTGACTGAGATCAGGAGGAGTTCAGTGGAGTGCATGAAGCTGTATTCATTCACTCTTTGGTGCCATCTATTAGCTCCAGACCACCACCCACAGATTAACAAAAATAAAACAGCATCATGTCAGCAAATCACTAAATAAATTCTAGAGTTAGGAGTCTGCAAAAGGTTAAGTATGCTAGGCTTGAAGTGGTTAAAAACAAAGGAATATTGCTTCTCTTGGTCAGGGATGAAATGCCTTTGCACTTAATTGTATAAAGAAACCTTGAGTTGAGTCAGAACTCAATGTTATGTAATGACAGAACTACACAAGTCAATTAGAGTCCCATTATCAGGACCCTTTATAAAAGTTGCACAACTGAAAACAAAGATTAAACTTTTATTCTGTTCAAGCACTGATGAGATGAGTGAACCTTGCAGAAATGACCAGATCTAACTTTGAAGGATTTGGCAATTCTCACGACATTAACTCAGCTCCTCCCTTCACCATAGTTGGGCCTCAAACAAGTAAAAATTGCAATGAACGAGGCAGAACATCTAAGAAGCTAAATCACACTTCTTTGCAAATACTGCACTTTAGAAAGTAAGGCCCATGGTGAGACTGCCTCAGAAATAAGCTTGTAGCTTTCTGACATTACAGGACCAACAAACACCTATACATACAATGCTAATGGTCTTTTAAAAAAAAGGGGGAACTTATATTTGGGTGTTAAGGGCAGCAGGTCAACTCTGGGCTGCTTATACACCCTTTTAAAGTCGTTCATAAAAGTTACATGCTGGTGTGCTGGGAGGTACTGAAGTTCTGTTTGCCAGACTTTGCAAAGTTAAACTCTCCGTTGCAGAAGAGGATTTCACTCTTCAACAGCTGCTCCCATTTTGTATTTTGACTTTGCTTTTTTTCCCCTCAAGAACAATGATCCTGAGCCAATGCTGCTAGCCACCTAGCAACCATGTCACAGCAGCGAAGCCTGAAGGCTTGATGCTCTCTCTCTTTTGGGCACAGGACTACAAGGTGCAGGGTGACACCCCTGTCCACACCCAGCAATTGGCAGCTGATATCCTGAGGGGGATGCCTTGCTCCTGAACGTCAACAAGTTGCGAGGAGTCCCAGCGTTCCAGGATGATATGCCCTGGGAATATTTCTTTCCTTGTGGAAAGTTCCTACTTTGTTCCCAGTGGCTTGGGATAAGGGGTCAGCCATTTAGCACGGAGATGAGGAGAAATTCTCACTTGGGAGGTTGTGAATTTTTGGAATTCTCTACCCGCAGGGCTCAGTGGTTCAGCATATTCAAGACAGAGGTTGATAATTCCCTTGGGGCACAAAAAGTCTAAGGGATATGGGGACAGTGTGGAAGGTGGAGTGGGGGTAGACGATAAGCCATGGTCGTACTGAATGGTGGGGCAGGCTTGAGGGAGCCAAATAGCTGACTCCAGCTCCTATTTCTGATGCCCTTAATACGCAATCTTCAATTTGCTTTTAGGCAGGATGAGGCACTGAGCAGCTTGCAACTCAAAATCCCCATTAATTCAGGTCACCAGGGCTCCTGAAAAGGCAAAAAAAAACCACCTACTGTGTGGTAATTTTTCATTATTGTTGCAATTCCCAAATAACTCAGCAGGTGGCACCACAACACCAGTCAACAAACAACAACAACAAAAAAATCGAGCTCTAAACTCAATAACTCAGCAGGTGGCACCACAACACCAGTCAACAAACAACAACAACAAAAAAATCGAGCTCTAAACTCAATAACTCAGCAGGTGGCACCACAACACCAGTCAACAAACAACAACAACAAAAAAATCGAGCTCTAAACTCAATAACTCAGTAAGGTGGCACCACAACACCAGTCAACAAACAACAACAAAAACAACAAAATCGAGCTCTAAACTCAGCACCTCAAGAAGTTGCTTTAACTAAAGCAAGGTGCAACGAGAAAAAAATCCTGGTTCTGGGAAATGGTTGTTTTCCCCGGATGATGCCCTTGGTAGTCATGCCTCCACGAACATATGCTTTTGGCTTGCTGGTGACTGACCGAAATTATTCGCATGACTAGCTGTAAGCAATCGGAAAACTGACCAAAAAAATGCCCTGGTTTGCATAACAGTTTCTAAGGAGTAAACACTTCATGTCTTTTTTATTTAAAAAAAAAGACAAGAGATAGTGGCGCAACTTCCAACTCCTCAGGGGAACGGAACTTTAAAAGCAAAAATGCTTCAGAAAAGAACCTTAGAGCAGAGATAAAAGGCTTCCACCACCATGCAAAAATATGAAAAATTTGCTTCAAATGTAAACATTTGTAATGGTGTGCAACAATATATAACAATTTTGGCCATTCAAAAATATGGCTGAGGGCTCTTAAAATACCCCAGATCCAACAGTGCACCAATTTACCAAAAGGCTTGCACACATCATCTAGTTTTGGATGAGCAAAGTTTTGAGGTGCAAAACTATTTTGATTTGAAAATGATAAAAGTGACGCATAAAGCACTGCTGAAGAGAGAAGCTTAGCAACCCTGTGAGACAACAGCAGGGATAGAACCTGCCTTTGGGAAGCTGGCTTCTTTTTGAAGGAGTTCGATTCATGAATATAGTACAATCCATGTTCATTTTTAAGTTCCAGAAGTGCAGGTCAATATTCAGGACAGGAAGGGTAAAAGAATTAAAAAAAAAGGTGAAGCAAAGGAATGTTATGAATTAGGAGGTCCCAGTTTGATCAGCAAGCTGCCAGGTTCCTGGTCTTTGACAAGTCAGGGATGGGAGGGATGGGGAGGGGGAGTACAGAGTCGAGCAGCAGTCAGGCTCCACCCAATAGGGGAGTGGAGGGGGGGCCATTGCCCTCCCCACACAATACCTGGATTAGACAACCCAGGAAACTGGGGATAGAATAGAGGGGACAACACCCACCCACCCCGATAAAGTTACTGTAAAAAGGTATCCTCTCTCTCTCCACCTCCCAGTCAGTAAATATTTGTACTGGGATATAAGATACTGAAATACAGATCAAATAAAATTATCACACAAAGAAAAACAGCCTAGTTACATTCGTTAGGAATAACATTAGCAGATACTGGGGAAAATATATTTACACGTGAATGTACTCATTTAGATACCAAAAAAAAAGCTACTCGAACAAAAGATCCAAAACCTCAGGACTTTCGCTTTTCTTTCGAACTTTCTTTTGTCAAGATTAAAAGCAGCTAGCCAGCACAGATCCATTAGTCCAAATCACACCTGATGGTGGCAGCACAATACAAACAGTGAGTTTAAACACCTAAAAAAGAACCAATAACTGAAAGACCAGACCACATAGAAACGGTGTACCTGTCTCAACAGAAGAGGTAACCTTTTCATTGGAAATAATAAAAAATCACAAGAAAATCTCTTCTGTAACTCATCACTTATCAAAAATTCATCCATGGGATGTAGACGTCACTGGCTGGGCCCAGCATTTATTGTCCATCCCTAATTGCCCCTTGAGAAGGTGGTGGTGAGCTGCCTTCTTGAACCACTGCAGTCCATGTGGTGTAGGTACACCCCATAGTGCTGTTAGGGAGGGAGTTCCAGGAGTTTGACCCAGCGACAGTGAAGGAACGGCCGATATATTTCCAAGTCAGGATGGTGAGCAGCTTGGAGGGGAATTTCCATGTGGTGGTGTTCCCATGTGTCTGCTGCCCTTGTCCTTCTCGATGGTAGAGAGGCCACGGGTTTGGAAGGTGTTGTCCACATGCTATGCAATAGTGCTAGAAGCATTGGGGCAAGAGGCAGGACAGAGGGAACAAATTGCTCAGTTGTGACTGTAAGAACTAAAAAGTAAGTCAGAACAAAGTTTTATTTGATCGTTTGCCTCAGCAGACCAGAAGATGGTTTCGATACGTTTGTACCAGGAATCTCCCCACTGGAACATTGCTAACCTCGGGACACAATAAAAGGATGACAACATTTGGCTGCTACTTTGTCAGATGTGACATCTTTTCCTTGCAATCCCAAATCTGAGACTTTTTTTCAACCCCCTGCCCCACAACCCTCCCACCCCAACAGCCTTTCTTCCAGAATAAATTATTGCAATCTATTCTGCATGTATGGCCAATGATCTCCTACTTTCACATTCTTCCTGAATTCACTTTTAAACAGATTTGCTCAAAATTTGAAGGTTCTGTCCTTTGTGCTTTTTTTTGAATAAAGAGGGAAGAGTCATTACCCTAGTTAACCAGCCAATTTGTGGCATTTAAAATGGCACAAATAGATCACCTCTTAGCTTTCTCATCTTCAGGAATATCAGCCATGTTTAGCTGGCCTCAAACGTAATTCAGTCCCTTCTGCCTCACTGGAGATCAGCTAACAACATTAACCAGGGCTTGAATCTGGAGCACCACAACAGTGAGTAGAATTGCCCAGGGAAGCTCACGAGGAGTACCAATTTCTCTCGTCCTTTGCAGTTAAAGCCCGAGTGTGACGCAAACCCCTTTCACACCCCCAAGGCTGGAATAGCTGTATGGTTTCATTCTTGAGGCAGCAAGAGGGAGAGAGCATAATGTTATTGACTGACGATAATCACAGCCCTTTATTGCACAGTATATTGGTAACTGGTTATCGCACTGTTATTTCAGCCTGTTAAGATCATGCAAAGCAAAGGGAGTGATGGCACAGAAGAGCATTCCAATTAAGATACCATGCAAAGCAGAAAGAGTTGCAGAGAAATAACTACTGACTCCAACAGTTGCAACACTTACAAGCAAAAGGTCCCACTTCCCAGACTTCCCGGCGTACAGAGACAGAAAGTATGAAACACAAGGGGGAAAAAAACAGGAACAAAATGAAACCAAATCTTGTACCACAGAAAAGCTGGTCAAGAAATTCTTCAGTTGGACTGTTTGAGTGAATGAACATACATGGATACACAGAGAAACAGAACACCGAGAACAGCTGCAGCACCAAGCAGATTACTAATTCATTCAGCAGCAAGATCATTTTCTACAGCATCCACCCTTCCCACATTTCACTGGGAAAACTCTTCATACATTACCTTTCAGGGACTGAAAAAAAAAACTCAATAACTGATTCATTCTGGTATTTGACGTTCAAAACTATAATCCACGTTCAACCAAAATTGTAATTGAAAGTCATGAAGCAAAAATGCCCTCCAAATATCAGAGGCAGAGGGGTAGAGAGAGGAGAGAGACAGAGTCACACAGCTCCATTTGATGTGTGGGAGGCAGAACAGTCACATGGCTGTTGGTGTTCTGCTGCGAATCGTCACTGGGGTGTTTAGAGGTCAGATCCAGGTTCTGAACATGTTACCGGAGGGCTGGGTGCCATTGTTTGGTGAAAGTGGAAGTGAGAATGGATTACACTCTTCCCGCTCCATCCTCTTGCCAAACTGGATAGTTAAGCAATCAGTGAAACAGTATTACTTATGCAGTGGGAACACAAACATGCAAATATCATTACACAAAAAAAAAATACCTTGGACAATAACTGGGCAAGTGTGCTCTAGATTATTCTTGAATATGTCCCTTCTTGCCTTCCCCATCATCCCCCCTCCCCCCCCCACTTTTCTTCTCATCTCTCCTGAAGGGAGAAATATGTTAGGAATGGGTACAAACAGTACCCCAGTACAAAAAGCACAAGATTTCCAGTATCCACAATAAGAGCAGAAAATAATGCTGGAAATACTCAGCAGGTCTGGCAGCCTCTGTGGTGAGAAACATTTTAAGATGCTTCATCAGAACTCCGATGTTCCGATGAAAGGTCAACCTGAGACCCGGGTATTTCCAGCTTTGTTTTTTGTTCTTTCTCCAGTACCTCAGCTTAGGTAGTCAAAGTGGCAGGACTCAATCACCAAAATGACTCATAGCCAAGCCCCATTTGTTAGAGCAACCGAGTACCTCACATGGAGAGTGTGCCCTCAAGTTGCCTGCTTGTTTCAGGGCAAAATTCATCTCTCCGACCACCCCCTCCAAAAAAAGCGCAGCTTCTTAGCCACATACTTTATGCACCTGCTAAAGGCCAAGCTTGTACCAAAATGCCAGGAAATGTTAAATCACAAACCCAAAAAGTTTGCAGCATTTAAATCAGAATTGGGTCACATAATTCCAGGTGGTCAGATTTCACCCAAATCCATGACTTAATATCTCCAGAAAATGCACAAAGGCAGATTATCATCCAACAGTGCAGAGATTTCTCTAACGAAGTTACAATTGAAAATTAATTAACTTTGTCAACACACAGTCCAGTATTCTTAACCTTTACAGCACAATATACCTTCAACACTCAGTTTATAACCAGGCTACCGTTACTCTGGTTCAAAGTTTATTGGTTTGGCTTTTGGTGGACAGAATGTGCAGAGAAAGCAGAGAACACCACACCCATAAATTTAAAAAACACACTTCCACTAAAAGCCAGTGAGTGAACATTTTTTTTCTTCCTCCTCTCTTGGGAGGCCAACTCTTGATAGAGTTTGATTCAATGAACTGGAGCAGAGGGTTCTCACAAGAGGCAGCAGAACATTGCCAACTTTACAAGATTTTAAAATTACCTTTCCCTTGACGATAGCTTTATATGCGATGCATATAATGAGGTATGACCAGATGCCATGTAGAACCTGTAGTATAAGCAACAGCAAATTGAAGAACCACCAGGATGGATATGGTCCAATGATCTCCCAACTTTCAAACAGTGTTGTGTTTAAAATCCTGAAAAGGAAAAGACAAACAGAAATCAACCTTCATTTTTGTAAACACTTTCTAACATACAAGGAAGACCTTTTTCCTCAACAGAAGAATTTCTTCCACTGCGATTTAATTGGACCGTTGACCGTACCCACTCCATTTCCCACACTTCTGCTCTTACCCCTTCCTCTCCCAGACTACCGTAAGGTTCCCCTTGTCCTTACTTTCCACCCCACCAGCCTCTGCATTCAAAGGATCATCCTCCACCATTTCCGCCCGCCAACATGATACCACCACCAAACACATCTCCCCTCCCCTCCCCTCCTAGCATTCCAAAGGGACCATTCCCTCCATGACATCCTGGTCTGCTCCTCAAATCACCCCCAACACCCTCTCTCATTCCAACACAAGCAATGGTGATCCAACACCTGCCCATTTACCTCTTCTCTTTGCACTGTCCCAGGTCCCCAAACACTCCTAGGCGGAAACGGCGATTTACTGAAACTTCTTTCAATCTAGTCTACTGTATTCGCTGCTCACATCACAGTCTCCTCCACACCGGAGAGACCAAACGCAGATTAGGTGCCCGCTTTGTGGAACATTCAGTCTGCAAGCTTGACCCATAGTTTCCGCTTGCCTGCCATTTCAATTCTCTGCTCCACTCCAATTCTGACCTCTCTGTCCTCAGCCTCCTGCAACATTCCAACAAAACTCAAGAAGCCGCACCTCATCTTTCCATTGGGCACTTCACAGCCTTCCGGACTCAGTGAGCTCAATAATTTCAAGTCATAGCCACCCCATAATTTTTTTAAGGCAGTAAGTTGTGATGATTCTGCTTTTCTTATTCACACCTCCTCCAGACCGATCCTTTGTTTCTACTTGTCCCATTACCACTCCTTTTGTCTTGCAGTATCATCCCTTTTGTCAATTAATCTCTCCTGACTTCCCCCTCATCACAGACCTTCCCTTTTGCTCTTTCCCCTCCCACTTTCCCTGCCTCTATACTTGCTAAAAAGGATGTCCAACTTTCTCCAATTCAGACAGAAGGTCATTGATCTGAAAGGTTAACTGTTTTTCTCTCTTCACAGATGCTGCCTCACCGACTGAGTATTTCTAACATTTTCTGTTTTTAAATTTCAGACTTTTAAGCAGTGTTTGTACTGGAGGTTAATATTCCAGTCTTCGCAAGCATTTGATTTTGACAGAGTTAACACTACCAGGGTCTCTTAAGTCACATGGATAAGCCAAGCGCATGTCTGACTGTTTTATCATTTCTAGGAGACCCTGAAAAGCTGCTTTTGATGGACTTAATGCTGGAAAGCATGTCATAGGCTAGGAATTCAGCACTGCCAACCTGTAGTGTCGTTCCCACAGCTGGTCAGCTCTAGGAGTAGCCCTGAGACTCAGCTGAAGTTCACTCCAGTTGTTTGAATTCCAAGATGCACAAGAATGATCCCTACTCAGGGATAGAGGACCTACTTCAAGGAAGCACTGAAAATTGCAGGTTGAATAAAAAAATAAATAAAAACAAAATACCTGGCAACAGTATCGCTTCCTTTCATTTTCAAGGGCTAGGATTTTGCATAACATGGACAATTACAATTTTGAAAGTTGGATCTTTTCAGGACATCAAACAGGACATCAGAGTTTACAGAGAATAATTCAAAGTGCTAGCATATTACAATGCAGCCAAACCCCCCCATCAAACCTAAACCCTACCCAAACAAACTATCGGAACTGGAACCATCCAGATTAAAAAAGTCAAAAAACCTGAAGAGAATGTTATTTTCTCCATTTCTCTGGGCAATCTGCCATCAAGCTTTTGCTAAAGAGCTTTTGATTAAGAGGTGGTGCTGAAAGGGTTCAGGATAATTCACTTCCTTTATTCCTCAACTCCTGTAAATCCAAAGTGCTGCATTGAAAACAAACGCGGTGACATGTTGCCTGAGGAGGGGCAAGGTGTGGGTTCAAATCTCCATTCTCTACATTCCAAGCTCATCATTACATGCCACTTATCCATGTACCATCAACATCTCAGAATAACATGCTCTTTTCCCAAGGAGAAACTCTAAGCTTACACTGGTGAAAGTATCCAGGACTCATGACGCAGGCTCTTTCACCCTCCCTTTTTACTCGCACGGAATAAGCGAGCCATTGTTTGGATGACTTGTAAATGGCCATTTCCTTCCTTGTTGCCGTCTGGGTCGTTGGTGTGAACACATGCAAAGTTATTTTTATAGATACAAAACAATGCCTGTGGGAACAGTGCTCTGTCACCCACACCAATGAACTCTTAAAACAAGGCCTTCCATGCTCATGGGTAGATAGATGGATATATGCCAGTGTCCAGCCTTAAATTCAGAATGAAGCTCTGAATCAGTTGACGACAAATGTAAACCAAATATCTGAGTTAATTTTCACAGATAAACCAATGATTTTAAAGAGAAATCGATCATCTTGCTGTCTAATGGTCACATTGCTACAGTCTGTGGGGTTGGAGGAGGTTATTAGAGATGGGGACAGAGTGAGGCCATGGGGGAATTTGAAAATCAGGACAAGCCTTTTAAAAAAAAGACACATTGCTGAGCCGATACAAGTTAGCAAGCACAGGTGTGATAGATAAAAGCAAAATACTGCGGATGGTGGAAATCTGAAAAAAACAAAAATAGCAGGAAAGACCCAGCAGATCTGACAGCATCTGCAGAGAGGAACACAGTTAACGTTTTGAGTCCGTATGACTCTTCAGAACAGGTGTGATAGCGTTGGGGTAGACAGCAGAATTTTGGATGGCATCAAGTTTACAGAGGGCAGAAAGCTGGCCAGGAGCATGTTGGAATAGTCAAGTCTTGAGGTAACAAAGACATGGGTGCAGGTTTCAGTGGCAGATGAGCTGAGACAGGGTGGAGTCAGATGAAGCTCTCTGGTTCAGTTGCTGTGCTGCACTGTGTTATAGTCAGTTTTTCTGCCCATTCTGGCAGTAAACCATATAGACCAGAGCTGTCAGCTTTGATTCCCAGTCTGTACTGTGCTAGCTGATTGCAGCCAGGCTAACAATTAAGGTGCTACAATTAGCTTTTAAGCTCTTAGGGTGGGTGGAGGGTCGGTGGCAGGGGGAGAAATTAGTCAGGGTTAATGCTCCTGATGGTTATTCAATGACCTAGTGCATGTGTGTGAACAATGGGAGGCAAACATCAGGATCCATTGTGATGCCTTCCACTGTTGAAAAGTCTGCCAACACTCACTTCCTTGGCCCATACTTGACTGCTGAGTATTTCCAGGCTATTCAACCTTGGAATAGCCACTTGGGAAAGGTGCTGCAGTGCCTGGAATTCACCTAGACACATATACTGCACCTGGATTAAACAGAAAATGAGACCATAAGACGTAGGAGCAGAAGTGGGCCATTCAGCCCATCAAATCTGCTCCGCCATTCATTGAGATCATGGCTGATAATCCTCAACTCCACTTCCTGCCTTTTCCCCATAACCCTTGATTCCCTTGCTGATTAAAAATCTGTCTACCTCAGCCTTGAATATACTTAACGACCCAGCCTCTATAGCCCTCTGCGGTAAAGAATTCCACAGATTCTCTACCCTCTGAGAAAATAAATTCTTCCTCATCTCTGCCTTAAATGGGCACCTCTTACTCTGAGATTATGCCCTCTGGTCCTAGACTCTCCCACAAGGGGAAACAACCTCTCAGCATCTACCCTGTCAAGCCCCCTAAGAATCTTACATGTTTCAATAAGGTCGCCTCTCATTCTTTTAAACTTCAATGAGTACAGGCCCAACCTACTCAACCTCTCCTCATAAGAAAATCCCTCCATATCCGGGATCAACCTAGTGAACCTTCTCTGGACTGCCTCCAATGCCAGTATATCTTTCCTTAGATAAGGTTCACAGTATTCTAGGTGTGTTCTATCTGGTGCCTTTTATAGTTTCAGCAAGACTTCCCTATTTTTATACTCCATTCCCTTTGAAATAAAGGCCAACATTCCATTTGCCTTCCCTATTACCTGCTGAACTTGTATGTTAGCTTTTTGTGATTCATACATGAGGACCCTCAAATCTGTGCTGCAGTCTTTCTCCATTTAAATAATATTCAGCTCCTCTATTCTTCCTGCCAAAATGCAAAACCTCACATTTTCCCACATTGTATTCCATCTGCCAAGTTTTTGCCCACTCACTTAACCTGTCTATATCCCTCTGTAGACTGTCATCCTCATCACTTGCCTTCCCACCTATTTTTGTGTCATCCACAAACTTGGCGATAGTACATTCACTTCCCTCATCTAAGTCATTAATATATATTGCAAATAACTGTGGCCCCAGCACTGATCCCTGTGGCACTCCACTAGTTACAGGTTGCCATCCTGAAAATGCTCCCCTTATCCCAACTCTCTGTCATCTATTAGTTAGCCAACCCTCTAACCATGCTAATATACTACCCCCAACACCATGGACTCTCACCTTAAGTAGCCTTATGTGCACTACCTTATCAAATGCCTTTTGGAAATCCAAATATATTACATCTACTGGTTCCTCTTTATCTATCCTGCTTGTTACCTCCTCAAAGAATTCTAATAAATTTGTCAGGCATGATTTCCCCTTCATGAAGCCATGCTGACTCTGCTTGATTATATTATGCATTTCTAAATGCTCTGCTATTACATCCTTTGTAATAGACTCTAACATTTTCCCAATGACAGATGTTAAGCTAACTGGCCTATAGTTATCTGTTTTTTGTCTCCCTCCCTTTTTGAATAAGGGTGTTACACTGGCTGTTTTCCAGTCCTCTGGGGTTTTTCCAGAATCTAATCTTCCTTTTTATATATTTAAAGAAGCTCTTACTGTCCATTTTTATTTACTTGCTAGTTTACCCTCAAAATTTATTTTCTCCCTCTTTTTTTTGGATCATCTTTTGTTGTTTTTTTAAAACTTTCCCAATCCTCTGGCTTACTACTAATCTTTGTCACATTGTATGTTTTTCTTTCACTTTGATACTATCCTTGGTCAACCATGGTTGGTTTATCCCCTTCCTAGAATCCTTCTTCCTCACCAGGATATATCTTTGTTGTGAGTCATGAACTATTTTTTTTAAACGTTTGCCATTGTTCATTAACCGTCTTTTCTGCTAAACTCCTTTCCCAGTCCACTCCAGCCAACTCTGGCCTCAATCCTTTGTAATTACCCTTATTTAAGTTTAGCACAGTTGTTTCTGACCCAAGTTTCTCACTCTCAAACTGAATGCTAAATTCTGCCATGTTATGGTCACTGTTTCCTAGGGGATCTTTTACTCTGAGATCATTTAATAAACTTGCCTCATTACACATTACCAGATCCAAAATAGCCTGATCCCTGGTTGGATCCACAACATATTGTTCTAAGAAACTGTCCCAAATACACTATGAATTATTTCTCGTGGCTACATCTGCCAATTTGATTTTCCCAATCTACATGAAGATTAAAGTCACCCATGATTAATATACTGCCTTTTTTACATGCCCTCATTATCTCCTGATTTATTCTCTGTCCTACAGTATATCTACTGCTAAGGGGCCTATGGACTACTCCCACCAGTGTCTTCTTCCCCTTGTTATTTCTTACCTCCATCCATATGGATTCTACATCTTCAGATCCAAGATCATTCCTTGCTATCATACTTATTCCATCTCATACTAACAAAGCTACCCCACCACCCTTTCCTTCCTGTCCTTTTGAAAAGTCACATACCCCTGAATATTTAGTTCCCAGCCATGATCTCTTTGTAAGGCTTTATAAGGCTCTGGTCAGACCACATTTAGAATATTGTGAGCAATTTTGGGCCCCATATCTCAGGAAGGATGTTCTGGCCCTGGAGAGGGTCCAGAGGAGGTTCACGAGAACGATCCCAGGAATGAAAGGCTTAACATATGAGGAACGTATGAGGACTCTGGGTCTATACTCGATGAAGTTTAGAAGGATGAGGGGGGATCTGATTGAAACTTACAGACTACTGAAAGGCCTGGATAGAGTGGACGTGGGGAAGATGTTTCCATGAGTAGGAGAGACTAGGACCCGAGGACACAGCCTCAGAGTAAAGGGAAAACCTTTTAGAACAGAGATGAGGAGAAACTTCTTTAGCCAGAGAGTGGTGAATCTATGGAATTCATTGCCACAGAAGGCTGTGGAGGCCAGGTTATTGAGTGTATTTAAGACCGAGATAGATAGGTTCTTGACTGGTAAGGGGATCAAAGGTTACGGGGAGAAGGCGGGAGAATGGGGTTGAGAAACTTATCAGCCATGATTGAATGGCGGAGCAGACTCGATGGGCCGAATGGCCTAATTTCTGCTCCTAAGTCTTATGGTCTTACGTAACCATGTCTCCGTAATGGCTATAAGATCATACCCATTAACCCCTATTTGTGCCGTTAATTCATTTATTTTCCGAATACTAGCTGCATTTAAGAACCATTAATTTTGCCTTTTTACCATTTTTTCCCCCCTTTGACCCTATCTGCTGCTTTTTTTTACATTTGTACACTCTGTCCCTTCCTATCACACTACGGGTATCATGACCTAAATAGCTGCTCTGCAATGTAGCCATATCCTTTTGCTTTGTAAGCCTACGTATCCCTTCTCCAGAACCCTTCCCCCCCCCCCATTTAGTTTAAAGCCCTCTAAGAGATAATTAAAATAAGGTTGACAAGCAGCTTGTTACAAAGCAGCAACATCAAACCGCAAATAAATGAGCTGACACAGTTAAACAGAGTTCATTACTGCCCTGCAACAACACACTCATTCTTTTCAATTAACATTTGTTTTTTCTTTGCCTGTTATAAAGGTTTCCCCCTCCAGGTTATGCAACACATGGTATCAAATGGGATTGTCCTGCAACCAGCAGAGGATACCATAACCCGGAGGGGGAAATCTTTATAACAGGCAAAGACCTTCCAACTTGCTCAGTTCTCAAATTGGCTTTTACTTAAGCATCCACATTAACAAGTAAACATTACTGACTAGAAAATCTTTGAAATTCTCAACCCGAGGGGGCTGGGGCTGCCCAGTTGTTGAGTAAATTCAAAACAGGTAGCAGAAGATTTTTGGACACTGAATGAATTAAGGGGTAGGGAGGAAAGTGGAGTTGAGGTAGGAGTTTAGCCATGATCTTATTGAATGAAAGAGCAGGCTCGAGGGGACAGGTGGCCTACACCTGCTCCTATTTCTTATGTTGTTATGAAATGCGCACACAATACTTTGGGAGAATGGATTTTCTGAATTCCACATTTTGCCTTTTATAGCTCCCTGTGTGCTGTGTCTTGTCAGGCACCCCAACACAGCTACACATCATTAAAAGCTTCAAGTGGTGTGACTGGCACACTGAAGTTTCTTATATAAAACAGAAATTACTGAATGATTAGGTTGTTATAAATAGTTTCCTTTAGTATTGCTGAAAAAAGACATTTTGTTGAAGATTTTCATCTTGCACTCATCAGGACAATCGCAAGAATACCAATGTCAGGGGAAGCAACAACTTTGTACTGTATGAGAAGAGAGTGCTGATTGGTTGGCAAGTGGACTCTGATTGGTAGAGGCATTGTCATGGAGAATGCACCAGTTAACGGTGACTGACAGTTAACCGCCAAACATTGTTTGAAATTTAAACCAGGCAGCTTGACTCTGGTCAAGGCATTGCCCTGAGGAATGAACCAGCGAATGGCTATCATTTATTTTGTTTAGCTGAAACAGGCACAATGTGTGTGCATGTTCTTTCTGTCTGCAAAGAACAGGGCTCTGTGTATTAATATATGTAGCTTCCAGTACATGCAAATGCACCATACTGCAGGCCCGGCTGACAATCTTAAATTGGTTGTCAGTGTAATCTTTGGCAGAATTATTTAGCAAACGCTGTCCAATTACAGAATCACATCTAATGTTGGACACTGTGTTTTGAGTTTTGCAAGCACGGGTTGGTTGGGTACGGTCTGTAACCTGCCCATTGCGAACAGCAGCTGGGACATGCTGTTTGATACGATCCGCCAGTCTTTGGGATGTATGGCCTACAATCCTGGCATCACACTGGCACTGAAATTCACATACCAAATTACTTGTTTGTGTGATAGGCAGAATGTATTTTTGGCTTGAAGGCAGCATCCTGTTAGTGGCAAATACCACTTGTGTTGCTACTGCATAGTGACAGTGTGAAACAGCTAGCTTCATCTGTTGCTCAAATTTTTGAGATACCTTTCCCTTCCAGGCTAACCTGAGGTAGACTGGGCACTTTTCAGGGCCAAAAGTGACGGCCTTAGGCCTGTTCATGAAGTTGCGCAATATACAACGTGAAATTATCTGATCAGGGTAGCCATTATCCCACAGGATGTCTTCGATGTGCCCTATTTCAGCATCAAGCTTGCATGGTGAGCAAATGGCTTGGGCCCTATTTAAAAGTTTGCCGATAAGGCCAATCTTATAGCGTATGGAGCTGTAAGAATCCCAACGCGTATATTGACCAGTGAAGGTAGAGAATCCCCTGGCTGATTTTTCAACTAGTATGTCAAGGAAAGGGAGTTTATTTGAGCACAGGATGGAGCCCATTAAGACATGCAAGGAAATTATTACATGTAGCTACAGATTTAAATGTAGCAAACGTATCACCCACATATCGGAAATATGCAAGCGGTAGGAGGTTAGGTGTCATTTCATCAAAGACACATTTCTGATGAACACTGACAAAAGCAAAATATTGCAGATGTTAGAAATCTGAAATAAAAACAGAAAATGCTGGAAGAACTCAGCAGGTCTGCAGCATCTGTGGAGAGAGAAACAGAGTTAACGTTTCGAGTCTGTATAACTCTTCTTCAGAACTAAACAGCAGTAGAAATGTGATGGATTTTACACTGTTTAAGAAGGGGTTGGAGTAGATGGAGCAAAATAGAAGGACAGGGATAGGTAGGAGCCTAGGAGAGATTGACAAAGATGTCATGGATACAAGACAAAGGGAGTGTTAACGGTGGTGTTAAACGCTAAAGAAAAATGCTGATAGTGGCATAAAGGTAAGATAGCAGAATGTGTTAATAGCAGAAGAAGGGACAGCACTCTGTGAAAGCAAAGCATAGAAACAAGTGGCTGTGTGTGTGTGTGTGTGTGTGTGTGTGTGGGTGGGGGGAGGCAGCTGTTGGGGGGAAAGGATAAATAAAATTAAATAAATACATAAAAATAAAACAATAATTGGATTAAAAAGGGTTAAAGATAGAGGAGAGAGTTCATGGTCTGAAGTTGTTGAACTCAATGTTAAGTCCGGAAGGCTGTAAAGTGCTAAATCGGAAGATGAGGTGCTTTTTTTTTTAAATTCATTCGGGGGATGTGGGTGTCGTTGGCTACGCAGCATTTATTGCCCATTCTTAATTGCCCTTGTTCAGAGGGCTTTTAAGAGTCAACCACATTGCTGTGGGACTGGAGTCACATGTGGGCCAGACCAGGTAAGGACGGCAGATTTCCTTCCCTAAAAGGACAGTAGTGAACCAGATGGGTTTTTCCAACAAGCGACAATGGTTTCATGATCGTCATCAGACTTTTAACTCAAATACCACCATCTGCCATGGCGGGATTCGAACCCGGGTCCCCGGACCATTACCCTGGGTCCTTGGATTACTAGTCCGGCGACAATACCACTGTGCCATCACCTCCCCCACTTCCTCCATTTTGCGTTGGGCTTCACTGGAACATTGCAGCAGGCCAAGGACAGACATGTGGGCATGAGAGCAGGGTGGTGTGTCAGCAGTACTCAAGTTCTGTACTACTAAACGACAGTTTCTTTTTAAAAAAAAATAAGAGTCAAGTGGTTTGTTAGTCCAGATTTGGCCACTATTTGCCATGAAAGGACATACATTGTGCGCTGCACATTTCGGCAATGCTGTACTCAAAGCTTCAACTACTTAAAACACTGCTGCTCTATGCAGCAGGTACAGGCTGAGATTCCAACAACAATCCTGTACAGCATCAATAAAGGTCATTTTTAAAGAAAGACTGGGAAATCCCAAGAGGAAGCTGCCTTGAAGCAGATCAACAGCAACTTTCTGCCAGTGAAAACGTCTCTAGTAATTTGCCTCAAATACACACATGGAGTTTATTACAGAATATTACAAAAATAGATTTTGCCGGATTTATTTTTCACTCATATTATATACGACACAAATATTTAAGAAAGGTTGCAATTAGAATGCATCAATGCTGGAACAGAGGCCCAGATATCAAAAACAACAGCCCCACTAACTGCACCTTAGACTCTGAAACGAAAGCGTCCGACTTTAAAAAGGAGAAACTAGTCCTAGTCCCACAGAATAATCGTTACTTTGCATGTATCAGAACACCCAACAGCATTTCAGGAAAAATAAAACAATAAAAAATATATCAAGCTACCCTGGATTCAGTGGGTTTTTTTTTTAAACTACATTGTTAATGCTTAATCACATGATCTCTCGATATTATTCAGCACTGGAAACCTAGCCCATTAGCTCTTTACAAAGGCCATGTATAATTGAAGGATGCACAAAAGGCCAGAGTTGGAGGGGGGGGCAGAGGTCTTGAAGGCAGGGGTTACAGAGATTGGGAGAGACAAGGCCACGGAGGGGTTTGAATTCATGGATTTGAGGTGTTGATGGGTCGGGATCCAATTAGGTCAGCAAGTACAGTGGTGATGAGTGAAGGGGACGGCAGAAGTTAGAATATGGGCAGCAGAGTTTTGGATGATCTCAAGTTTACGGAGGTGGAAGATGGGAGGGCATTCAGGACGCAGTGGATTAGTTGAGTCTGGCAGTAAAATAAAGGTATAGATGAGGGTTTCAGCAGTCGATGGGCTGAGGCAGAGGTGGAGACAGGCAATGGTGTTGGTGGGTGGTCTTAGAGAAGATAAAGGGTTGAAAGCTCAGCTTAGGTTTAAATAGTACATTGAGGTTGTGAACAGTATGGTTCAGCCTCAGTGGTCCACAAAGACAGAAAATATCTATACATTCCCAAAACTCCACTATTCAAACCCGCCAGTTGCTCTCCACAGTTAGTCAGTCTGTCTATTTTTTTTCCCCCAATCTGGATCACTGTGCATACATTTTGACTGTAGAGCTAACCTGTGTGACTTTGTGAGACCATATCTCCAGTGATCTCCATGTGCCAATTGGTTCAAGAGGCTCTGTGATTGAAGGACCCCAATGAAGCAGCAACTCTTAATGGGTTGATACACAAAACAGGAGTGCTACATTATACCTGACCAACAGAAAATGGCTTGGTGAAGAATGGAGGGCCGAAGACAGGAAATGAATTATCTCATTTGAGAATTCTGCCCACGAGACAAAACAAAGGAGTGTGAGGAGTCTACCAGGAGCACTGCCCAAAGTATCTGGTCGAAGATGGCAGTCTCCCACATCAACAGGCTTCAGGCCCCAGGAGGATTGCCAAGGTAAGGGCTACCTGGAATTTTTGCCTACTCAAAGCATAAGGCCATACTATGCATGCTATACAAGTTACTTGCAATTTGGTGCCGCTTCACTAAGCTAGTGTGCAAAGCGTGTACAAATCTTCCAGTTCATTCACATCCATGTCCATTGTCTTGCAATTCAGACTTAGTGCTGAAATATACTTCTGTTGTCACATAATTCTTTTGAGTTCCATCCACAAAGCCTGTGGTCAACAGAAGCTACCGGCTTGCTGCTTTGTTCAGGAAATCACACAAAAAGTGTTAAGCAGAGCACTCACTTGGGTGACACTGTCTCCACATGTATATTTTACATCTGCTTACAGGAAAAGGCTGTACATCACAGACAGTAGCAAAAGGGAGGCTGGAGGCATCTCCGCTACCTACTATTAAAAGGATGAATGCGGCACCCTCAAAATGCTGGGGCCAGAGATTGAAAACACGTACATTTAGCCTATTTAAAAAAAAACTTATGAAATACTCAGCACTGAAGCAAATTAATTGAGACATTTCATACGAACTAGGAGTAGGCCACTCAGCCCTTCGAGCCTGCTCTGCCGTTCAATAAGATCACGGTTAATCCGATTGTAGCCTCAACGCCATATTCCCGCCTACCCCGATAACCTTTCACCCCCTTATCAAGAATCTATCTAGCTCTGCCTTAAAAATAATCAAAGACTCTACTTATACTGCCTTTTGAGGAAAAAAGTTCCATAGACTCACAACCTTCAGGGAAAACATTTCTCCTCATCTCCGTCTTGAATGGGTGACCCTTTATTTTTAAACTGTGGCCTGGTGTTGATTTAAAAAAAAAACTTCTCAAATGTTTTAAGTTGTGTGAAGCAGCTCACATTATGCTTTACACTGTAATAAGACATCAAATCTGGCTGCCATCTCAATACTCTAACAGACAACTGAAGCATTTAGAGAGTTGTCTCAAGCTTCAAATTGAAATGGTATATTTTTCAAGGAAGGCTCAATGTTTCATGGCAGTGCCTTGGTAAGTAAAAATAAACAATGTCAATCTACAAAATGGTTGTCCTAGCTATCACTATGCTCCTCTCATACTTGCACAATGCTATGGCACTCATCCCAATCCAGAATTATAACGTAAGATATGGGAGATGGTGGCCATTCGGCCCCTCAAGCCTGCTCCCTCATTCATGGCTGATCTCCTACCTCGAGTTCACTTTCCCCGCCCTATCCCTCGATTCCCTTAGTGCCCAAAACTCTATCAATCTCAGTCTTGGATATACTCAATGACGGAGCATCCACAGCCCTCTGGGGTAGTAAGATTCCAAAAATTCACAAACCCTTCGAGTGAAGAAATTTGTCCTCATCTCAGTGCTAAACAGCCATCACTTTATCTCAAGATTGTGTTCTAGACTCTCCAGCCCAGGAGCAGGGGAGAGAGAAAAAAAAAAGACAGCCTCTAAGCATCGACCCTGTCCAACCCCCTCAAAAATTTATACATCTCAATGAGATCATCTCTCATTCTAAACTCCAGAGAATATCAGCCCATTCTACTCAATCCCTCCTCCTAGGACAATCCCCTCATCCCAGGATATAGAATATTTTGACGCCAAGCCCATACATTCCAATTTCAAAGGACTTGCAATCCTTGTCACTATATTCTCCTTTCTGTGCACTGCTCTGACGACGCTCAACACCAGGTGATAAAAACAAAAACCAACCTCTCACGTGTCTAAAATGGACCTTTAGCATGCATTAAAAAAAAAGTTTTAACCAACCAAAGAATAATGAACCCAAGCGTAAAAATTCAGGCTGCTGAGAGCTGTAAGTTAGAAACCTATAGATCCATGTTTAATTGGAGAGTGTGGGCTTGTCGTCAATATATTCCACTTCCTCCTGTATGATGTTGAGTGTTGTGGTTGTGATTGGCAGGAAGTCTGGATGAAAAAGATGAGTTCTGAAACGGCGTATATACTGGGTAGTTTTTCATTTTCACCTGGTGGGTGTTGGGCACTTTGCAGATTGGAGGATATCAAGGCGAGTTGCACAACAAATACCTCCCCACCAAACGCTCCTTCCATTGAACTGATCTGTCCTCTTCCCTCAGGACTCCTGTCAATCATAGTACCCTGGAGTGAATGGGGCTGCTGCTATGGGGGCTTGCTTTCTTGCGGGAGGGAAGTGGAGAGAGTCTGCTGCAGAATAGCTGGAGGAATGAGGAAGATTCTCTTCAAAACAGAAAAAATGTTCCTGTCTCATTGCTCCCTTCATTTTATGGAGAATTGGAGCTCACTGGAGTTCTAGAGGGGGATCATTTCCACGTTGAAAAGGAGGCCTTAGTAGCATTTCCCCAGCAGATGTATCTCTATATTGTCATATACTAGGTACTTGGACAGAACAGCAAAGCTTCGTCCCATATGCTCTAACATCTTTACTGGAATAATTCACAAGATGGGCACATGGTTTAAAACGATGCCCTTTACATACAAAAAAAAAGACGGGCTGGTCAGATGGGCTGATCGGTGGCAAATGGAATTTAATCCGGATAAGTGTGAGGTGATGCACTTGGGCAGGACAAACAAGGCATGGGAATACACAATGAATGGTAGGACCCTGGGAAGCACCGAGGATCACAGGGACCTTGGTGTACATATCCACCAGCCCCTTAAGGTAGCAGGACAGCTAGGTAAGGTGGTTAAAAAGGCATACGGGATACTTGCCTTTATTAGCTGAGGCATAGAATATAAGAGCAGGGAAGTTATGCTGGAACTGTATAAAACACTGGTTAGGCCACAGCTATAGTATTGCGTGCAGTTCTGGAATCCGCATTATAGGAAAGATGTGATTGCACTAAGAGTGCAGAGGAGATTTACCAGGATGTTGCCTGGGCTGGAGAGTTTTAGTTATGAGGAGAGATTGGATAGACTGGGGTTATTTTCCCTGGAGCAGAGGAGATTGAGGGGGGACATGATTGAGGTGTATAAATTTATGGAGGGGCATAGATAGGGTAGACAGGAAGGAACTTTTTCCCTTTGTTGGAGGGATCAATAACCAGGGGGCATAGATTTAAGATAAGGGGCAGGAGGTTTAGAGGGGATGTGAGGAAGAATTTTTTCACCCAGAGGGTGGTGGGAATCTGGAACACTCTGCCTGAAAAAGGGTGGTAGATGCAGAAACCCTCATAACAACATTTAAGAAGTATTTGGATGTGCACTTGCGATGCCGTGGCATACAAGGCTATGGGCCTAGTGCTGGAAAATGGGATTAAAATAGTTAGGTACTTGTTTGACTGGTGCAGACTTGATGGGCCGAAGGGCCTTTTTCTGTGCTGTAGACCTCTATGACTCTAAAATCAGCAATATAGTGTTTTTTTTTTAAATCTAGGTAAATAAATATAGAATTCACACTAAGCCAGTAGCTTTTCAAACTTTTCTGTCAAACTACCCAAAGGGAAACACTGGAAATGCAAGAAATTACCACTATTCAGCGCTAGAAACACAGTACCATGCTTGCAAGTCAAATGTAGAAAAGCAGAAGATCGTACAGAACTGTTTCCCCACCCCACCTCACCCATAGTGTCCCATTTTGAAATCCAATGCATTAAGCCACCATATGGTGGCTTTTACTCACCAGAAAGGGTAAATGCCAAGTCTACTACTGACGAAGACAAAACCAAATATCACAAATAATGAGTCGCAAAGTCTTTGATACTTGGCATAATTGGCTAATTTAGCAGCCTGCAAGGAGAAACAGCAAAAGAGCTCATTAGTGAACTGTAACAGAGGACATGGGAAGAGAGATGAAATCAAGGCCATCTTAGAAAACAATCACAAAATGAAAAATCAATCCAGCTTCTCCAACCATTGAATAACATCACACTCAGTACACTAGAAATTAATTTAGAACCCTAGATATTAAGAAACTGTGCATTAACCCTCAGAATTCAGTATGTTAGTATGCAGGTACAGCAAGCAATTAGGAAAGCTAATAGAATGTTATCATTTATTGCAAATTGAATACAAAAGTAGGGAGGTTATGCTTCAGTTATACAGGGCACTGGGGAGGCCACATTGAGTAGTGTATAGTATTGGTCTCCTTTTTTAAGGAAGGACATAAATGCATTAGAAGCAGTTCAGAGAAGGTTTACTAGACTAATACAGGAATGGATCAGTTGTCTTATGAGGAAAGATTGGACAGGCTAGGCTTGTATCCCTTGGAGTTTAGAAGAGTAAGAGGCGACTTGATTGGAACATAAGATCCTGAGGGGTCTTGATGGGGTGGATGTGGAGAGGATGTTTCCTCTAGTGGGAGAATATAGAACTAGGGGATCACTGTTTAAAATAAAGGGATCGCCCATTAAAGACAGAGATGAGGAGCAATTTTTTTCTCTGAGGGTCGTGAGTCTTTGGAATCTCTTCCTCAAAAGGCGATGAAAGCAGAGTCTTTGAATATTTTTAAGCCAGAGGTGTATAGATTCTTGATAAGCAAGCGGGTGAAAGGTTATCAGCGGAGGTGGGAATGTGGAGTTGAGGTTACAATCAGATCAGCCATGATCTTATTGAATGGCGGGGCAGGCTTGAGGGGCTGAATGGCCTACTCCTGCTCCTAATTCATATGCTTGTATGCCCTATTTCAAAACAGGTTTGACTTAGCTGAAAAGTAACACAACATGGTTTGAAGGGTGGGGGAGAAAGGGAGATAAGTAAAACGTTTTAATACCATTGTGACCATCTTTCAAAAGACAAGTTTGATGAATGATGCCAAAAATTCAAACCTCTTCAAAACCTTGTTGGGAGCTTCCCACAAATAGTGACTTTCAGGATTCAGGAGACATGAAACCTGGGGAGCAGGAGCACCCCTACAGCAATGCAAGAGGCTGCAAGGCAGCAGCTTTGCAGAGGGGAAACTATTTCTTCTCTGTCTGATCTCTGTTTCAAGCAACTGTCCAAACACTCAAAGCCCAACAGCCACAGTTAAGGCAAATCACTACATAATTCCAACACAGAGCAATTTCCAAAAAAAAAAACACTAAATTGTATATCTGCAGGTGTTGCAACAAATAGAAAAGTGCTAACTACAAATACCTTGGAACAATTAAAAAGGTTTGTACAGAATTAACCCCAATTATAAACAGTTGCTTGATAAGTGAAAATACTTCCTTCAGCTCAATACTGACAAGATCAAAGCAATGCTGTTTAACTCCCACCAGAAACTCAGTTTAGGCACCAATTCCATTTCCTTCACTGGCTACTCATTCTGAACCTGCAAGAGAGAGACCTGGTGCCCCGTTCAACTTGGGAGTTGAACGCTGAACCCCGCAACCAAATCTATCACCAAAACTGCTGTCTTCCATCTCAAACAACTCACCTCATTCCCAATGAAATGCTTTATCTGAAACATGCTCTGGCAGCCTCCATCTAACAGATTTCAACTCAAACCTTGAGTCCTAGAAAATAGATCACATCCTAACCCACACGCTCAACAAACTGCATGGTTTCAAGGCCTCAGCTTCAAAATCTTCAACTTTGAGTCCCTTAATGGTCTTGTTGCTCCCTAGCTCTGCAATCTTCAACCAACTCGATACTTCCTGCTCCCCACCCCCTCTGCAGTGATCCCACCAATTTTCAGCCACTTGTTACCCCCCCAACCCGGAGTCTTCAACCCTACACTTAATTCACTTTCAAGTTTCCTCTGTTCCCTGCTACCTCTTTGCTCATCTCCAAAAACCTCCTCAAAACTTCCCTCTGATTGACCCTTCAGTCATCTCCTCTACTTCTTGCTCAGTGTCCATCACTCACCTTGCAAAGCATCCAAAATCATTTTATAACATGAAAAGGCACTATGTCCATGCAGGTACTTATTGCTGTTGCTGAAGTTGTTGTTTTTCTACTTTGGATTCAACTCAAGCACCAGCTCAGTGCATTGTTCACATCTGCACAAACTCTGGCAAAGAGCTGTGACAGAGCAGGATTACCCTTAAGCAACACCATTTCTTTTGACGAGTCAGCCAATAATGACAATTTCTGGAAGAATTCCAGCCCTCGCTGATGTGTGTTATTGAACCCCTTGAGCTCATTTACATTTCTGCCCCCCTACAGTTTGCTGAATTTTGCAGGGCTGAAGGAGGAAACGGCCAGCCACCCAGCACCCAATACACAACGTCAAACGGGGTGCTCAGGTGCAGAATAAGGTTCCCTTGACTCTGCCTTGAAGTATCTTAATTCCAACCTGTAAGAGCATTTCCTAGGGCACGTGTGAAACTTTCAATCGCCAGATCAGCAATCCTGTGGGATACTGTCAATTTTCATACATTTACGGGCAGTTAGGTGGGCTGGTAAAATGAAAAAGCTAAATAGAGGCCATCTATACTCATCCTATTTAGAGCCCACACTAGGGCACAGATTTAAAAAAAAAGAATTTCAACCTCTCATTAAATTCAACCGCAGAGCAGAGCTGAAAGAACCTTTAGAGCTCGAGCAGAAGGAGCCTTATTCTGCACCTGACCTGTTATGAGAATGCTTCAAGTTGTGCATTGGGTGCTTGGTGACTGCTTCTTTCTCCAGCGCTGTGCGACCCACACATGGTCTATCAGAAGGAGTTATTAGGAGCTTAGTGTACTCCACCTCAAAATAGGCTCTGCCAATTGGCATTTGCAATCCCACACACTGATTTCTAAGCCTCAGACATGTCACCATAAAAAAAGCGCAGAGCTACTCCTGCCACAGTGTCAAGAAGATATAATAATGTTATTGGAAATTATTTTAAAATAGAGTTCTAGTGGGGTCTGCGTCTGTCTTTTTTAATTGGTTTAAAGCCAGCTAGTCTGGGTGCTTTGATGTATAGTAGTTTTCAGATGTTAATTAAATAAACGTAAGGAGGGTAGAAGGTAAAGTGTAAATCTGCATTTGTTAAAAGAAAACATTCAAGACTGTGGGTGAAATCTTACACCTAGCTAGAAGACGCCAAGCAATGTGTTTATTTTTTTCAGCTAATAAAATTGGTGGGATGAAAGGACGTTATTGTTAGAAGAGATAAAGTTAAAAGCTCAGTGATACAATGGAAAATCTACATTCAAAGGGAAAGATATGTATAAAGGGGAAAGGAGATTGTGTGCAAGGTCGAGGCATTAAGATAACAAGTGTGAGAAGCCTCGTGCCTGTAAGCCTCAAGTCTGTCTGCAAGAGCCCAGAGCTGAAAGAAACTCACCTTGAATGCGACTGTCCTGTCCAGGGGGGGTGCTCTGCCTGTTAAATCTATGAGTTTTACTGTTGCCTTACCAGGAGTGTAATTGAGAGTCAGGTAAATTAGGGGATTTTTGTAGCTATTATAGTAGTAATTTTGTATACATATGTATGTATTTACAATCTTTGTATTAATAAATGTTTAATTTAGTTTTATAAAAAAACCTCTCGAGAAATTCAATGGTATTATTACTACTGAATTCAAAGCCTGCATCTCAAAACATACAAATTGCAAAAATGGTATATGACAGTTGTTTCAAGTTTCCCTCTGGGATTTGAGCAACTCAGCCCTTACCATCGGCTGTGTCGGAATACACAGCAAGCTTGGACAAGTGGTGATTCACTGGGGTTGAAATCTTAGGGGACAAAGGTCATACATTATTTAAACTAGCAAAGTTGAATCGATTCTGGCACACACAGTAAACAAACCTCAGAATCAAACATTAGGTAGGTGAAAACTTCAAATAAGATCTTGCCATGCAAGATAATAATAGTCCAAGCTCCCAATTTTTGTTCCAAATTTGAGATGCTCATTTTATGAACATTTAATGCATAACAATAATCTCCCACCTACATGCAACATGTTATTAATATTAAAAAAGGTAACAGCCGAGGGGCTTCAAGGGCGGGTAAAGCCTGATGTCGCTATTCTCATGCAATCTCAGGCCTATAAAAATACTTCAGGAGCAAAGATCAAGTAGTTTACAACCATTATCTGAAGCAGGAAATGAGATTTCACTCCTAGAATCACACTCTGATGGGCTTTTCTTCCTTTAATAATTTACAAATTTACACTTGCTGTCAGGGTTTCCTTTGCAATTAGTTTTGTGTTGTGCTGGAGACAATTGTCACAACAAATGTCAGTGCTTTCCACACTCCTGATTAAAACTGTTCACACATTACTACCGTAAATTTATCAACGGCCAAATCTTGTTAATGCAAGGTGGTTTTATGGCCAGCATAATTTATATGGAGAATCATGAATACCCAGAAGTGATAACAGACAATGTCTATTCCACTATGCAATAGAATAATCTCACCTCTAAAAAGAAATCAGATGCGTCATGAAGGCACATGACGAGTGTTCCAACTCGTACCATATTGTTGGCGTAAGAAAATGTAATCAATCCAACCGTTGAGAGGTGATGGAGAAACATGATAAGAAAGTCCTGCAAGGTAAAAAGGTGGGCATCAAATCAATGAGCAACTGAACACTTTGTACAGATAATGTACCATTTAAATAGGACTGATCTAGAGTAGCTGCTGAATTCTCTTCTTCCTGCTGTATCTTTACTCCGGGCGTCAACATACCACATCATGAAGTCACTGGGGTTGGTGGGAGGAGGAATTTGCGGCCATGATTCTCTATGTGCAGCGTTTCAAATTTCAGCCATTTCACAGAGGCACCAAGCAGAAGCAACTCAGCATAAAGAGTAACCCAGGATTCTTACTGCACATACCTTCGAGTGGCTGGTTACTGACAGAAGTCTGGAACCAGCTGACTAACTGGTTCTATTTGGCAGGGGGCCGTAGCACACAACAAATGAGGGACTCCAACCAGATTCATCCCACAGTAGTGGCTGTCCCATGATTTATTCCAGGGCAAACCACATGGACTACATAGGGTGCAAAGGCAACTTGATTTACTCAAACAATAGAACTCATAGTGGCATGCACATGCAAGCATACACACAATAAAAGCTGGTTACATTTACAATGTTCAAGATTAGAAATACTGAACTAAGCAGCTGCAATTTTATTACCCCTAGTCTAAAATCTCATTGCTATCAACTTAAAAAGCCCACATCAAATATCAATCAAAACATTTTACCAAAACTCCTGGCTTCCTACCTTGAACTAAAACAACCCATCAAAATTACTATGGAAAGAACTTCAACAAAAAGCATAAAAACCACCAATCCTGGAATTCAAACAACAAAAGAAAACACAGGAAAATGTGGAAACACAGCAGGTAGGCTCAGTGGGCCAAATGACATCCTTCAGTTCTGATGGATCTAAACAGCCAGTCGACATAGATTGGGGAACTAGGAATGACCAACCATTCTCTCCACAGACATTGACCTGCACAGCGCTACCAGCCTTTTTTGTATATAAGTCCGCACAATTTTGAACAAGTACAACATTTAAGAAGTATTTAGATGAGCACTCGAAATGCCATAGCATACAGGGCTACAGACCAAGTGCTGGAAAATGGGATTAGAATAGATAGGTGCTTGATGGCCAGCATGGACATGATGGGCCGAAGGGCCTGTTTCTGTGCTGTATAAAACTCTATGACTCTACACATATAATCATTAGGTGCAGTTTCCCTCAACTACCCCTAGCTGTCTCAGCCTTGACACGATGGGCCAAACAGCCTCCTTCTGTACTGTAACAAATCGGTGATTCTGTGAAAAGAATCTACAGTCCCGCTTGTGTTCGTTTTCAGCTTTCAAGCAATTCTTTGAAACTCATAACAAAAAACATTCACTGATCCAATTTGCTTTTAATTTTGCCTTTGTTTTAAAACAAAATGTGATTCTGAAAAAATATTATCTATTTTCAGATTCAGATGAGCAATAATGTCACATGTACAGTTAGAATCAGAAGACTGTATGATGTTTAGTCAATCTTTTGGTGAAAAACAACTAAGACATTGATTAAAAATTCTTACACTTTCTCCAAAGCAAAATATGAACTTTAGTCGAGGAACTAGTGCCATCTAGTAACAGGAACACCAAGATGCAGAGAACTTGAGGGCTGGGAAATAGCAAGAACAATTCTCTTGGCTTTTATACAAAAGGACTGGGAGGTTACTTTCACAGGTCTGTATTTTTTCTCATCACAGGTTCAATTTACACAGAGACTCTGAATTTGTATCATAGTTTACTAGTTCAGGAAATGTTTGCCCAAAATTCCTCCACCAATGAGGTGTCAGCTGTGGCTCAGTTCATAGCACCCTCGCCTTTGAATCAGAGGGTTGTGGGTTCATGTCCCACTCCCGGAAACCAAGAACTGTGATTGTACTCGGAAAGAGTTGCAATCTGTGACTGTTGATAACTCGAAAGAGTATCTAATTTAGCAGAGGGTGTTAATCCATTTAAAATAAAGTAGAGCAGTTTAGAAGCACTGTCTGAGCCTGAAAATTACATGGCAACCCTATATGGCCTAATGCGCCTGCTAAAATAGCAGACAGGTGAATTTCATACAACTGTGCTTTTCAAGTAATTTTAACCCAGATTTCCTGACCAATTCTCCTCCCCTTCCCAACTCACCCCCCTCCACCTCCAAATAAATACGGGGCCATTATTCTCACGATAATAGCCCATGGTGTCATTTCACAGCCAAAGTTTCTTTGCAGTCTAGGGCCCTAGCTCTTGCTCCCCGTTCTTATCAAATAAATGATCGAGAAACAAACCATGGACTTCTGGTTTGTTTCAGTTCCATAATCTAATGTCGTTTGAAGTCAAAAGAGGGCAAATCAATATTTGCAATACAAAGTTAGAAACCAATACAATTCAAGTCATTTCAATTCATACAAGAGTCCTTTTTGATTTCCATTTATCCCTGCCTCTCCTAATTCTGGCTCTTCTTCTCATGCTCCACATGGTTGAATTGGCTACATTTTTATATTGTGATCCCCGTTTAGTGCCCAATGCAGATCAAATCAACAACATGCATCATGACCACAATAGACGTATTGATAGACGTTGGTATGGACAGCCCCCTTCAAGGTCTGCAGTTTTTTAAAAAAAGCTATAATAATAACAATTCAAAATCAGAGAATGAGTGGTGGATGAAGGGGAGAGCTAACCTACAAATGGCCTTCCCCTAGGCCTTTGCAATGCTGCCTGGGAGATGTTCCAGAGAGCAAGTGCTGAACCTCTATTTGACACCTCCCACTGATGGCAATGCTATGAACTAAAATTATTGCATGGGCAGTTACAGGCACAAATACACAACCTCCCACCCAATAACATGCAGACTTATCCAGTCCAGATTTTTTAAAATGCCTCTCCGTGGTATGTGACTTCAGAAAATTTAGATGACGTAAAAGGAGTGTGAACACGCTGCAGTTGAAGTTCAAACAGCCAAAATGACATTGCCAATCCTATAATACTTGGTTTCAGCTTCTGGACAGTTAACACATAAGAAATCTAAACCTTCCACAGCTGGTAAGGCCCTTGTATCATGATTGAAAGAGCAAGGTAATTAAGCACAAAAGGCTAAATAGAAGTAAAATGAATGGACAGAATGCTGGACAAAGCTCCAAACACACTGTAGAAATACTGACTCCTACAATCAGCCGTCAAACACAGCAAAGCCAATGCCGGCAGCCATGGCTACGAGCAGTGAATGGACAGAGATGGAAAAATGCTGGTAATAAAGAAAACAAAGGAAGCCAAGAGGAAGCAGTTCAATCAACTGCAGATGAAAGAATCAGTCAGCATAAAACGGCAGCAGCGTGCACAAATGGCGATGTACAATAGGTACGAGACAGAAATAGCAGGAATCTGAATGCAACCAGCCACACTGCATCTGTGACAAAAGGGGATTTTGTCTCCACTTTTAAGTGCAGTTTATAGACAGAAGGTGGAGATGGTAAGAGTTTGTTTTAGAAACTGCTGACAATCTAGAACATGGACACTTTTGGCCCCCCAATATGTCCCATTGACCTGTACTATTAGTGAGGATATTTTTAAGATTGCACAAGATTTAGTCTGTCTCAGAAGCTCCTTTGAAAAAAAGAGGGTGAGACACCCTCCCTTTAGAATGACCTACCTTCTGCTTCTCTGGACTTCCCTACATTAAAACATTTTTTGTTATCTACTACTTTTTTTTTTAAAAATGTCATTTTTGATTTTGTTTCCCAGTCAGGAGGGTGCTAACCTGGTTTCTCTTTATCGTTCCTCCATCTTGGCTTTAGAGCAAGACGTGAGTAAAGACAGTTTGGGTGAGTGGAAGAAGAGAATTAGCTCTTCTTCCTTGTTGGGTAAGACTGAGCATCCACCCAACACCTCTTCACAGCAACAGTGGTAACTTTGGGAACTTGTGCAGATGTGTAAGTCAATGACACAGGGCAGTGGGGAACCAAACAGCTGTATTACCATATGCCAGATGTCCCCATTTTGAGGATAACCCAGATCTCAGCAACTCACACTGGTTAATACAATATACTTTTAAAACCAGACTTCACAAGCGATCACTAGAAGAACTTCATCTCGACTAACGCTTCATCCCATATAAAGTAGAGGACATTGGGCCACACCTGCAACTTTAAACACAACATATCGCCTGTGGACAGGAACAAAGTAAGAACATTCAGGAATTGGAGGTGGGGAACAAAAAAAGAAAAGAGTTGAAGGGGAGACTGGGATTAAAAAGAAAAAAGGAAGCAATCCTTGTGTCATCTGGAAGGGAGTCCAGACTGTGTGGAATAGCTTTCATTACCAGAGCCCCAGCAGGTCACCAGCAAACTTGGAGAGCCCTGGGAAATTCAAGGAGGGAGAATTTTGAAAAAATAACAAAAATAAAAATGTTAAAAACTGATCAGTCTTCAGATGCACGTCGCTTCATAATTGAGATCAATGAACTTTTGTTTTTACACATTAAATTCATCTGTAGTAGCACATAAAACCCACACTGCACCAAAAGTAACTGATTACAACACTTGAATTGAGTCATTTTAGACCAGAGCAAAGTTTGGATTGCTGAACTTATCAGCTTTGTTTGACAGGAACTAGCACTAATTGGATGTTAAACAACACTAGGGATACTTTTTAAAAAGGCACAACCAAGTTTAAGCTAAAAATATAGCAGAAGTTACACACGATTATCTCAGAGCCAGGAACATTTAGCTTGCATATGGTCTTCAATTTTGAGTCAAAATAATTAATGAAATATTAAATTCATATGACATACAGCTGACTGGTCACAAGACTCTATTCCAAACCAAAGCTGCTAGTTTGTACTTTAAAGATGAGACAAGCCATTTTAAACCACTTCCATCATTAGTTTAGACATAAACCGACCGACTTGAGAGTGTGATCCATGTTAAATCATCAAGAGGATAAGCAAGAAGAGGACTGGACTCACACACTTTCCCATTCTATAACTAGCTCAGAGATGTGCAAAAGACAGTCATAGGGCAAAGCGCACTCTGAAATTTCCCAGTTCTTTTTGCCTCAACCCCCCCACACCTCACACTTACAGACATTGCAAATTTCAATTTTTAACCCATTTCATCAATGTCATTTGGTCTACAATGGTTTTCTTAAAAACATTCTAATCAAGATTGTAATCGTCGCCCGAATTCTATACACCTTAATCTTCTATAATAATCTCCCCATGTGGAACCCTGCAAAAGCTTTTCCCAAAGTTCACAGACACTACATTCACTGCATTTTCCTTCATGTCTGTTACCTCCTAAAAGAATTCTGCAAGGTTTGTAAAGCATAGATATCCTGGTGAAGATCAACAAATTCAGTATAGGCTAGCGATCAAACCTGAGGCCTTCCTGATATGTATGACTCACCAAGTCACTGGATAAACTCAAGTCATTGGGGAACTTGTTAGGCATTTTTAATGAGGAAAGGGCTTTCAATTTTGATTGAAGGTAAACCTTAAGTTCCACAGAAGCAAATATATTGGGGATTGAAGTTACAATTAGTGCATTGGTAGAGTCACAGCAATACAAGCCAACCTTTTCCTAGGATTTATTTACTGAATATTGCATTCAAAAACAACTTCATTTCCTTAAGTAGCCTTTGTATCTAATTATTAGCGACATAACTCAGAATTCTCCACTGTTGATTTTGACCTAAACTGCATTGCTGCTTGTGGTAGTGTTACATTTTCCAGACTAGACAACTTTTACAGCAGCAGTTTTAAAAAAGGTTATTCTGCTTTGGGCCAGAAAATAAGTGAAAAAATACATTAGCTCTGAACTTCAAACTGTCTGACCAGAGTGCGCACACACTTGCTAAGAGCGCATACCACCTTTGGCTCACATTCAAAATCAGCAAAAATTTTGCAAAGATAGCCCTCAGCAACAATTCTAAGGATTCTAGATATTAGGAAACAATTCTTTCAAATCTAGAGCAAAGTAGGATGTTTTGACACAGTGTAGTTTGCTGTGCCCAGTAGTTTAGATTAGGGATGGAAATATGTATAAACCAGCTAGAAGCATAGCCGGATTGCCAGACTGCGCAGGGCCGATAGTTCAAGAGAATGAAACAGCAGCAAGCATCACTCAGGAGGTGTGGTTGAAAGCACAAGCTGTCAGTCCCCTCCCAAAAATCATCCCTCCCATACAAAGCCTCAGGAAATGGCAGTCTACAGCTCAATACTAAAGATGCACAAACGCAACCAGAAGTGTTCTACTCAGCCTGCTACATTTGGGAACTCACCATCGGGGGAAAACGTGGCGATGAAGCCCAAATCCAATTTAATTGGTTGCAGTGATATAGAAGCCACTTCAATCTGGCTACACTAGAGCAGTGGTTATAGCTACTGAACTAATAATCCAGGCATCTGGAATAATAATCCAGAGAACGTAAATTCAAATCCCACTGTGGCAGTTTGAGAATTTGAATTCATTTAGGTACATTTCACAAAAGTAGTCACAAATCTATCAAACTGAAAGAAGAAGGAAACCTGCCTGATCTTGCCTATGTGTGTGATTCCAGTCCCACAAAGTGACCGACTCTTATTGCCTTCTGAAGTGGTCGATCATCCAAAGAGTTAATAACAAAAAAAAATAGTTTAAAATTCTTTCCGTACCACAACAATCCTAAAGAAATAGTACACAGCTATTGACAATAACTTCTGTTTATATACTGCCTTTAATGAAAAAAAATGTATGGTGCTTCACACGAGCGTTATACGCAAAATTTGACTCCGAGCCAGACAAGGCGATATTAGGACAGATGGTTGGGGGGACCGGCGCACGCGGGTGAGGCGCAAGGGGGGACCGGCACACACGGGCAGGGACCGGCGCACACGAGTGAGGTGTGGGGGGGGTGCAGAGCGCGCACAAGGAGCGCAGAGATTACAGATATAGGGAGGAGTGAAGCCTTGGAGGGATTTCAAAACAAGGATGAGAATTTTAAAACCAAAGCGCTGCCTTACCAGGAACGTGTGTTGATCTGCAAGCACAGGGGTTGATGGGCGAATGGGACTTGGTGTAATTAAGGACACAGAGTTTCGGATGACCTCAAGTTTACAGAGTGTGGAATGTGGGAGACCATTCAGGAGTGCATTGGAATAGTCAAGTCTCAAGGTAACATCAACATGAAGGTTTCAGCAGATGAGCCGAGGCAGGACAGAATGGTTAAGGAAGTGGAAATACAACATCTTGGTGATGGTGCCAATGCCGATGTGTGGCCAGAAGCAACACCCAGGTTGCGAGCAGTCTGGTTCAGCCTCTGACAGTCACCAGAGAGCAGGATGAAGTCAGTAGGTAGAGAATGGACCAAAAACAATGGGTTCAGTCTTCCCAGTGTTTCATCAATGGGGTTATGAACGAGTTATCGATAACTATGCAACACTGAGCTGGGCAAACAAGATTTGTTCTACTCCATGTCAAGATGTTCTGTTGAAACAACCTGACACAAACACAGAAAACTAAAATCAATTCTTTGAAAGAAATATTCAATATAGAAGTTCTAGATAAGGGACATCAGCGTTAAGGAACGAAAAAATAGTTAAACAGTTAAATAGCTAACTATAGCACAGATAAGCGCAAGGTAAAGTTCCCCTAACTTTGTCACATCAAGTGTGCTCCAACTGCACTAGAGAGCTATTTCCAACAATCAGGTTTTCAGAATCATGTAACAGTACAGCACAGAGGGGCCATTTGACTCATCAAGTCTGCTCCAGCACTTTCAAAGAAGGAATCGTGAAGAAAAAATTACAAATCAGCACTCAGTTTATAAGTAGTTTTATGTTGGGGAATCATCGCAAGACACTGTTCACTTCAATCCCACTGTCAATCTGCTTTGCAACCATTCTAAATAGGGTTATTAAAATAATATTTGTGAACAAATATAGCACAATCAGGTCTGTTTAAACATACTTATTAACAGAGCACGAGATTGGCTATTGAACTCTAAACTGCACATTAGCAGAACCAAAGATTTTTTTTAAAAAAATAAACTATAATGGGAGCAGCATTTACAAACTGCTGCAATTACTGGCCACTTTAGAAAATACTACACCAGTGGTTGGAACTCAATAGAATGGCAGCTGCTTACCTTTCTTTTAATATCTGTAAACTGTGAAAACATCAATGACCAGTAGAACGACAATTCCATTATGTAATAATAATACATGTCAAATACCAGTTGCTGCAAGAAAGAAAAATCTAGTTACTTGTCAATGTATATTTACAGTACTACCATATCAGTACTCCATGTATAAATAGTGCAAATATCTTAAGCTGACAAGCACTTGAAATGATACAACTGAATGAATCTTGCTCAGGTTTACCCACTCTTCATAAATATATATTTTTCATCAATTACATTCCAAATTACCTAGAAACAAAAAGATAATTGACAGCACTAGGAACTGCACAGAGAGTCCCACACATTTTTAAAAAAGTGTAAAAGTTCTAGTCAATTAATGGAGACTTTCATCCCAGAGTTCTGAAAGGTCATCAGCCTGGAACACGCACCATGTTTCTCTCTCCACAAATGCTGACTGACCTGCCTAGTGTTTCCAGCATTTTTTGTTTATATTTCAGGCCATCATGCCTGGGTTGAATTCAGACCTTGACCCCAGAGATGAAGAGGCAGTGTTGCACCAAGAGGACTTCCCAGAACTCCATAAAAGCTCAATTAAAATGCTCAGTTTTTAAATAAAGATTACAATCAGGTGGTCTTTTTAAAAAAAGCATCATTTCTGTTTCTGGACTCGCGTAGCTAGCACCAACCTCTAAAAATTATAGCATTAATCCGTGCTACTGGGTATCGATACAATATTCAGTTCCAGGAAAAAAGGGAAAATGTATGGCAGGAGAATTACAGAGTGAGCGACTTTATCAGGTGATGAAGCAGTACAGCAATTAGGGAATACATTTCCCAATTTGTCCAACTTCTACAGATTTAGAAACTGGGTCCTTTCAAATAATCATCTGTTCACAGCATGTGTAAAGTACTCCTTTCACTATGGGTGAAACCAGAAACTCAAATCCTAATGAGGGGTTTTGTTTACATATGCAGTTATAATAAAACAGTAAACTAATTTCCTGAAAATTACAGGGAGCTCTAACAGAAGACAGGTCATGCTCTACTGCACAAAACAGAATTTGTTTACTTCCAAAATAAAAACAGGAATCAAATCACCATTGTGTAACTCTCACCTGATAGGGGTAGTTATACCAGCAATGTCGCGTGTCCCAGAACCAGGGAGCCTAGAAGAAAGCAGAAGCAGAGTTATGTACGGCAGTGACCATAACACCGGACTGGTGTTTAATCGAAACATTTCAAAATGCATCTTTTCTCCAACCAGCCCCCTCCCAATTTTTTTTTCTTAAAAGATGGCAGCTCACAGGCCAACGTCCTGTTCCACCACTCACTGAAGACTGTCAGCACTTTAACCACTTGCCATTCTTGTAGCAACAGTCTGAGCAGTGGGCTGGTTGACCATGGGTGGCAGCACAACCTAGGCTACTTCTTTCATTGGGCAGCTGTAAACATGAACTGCCTAATGATCCCTCCTGGCCCTCCAGGGCAAAGAAAGCGACTGTAGCACCATTACAGTCCCACCGAGATCCATTAACTCAACACATACCATTGACTAAATTGAGACCTCCTTTCCCCTGTATGACTTACTCCCATTCCACATGATAAATTCACCCACTGAACCAGTGGAGCAAGATTTACACACTCATGTTACGAGCAGAATCTCAAAAGGGCAAATTACTACCATATTTGGAAACAAAGAACAATGCTTATTAACTTTGTTTTGTCTACCCAGCCCATTGCAGAGTTAGAAGAGTAAATCATGTAACCCCAAAAACTACAGCCAGCACTGGTTTTACATATTTGCATAAAGTTCAGTTTAAAAAGACTACAAACAGGAGGAGACTCCGTGCCCCATTAAAAACAAAAGGATCCTATTTGGACTTTTACTCAAATCAGACGGTCATGGTTCCACAGACTCGAGCACATAATCCAGGCTGACACTCCACTGCAGTATTGAGGGAGTGCTGCACTATTACAAGTGCTGTCTTTTGGATGAGATGTAAATAAGGCCCCATCTGCCCTCTTTTCAAAGAGAAGAGCAGGGAAGTTCTGGCCAATATTTAATCATCAGCCAACATCATTTAGAAAGAGATTATCTGTTCATACATCTCGCTGCCGTTTGTGGGAACTTGCTATGTGAAAGCTGACTGTCACATTTCTCTACATTACAACAGTGAATACATTTCAAAAGTACTCGGTTGTCTGTGCAACTCTAGTCGGTTACCTGATTGACACACACTCATTCCTCAAGGACAGCAACCAGCAGCAGACTTAACGACTTTGCAACACATCATCAGGCTTAGATTGGTGCTCAGGGGTAGAATGGAACGGTGGTACAGACTGCAAAGTCAGTCTAGTTGTGGTTCAACTGGGGTTAGAAAGATCCATGACAGCTCTTGGTTAACATTTTAGCAGCACCCCTATCAAAAATATCAGTTCGCATGCAGCAAGTGAACACTAGCAAGCTGCTACAACAACTTGTATTTATATAGCACCTTTAACGTAAAAGACCACCCCAAGGTGCATCACAGGGGCATTATAAAACAAAGTATGACACTGAACCACATATGATATTAGGTCAGATGACCAAAAGCTCGGTCAAAGAGGTAGGTAGTGTCTTAAAGGAGGAAAGCAAGGTAGAGATGGAGAGTTGCAGGGAGGGAATTCCAGAGCTTGAGGCCTTGGCAGCTGAAAGCACAGCCACCAATGGTACAACAATTAAAATCAGGGATGCACAGAGGCCAGAATTAGAGTACAACACATATCTTGGGAGGGTTGTTAGGAGATTAGGTGGGGGGGCGGGGGGCGGGGGTGGAGAAGGTGCAAGTCCATCAAGGGATTTGAAAAAGAGGATGAATATTCTAAAATCATGACATTACTTGACCAGGAAGCCAATGTAGGTCAGCGAGCAAAAAAGTGATAAGGGAACAGGACTTGCAGTAAGTCAAGACACAGGCAGAGTTTTGGATGACCTTGAACTTATGGAAGGTAAAATGTGGAAGACCAGCCAGAATACTGCATTAAAAACACTGCAGACACAGGTAAAAAGTTGCTCTTGTATTTTAGGACCGTAGCTGACAGCAGGCGTTGGGATCTCCCTCACTCACCTCTACGTCACTGTATCCGAGTGTACATCAAACTGAAGGCCCACATAAAGGCACCAAGCTTGTCACTGGGTTATAGAGTCTCTCCCATATGTTGCAATTCCTCCACATTTCATGCTACAGAAATCCATAGACCAGCACCTGATGGAAACTATGAAAAAGGCAAGTGGCAAAGCAGCTGCTCTCCCAAAACAACAATTAACTCAGTGAATGCTAGCGTGCCTAAATGGCACAGGAAGCAGCATAGTGGCTGAACACTCTGCATGTGTAACACCCACAGCGACAAAAGAACACTGAGCAATAGTGGACTCAGTGGAAATCAGAGCACTTAATTGCGCCACATGGTTGCCCCCATGGGGAAGGGACAGGAAGGAGCAGCACGTGACAAACCCAAAGCGCTGGGATACAAGATTGATTCTCAACTCCACCTATTTCCCATCCAAACCAAAACGCCCTCCTACTGGAGTGGGCCAAACCAATCGGGATGATAATGGTCACTAAAACAAATCAGGCCTCTCCCCCAACAGGCAGCTGTGCAACACAGAGGTTTGGGAGCAGGTTGCCAGCGTGCCTGCCTTTCCAGTTATCGAAGAGGGGTAGACCAGCAGGATCTGCAAAGAGAAATAAACAAGAGAAAAAGTATGTAGCTCTCTTGATGGTTTAGTAGATAAAAGGCACCACCTAAGTGTGACACCGAATATTTGAAGCTCAGAAGGTTGCAAGTTTACTCTATGGTCTAGGCGAAGTTAGTGGTCATCAGTCAGTCAAAATCATAATGGCACAGGAAGCAGCCATTTGGCCAATCGAGCCCATGATTGCTCTACCAAGAGCTGGCAATCAGTCCCATTCCCCAGCTCCACCCCTGTAGTCCTGCAAGTTTATTTTCCGCAAGCGTTCAACGTCCTTATGAAATCATTCATTGTCTCTGCTTCCACCACCCTTGTAGACAGAGTTCTAGGTCGTTACCACTCAGTGCGGTAAAAAGCTCTTCCTTACATTCCTCCTGCATCCTTGTCCAAAATCTTAAATCGATGTCCCCTAGTCCTTGTATTACCAGCTATTAGGAACAACTTTTCCTTGCCTACCTTCTCCAAACCTGTCGTAATCTTGTACGCCTATCAGGTCTCCACTCAATCTCCTTTGCTCCAAGGAGAACAACCCCAGCTTCTCCAACCCTAACTCTGTTGCCAAAATCCCTCATCCCAGGAACCATTCTGGTAAATCTCCTCTGCACCCTTCAAGGACCCTCGTCCTTCCTAGTCAGAGCAGCAAAGGGGACACTAGAATTGGCCGCCAGCCCCCTGGGTTATTAGGGGTGGTGAAAAAGCGTGATGAGGCCTCACCGTTATTCAGTGACCCTCTGCTAGAGAGCACTATGTGTGATTCCCTCTCTTCCTCTGCTCTCCCACTTTGAGGGTCAATCACTGTTTAGCTTACTTGCTAAAAATGTCAGTGAGTGCCTGCATAATTGTACTCCAGCAAAGAATCAACAGCAGCTAGAGAGAAGGAAGGGAACAGACATGCATGTGTTCAGATTCAAACGTGTCTTGCTCCTGTACTTCAGGAGACACAGAGCAGAAAACCATTATGCTGAAAACACAGAGACACACAGACACAGATTTTTAAGTTCTGCTCTTATATGGTGCAGGAATTCCAAAGCATGGCAGCTCCTTGTTGAAGTAAGAATGTACTGCAAGACCTGTCAGTGCAGAATTAAAATCAGCTTTATGAGGCCTGTCAAAGATTTCCTGTATAACTTGGTATATTCGCAGTTACACGGAAAAATTCTGTTACACGGAAAAAGATTATTTATTAAATGAAAAATCTTGTGTGTGTGTGAACCTCAGACTGCAGAACCCAATAATGTATTTGAGCTTCTTTGAAAAAAATTAAGAGGTAAAGAACATAATGGTAAGGCACGGGATAAAAGCTGTACTACGCCGGCCTGGAAAGATCTCAGGCACAATCTCTGGTCAATGTAAACTAGCTAATGTCAGACAGAGCAGCCATACAGATGTGCCCTGGCCTCAGTGCCAGAGTTAGATGGTAAAAGGGCATCCAGGTCGCCACTATCCATCAAAAGAATACATTTCGCTAATGTGGATGACATTGGCATTTATTGCCCATTCCCAGTTGCCTTTGGGGCATGATAGCGATGGGCATTTTCCTTGAACCACTAAAGCCCTTGTGCCAATGGTTTTCCCCACAATGGTGTTGGGCAGAGAATTCCAAGACTTTGACCTAGCAATGAAGAAATGGCAAAACATACCCAAATTAGGATTGTGAACAACTGGGAGGTGATGGCGTTCCTGTTTTTGCCCTTGGCATTGGTAGAGATCACGGGGGAGGGAGGCAATGTTGAAGTGCAGTGACTGCAGTCCATTGCTGCAGACACAGTGCAGCCATGATGGAAAGGGTGCAAGAGGTACAGATTGAGTACTGGCTGTTATTGAACTTGTGTTGTTGTAGCTGTACCAATCCAGGCAAGTAGTGAGTATTCCATCACATCCCTTACTCAAGTCTTGTAAATTGTGGAAAGCTTGAGGGATGACAAGATGACTCATTCATCACAGACTCTGTCCTGTTCTTGCTGTCATGGTGTTGAAACTCTCTAGCAGTCCCTAGAAGTGAGGAGGATGCTTGCCACTGAGCCCATGTGGAGTCTTTCAAATGTGGGGAATCTGTTACGCTGTAGCTACCAAGTAATTACCAAGCAAGTAATTAGGAAAGCAAATAGAATGTTATCATTTATTGCGAGGGGAACTGAATACAAAAGTAGGGAGGTTATGCTTCAGTTATACAGGGCATTGATGAGACCACATCTGGAGTACTGTGTACAGTGCTAATCACCTTATTGAAGAAAGGATGTCAATGCGTTGGAAGCAGTTCAGAGAAGGTTTACCAGACTAATACCTGGAATGGGCAAGTTGTCTTAGGAGGAAAGGGTAGACAGGCTAGGCTTGTATCCACTGGAGTTTAGATGAGTGAGAGGCGACTTGATTGAAACATATAAGATCCTGAGGGGTCTCGACAGGGTGGATGTGGAAAGGGTGTTTCCTCTTCTGGGGGGGATTTAGAACTAGGGGTCACTGTTTCAAAATAAGGGGTCGCCCATTTAAAACAGAGATGAGGCATAATTTTTTCTCTCAGGGTTGAGAGTCTTTGGAACTCTTCCTCAAAAGGCAGAGTCTTTGAATATTTTTAAAGGCAGAGGTGGATAGATTCTTGGTAAGCAAGGGGGTGACAGGTTATCAAGGGTAGGTGGGATACAGATTTGAGGTTACTACTAAATCAGCCATAATCTTATTGAATGGCAGAGCAGGCTCAAGGGGCTGAATGGCCTATGTTTGTATGTACCATATGGTTCTGGCTGACCGGGAAACTCTCCCGCTCTGACCACCTGCCATAGGTGTATTGGAAGGATTTACAGGTTAACAGTCAACCTGCTTGGCCATGCCACAAACTCACCTTCCATGGCCATCAAGTTCTAGGGACACAAACCCAGAGCTTCTGGCTCAGAGGCAGAGACACTACCCACTGTGCCACAAGGTATGACTGGCATAGTCAAGTTTCTGGCAAATGGTGGTCTGGGCCCCTCTTGCTGGAGGCAGTCATCAGCTGACACTTATTTGGCACAAAAGTCAACTAACACTTCCAGTTCGTGCCTAGGTGCTGTCCAAATCTTGCTGTAGGCAGCACCCACTCCTGACCTCTTGACAGAGGAAAAAGGTCACTGATGAAACAGCCGAAAATGGTTGGGCTTAGTCAGCATCTTAAGAAGTGGGAGGGAGAATTTTTTTTATAGCACATTTCTTTTTGCTGCAGTGTACAGTCCACAAAATTTAAAAAAAACGTCTTCAGAATCTCAACCTTTCCAGAGCTGAGCCACAAAATTAGGAGGGGGAAGCAAATTATGGTTTCCAATGCCTGCAAGGATAGTTGGCACATGAATTGCCATAGCATACAGGGCTAAGGGCCAAGTGGAATTTTAAATGGAATTAGAATAGATAGCTGCTTGATGGCCAGCACAGACACAAATGGGCCGAAGGCCCTGTTTCTGTGCTGTATAACTCTATGGCAGAGACTGTTCACACTCTTTGCAACCAGTGTCCTTGTATGAAACAATTCTGAGGTAATTTGGCTATTGTCCTGGCTGGTGTCAAGCTTCCAGTGTTGTTGGAGCTGCACTCATCCAGGCAAGGGGAGAGTATTGCCTCACATTCCTGACTTGTGCCTTGTGGACAGGCTTTGGGGATTCAGGAGGGGGAGTTACTCACTGCAGGATTCCCAGCCTCTGACCTGTTCTTGTAGTCACAGTATTTATACGGCTGGTCCAGTTCAGATCCTGGTAAATGGTAACTCCCAGGATGTTGATAGTGGGGGATTCAGCAATGGTAATGCCATTGAATCTCATGTGGAGATGGTTAGATTCTCTCTTGTTGGAGATAGTCATTGCCTAGCACTTGTGTGGCATGAGTGTTCCTTGCCACTTATCAGGCCAAGCCTGAATGTTGTCCATGTCTCACTGAAGCAGTCAGTGTCCACATGCAGCACCTGAGGAGTCACAAGTGGTGCAATCATCCACAAACATCCCCACTTCTGACTTTATTTTTAGATTTTGCATTTTTAACGTTACTATGAATTACATCAATCGTACAAAAATGGGTTATCACAGCAGGGAGTGAGTGTGTAAGGTAAATAATGCAGAGTCTTCAGTCTCCCTGTAGCAATAGTGAGGCAGCAACAACCAGCACACTGCCAAATAGAAACATCAAAAATCAGTAGCCACTGCTCTTCAAGATGATGGAAGGAAGGTCATTGATGAAGCAGCTGAAGATGGTTGGGCCGAGGACACTACCCCGAGGAACTCCTGCAGCAATGTCCTGGGACTGAGATGATGATTGACCTCCTACAACCACAACAATCTTCCTTTGTGCTAGGTATGACTCCAACCAGTGGAGAACTCCCCACCTCCCTGGTTCCCATCGACTCCAGTTTTGCTATGGCTCCTTGATGCCACACTCGGTCAAATGTTTCCTTGAAGTCAAGGGCAGCCGCTCTCACCTCACCTAGAGTTCAGCTCTTTTGTCCATGTTTGGACCGAGGCTGTAATGAGGCCAGGAGCGGAGTGGCCCTGATGGAACCCAAACAGAGTGTCAGTGAGCAGGTTATTGCTGAGTAAGTGCCACTTGATAGCACTGTCAATGACACCTTCCATCACTTTGCTGATGATCAAGAGTAGACTAGTGGGGTGGTAATTGTCCAGGTTGGCTTTGTCCTGTTTTCTGAGGACAGCACATACCTGGGCAATTTTCCACATTGCTGGGTTGATGCCAGTTGTAGCTGTACTGGAACAGCTTGGCTCAGGGCACGGTTATTTCTGGAGAACAAATCTTCAGTACTATTGCTGGAATGTTGTCAGGGCCCAAAGCTTTTGCAGTATCCAATGCCTTCAGCCATTTCTTGATATCACGTGGAGGGATCAAATTGGCTGAAGACTGGCATCTGTAATGCTGGGGTCCTCAGGAAGAGGCAGAGATGGATCACCCACTCGGCACTTCTGGCTGAAGATGGTTGTAAACGCTTCAGCCTTGCCTGATGTGCGGGGCTCTCTCATTGAGGATGGGGAGCCTCCCCCTCCAGTGAGTTGTTTAATTGTCCACCACCAATCACGACTGGTTGCAGCAGGACTGCAGAGCTTAGATCTGATCCGTTGGTTGTGGAATCACTCATCTCTGTCTATTGCATGCAGCTTCTGCTGTTTGGCATGCAAGTAGTCCTGTGTTGCAGCTTCACCAGGTTGACACCTCATTTTCAGGTACGTCTAGTGTTGCTCCTGGCCATGGCCACCTGCACTCTTCATTGAACCAGGGTTGATTCCCTGGCTTGATGGTAATGGTAGAGTGGGGGATATGCCTGGCCACGAGGTTACAGGTTTTGGTTGTATACAATTCTGCTGCTGGTGGCAGCCCACAATGCCTCATGGATGTCCAGTTTCGAATTGCTAGACCTGTTCTAAATCTCCCAGGTCAACTCCCTTCTGACTGTATACCAATGTACTGCCACCTCTAGTGGGTCTGTCCTGTTGGTGGGACATAGTCATACTCAAGGATTCATACTTTACAGACAAAGTCAGGCTGTTGCTGGACTAGTCTGTGGGACAGCTCTCCCAATTTCGGCACAAGCCCTCAGACATTAGTAAGGAGGACTGCGCAGGGTCCACAGGGCTGGGTGTACTATTGTCGTTTTCGGTGCATAGGTCAATGCCGGGTGGTCTGTCCGGTTTCATTCCTTTTAGACTTCATTGCGGTTTGATACAACTGAGTGGCTTCCTAGGCCATTTCAGAGGGCAGTTAAGACTCAACTGCTGTGGGTCTGGAGTCACATGTAGGTCAGACTGGGTAAGGACAGCAGATTTCCTTCCCTGAAAGACATTAGTGAACCAGACGGGTTTTTACGACAATTGACAATGATTTTGTGGTCACATCCGACTACCTTTTAATTCCAGATTTATCAATTAAATTTAAAATTTCACTAGCTGCTATGGTGGGATTTGAGCCAGTGTCCCCACAGCGTTAGCCTGGGCCTCTGTATTATTAGTCTAGCGACATTCCCACTATGCCAACGCCTCCCCAAGAGTTACCAGCACTCATGTCACACCAAACAAGATGAGACTCGAACTCTTAAATGCAGTTTAGCTTGGAACAGTAACTTTTAATAGCCACCAGAGAGGATGTGGAGGGGTGGTGATAACACATGTAAATGATATATTTACTGCAACATGAACTGCGCTGCCTTGCTGCAATATTTGGCAAACTCCAAGAAAGTTGGCTAAACACTTTTGTACAGGTAGGTACATACCCATTTGAATATTCTCGTTGGCACCCAGTGACCATAGCTGCAATAGTCAGTGCAAATTGGAAGAGTAAAGACGTCACTGGCTTGGAAGCCGGAAATAAAAAAACATGACCTCATCAGTCGCTTAGCAACAGACCATGAGGTCTGGCATCGGTCCATCCAGTTATTAAAAGCTTCAAAAAGGAGCAATCGGTGATAATAGAAAATGCCCTAGAGCCTCATTTCTGTGCTTGAGCTTTTCACCACAAGTTTTGCCATCAAAGCAGTGGAGGTCTGACTGGAAGATCAATCAAATCTGCTTAAAAAGACAAAAATCAGCACCTGCATCCCGCTTTTTCCATGACACGCCAGCTCAACAGCAACACAAGACCGCATTTCATTGTTTTAATTCTTTCAGACGAGTACGTTAATCTTTCTTTCTCCCTCCTCCAACCCCCTCCCTCATTCTTAGAATCAGAATGGTTACAGCATAGGAGGCCATTCAGCCCATCATGTCTGTGCCAACTTTCTCCTCTTTCTTTCCAAAGACCTCTCCCTTTAGCCTTGCACAAAAAAACCCCCATAAATGCTCCCAAAAACTCTGCATGAAAAATATTGTTGCCATACTGTTGGCTAAGATCGATGGGAGCAGATTATTTTTGGAATTGTGCGGTTTGAGCAGAATGCTAAGCAAACTTTACAATAAAAATCAAATCTTCAGCATGCTAAAACGGGTTGTAACTTAGTGACTCAACACAGTCGACATTATTTGCAATATTTTTTAAATAAGGAAGAATTGTTCTAAATGTAAATTGGATTTGTATTATTAAATTTTATGACAATTCAAAGTCAGTCTATCCAATGACCAGCTTGCTCAGAAGAGGCCGGATAAATGAGACAAACGCACAGAAATGAACGCACTTGGCATAGATAAAGCCTCCAAAACATTATGAACCAAAAATTCCAATAACCGGTCAACAAACGGCACCCACCTTAAGTTAGGTTTGCCCTTATCCATTTAACTGCCATGATATTTTGTGTGGCAAGTTGCTTGAACTGGGAGATCGAAATGAGGAACCTGGGGTCTGAGTGAACAAGGTAAGCAACTGTACCTCCTTAACTTATCCATTTTGGCAGGAAGAATAGTAAAGCAGTTTATCATTTGAATGGAGAGAGATTGCAGAACTCTGCGGTACAGAGGGGTCTGGGTGTCCTGGTACGTGAATCTCAAAAAAAAGTTAGTATGCAGGTGCAGCAGGTGATCAGGAAGGCAAAAGGAATGTTGGCATTTATTGCAAGGGGAATAAAAGTAGGGAAGTGTTGCTGCAGCTGTACAGGGCCTTAGTTAGACCACACAGTTTTGGTCTCCTTACTTAAGAAAGGATATAATTCCATTAGAAGCAGTTCAGAGAAGGTTCACTGGACTCATTCCTTATAAGGAAAGGTTGAGCAGATTGGGCCTGTACACATCGAAGTTTAGAAGAATGAGAGGTGATCTTATTGAAACATGCAGGATCCTGAGGGGACTTGACAGGGTTGATACTGAGAGGATGTTTCCCCCTGTGGAGGGGGGGTGGGGGGGCCTAGAAATAGGGGCCACAGTTTAAATATTAGGAGTCTCACATTTAAGACTAGGGAATAAAGAGAAACTTTTTCTGGGGGGGTCTTTAGTTTGTGGAATTCTCTTCCCTAGCAAGCAATGGAGGCTGGGTCATTGAATATATTCAAGGCTAAGTTAGGTTGATTAGGGAGTCAAGGGTCATGAGGAGCAGACAGGAAAGTGGAGTTAAAGCCACAATCCTATTGAATGGCAGAGCAGGCTTGAGGGGCCAAATGGCCTACCCCTGCTCCTAATTCATATGTTCTTGTGTTCTGGTTAACTAATCAGATTGAGCGATTGTGAAGTGAACAGCATAACATCTGAATTAAGAAGTACAAGTTAGAGTGGGTGAATTCAATGTCAACTCAGGTAGAAGCAGAGGTGAAAAATATTGGATTGAGAGAGAGAAAGAGAGAAAAAAAAAAGAGACAGAAGTACAAAAAGAATTGATTAAAATACAATTAAGCCCCAAGGAATGAGACTCAACACTTGTAATAGTTAACTTCCAGTGCCAGTGAGATTTTCTGGCCATAACGAACACTCGCCACTCTCTTAAAAGAATACTTCTGACTTGAAGCGACAACGTAACTTTCTGTGGCAAGTTTATTTCATATCTACAGTTTAAGTGCTGGAATTTCACACCAATGTATTTGAATAATGAGTCGAACAGCGAGATGTCATTTTCGCAAAACTAAATGATGACAGAGCAGCAAATCCCAGACAGAATTTTTTTGATTTCCTCAATTGAAGTTGCTGGGACATTTGCATGTAAATAATGGCAAATGCCATTGGCCTCATTTATTTTGACAGCACTCTTTGGGCTAATATACTGGTTTGCTCCACCCACTCCCAAATCCAAGCTGATATAACAGTATAACGGTTCATGCCATGTCATGAGTTCTGGAGCTACTCCAGAGTTAAGCAAAATAGAGACAGGTTCAATGAAAACATGAAAGCCCTGGGTAAAGGCGGAAGACTTATCTTCTGAAGCAAAGCCGTAGTTAGTGCTTTGAAGGGTGGGGGGGGCTGTTTTCAATTCAATTTTTTACTACACAAGCCAGTTGGCACCAAGGGCAGGGCACACAAAGCTCACAGCAGGAAGCCCATTAGAAACAGCTGCCCATGGGAGTTGCATTGGCAGCAATTTACACACCACTGGTCAGGATCACTCAATACAAATACACTTTAGTCACTCTTTACACTGTGGCAGAAAAGCTGGAGGAGACCAAAACACTACCAGAGCATTCAAGTATATAGGTTGGTATTAAGTGCAGCACCACAGTTTGTGGCATGTGGGTTTTCCCCACAATCTCCCACATACTTGAGCTTTTGATTCCAGCCATGTTATAGTGGACAGGTATGAAGTATAGCCCGCTAGATCCTCACAATGAAGGTGTTTTAAAACAGCCAGATACACCAACCATAATTGTTCCAAGTCAGTTAAAGGAATTAAAAGATAACCAAACACCACCACCTAAAAAAACACAACCAAATGGCATCTGCACTGATACTCGAAATGAAAAAAGGGAATAACTTAAAATGCAACAAAACACAACCTGCACAACTCTAACATAATAGAAGTTGACTGCTTGACATTGTATCACCATGGTTCCATTAAGTATTTCCCCGAATACAGGCTATTCAGATGTCACTTGCCCAGTTTAACTGTGTGCCAGCCTTGGTTCAGTGGTAGTGCCCTCTAATCAAGAGATCATCGGTTCAAACCCTGCAGAGGCTCCAATACAAAGTCTAGACGGACACTCCAGACACTAAATCCAAGTTTTGCCTGGCCTCCCAGGTGGATGCAAAAGATTCTGTTGCACTATCCGACGGGCAGGGGAGTTCTCCTGATGTCCTGACCAACATTTATCACCCAACCTGTATCATTATAAAAAGATTCTGATCATTTGCTTCACTGTTTGTGGGAGCCTGCTGTGCATAAATCGGCCACTGTGTTTCCCTACACTACAACAGTAATTACACTTCAAAAGTACTTCATTGGCTGTAAAGTACTCTGGGACATCCCGAGGTAGTGAAAGGTATGATAGAAATGCAAGCTCTTTACCTTAATTCATATCTAAACCACAGCCCCCAGCCCACCAATTATTTCTGCACTGAAGTATAAACCAGTAAATTCACTCACACAGATGTACATTGGGAAATAACAAAACACTAAATGATACTTATTACAGACTGCCACCTACACTGCACATTTGATAATTCCACACCAGCCACTTTGGAGGACCATTACGGTTGTGAAGAGAATGGTCAATCATCTTGACCAAAGAAAGAATTGACAAGAATGCTTTCTTCTCTTTGGGGGGAGGGTGGTGCAGATATATGGACAAACATTCACATACAGCACTTACCTTCCATAGAAATCTCACTCCATAGAAGAATATATAGAAATAAAATACAAGTCTCCACCTGCAAATACAAAACACTTGAAATCAGAAAATGGGAGGGGGGGGTGCGGTTATCCCCATCAAATCTAAAAGGAGCTCAGTCGACCAATCTGGATTCCAATGAAAAATTTAAAAAGTTTTTAAAATAGTGCCAGTTTCCTCCTCCCTAGTAAGCAAGACTCCAGCCTTACTTCAGTGCTTTTCGGAGAAGCACTGCTACATTCAGTGACTCTATAGATGAAGGGTCATTGGCCACAAGCCTCCCTGATTATAAAAAAAAAGCTGCTTCTCAAACACAAAAATAAATGAAGAGAAAAACAGCTACGTTTATTCTTCCAGTCACAGTGGCCACACAGCATAAACCTTATATTGCAGGCCCTTAACAAGGAGTCAGTGATTACAGAATTTACTGGAGCTTTTAAAGCCAGCCTTCAACCAGTCACACAGCCACTGCCATTAACAACTTAAGTGAATATTAGGAGCCACTCACCAGCACCTCTCAGTGCTGCAATTCCTTCTTGGGCAGGTTCTTTGAGGTTTCCCTACGCTGGCAATCTGCAGCACTCAATGCTATCTATTACACATGCGTAACACAATGAACTCAGTTTTACAGGTCAACATAACAGGGTGGGCCTAGTTCACAAATGTCCTGACCATACACCTGAATCACATTAAATGCTCATAACCCCCCAGATTTCTATTTGGAGCTTTTCAAGTGAAGTTATGAAATGTAGGCACGTGTCACAGGTAGGAGCTTTTGGCCTTTAAAACGCTGTTCGGCAGAATTAAATTTTGAAATAAATTTAAGTGTCTTATCTTCTGTCAGCCCTAATAAGTGAAAAGTCATTTTAGGATAGTTCAATCCCTCTATGGGGTCAAAGCCCAATTTTAGTTAAAATAACCTGACCATCGTGACTGCAGCCAAAAAAAGGCAAGTATGCACTTGTGACCAGATCTATGCCACTGTAAACAGCTGCAGGGTAGCCTGGGGCAACTTATCAGCACATTCCCCCACCTAGGGGGTTGGCACTTGGTTTTACTTGCACTTTCTTAATAGCACAGTTAAGATTGGAAACTTGGGTCACCAGTGAAACACCACCCAGTGACTGCACAGCATTATGCAGTAGAGTATTAATGCAATGCAGCACTAAAGGGGAAAAAAGTCTTACTATTGCGTGATTGAAAGAACAGGTTCTACCATCAGGGTCTCTACTAAGAAAGTTGCCATGTATGATTACAGAATGTGCAAAGCTAACTCTCAGCCACTTGAGCAAGATACCTAGTGGGCAGCCGGAGCCACAGATTCATATCTAGTAAGTCAACACCTTCAGGAGAGCAGGGTTGAAGCCAAAAGGGAAGAAAGTTAAAGATCAAGGATTAATTATCTCATTCACCACCTCCTTCCTTCCTATCTATCACTGCAGTCAATCAATTGTTGGGGCACAGGTGCTGAAGATGCCCAAATGCTCAGGTCAGGCGTGTGTGTGTGCAAGAAGGAGTTTATGGAGGAGTCCAATAGTGAGAGGTGGAGCGGAATTAAGAATCTCAAGCAAAAACAAAATACTGCAGATGCTAGAAACCGGAAATAAAAACAGCATTTTTGTTTTTTTAATCTTTAAAGCACTTGTGGGTTCCTGCCCTTTGCTATGGAGATAAATTTAGATCCTTTGTAATGCAGAGGTGCACTGCCATTCCAGGAAGTCAAATCAGTGTTTGCATAAAAATTAAATGCAAAATAAAAAAGCCAAACCAGAAATTGCTGGCGATACACAGCAATTTCATTAGCATCTTGGGGGTGGGGGGGGCACATTTCAGCGTTGACCTTTCCTCAAAAAGGGATATACATCAGAATGTTAAACCATCTTCTTTCAAATACTGATTGATCTGCTGTTTACGTTCCCAGTATTTGCAGAAGCGACAATCCTAATCATTCATGATCAATTTTAAGGAGCAGTGCAAATCGCGAGTCTCATGCCATTGTTGCGGCAGTGAGGTGATCAGCAAAGCAAATGGTTCAGTTCTGCAGGGACTCATTACGTATTTACTGAAATTAACATTTTGAAGACTGGAATCTTTTGGAACAAAATGTAAATTGTTGGTATATTTCAATAGCAACAAAACTACTCCAGATTCTCCAAAATAAATGGAAGCGGTCTAGTGCAGAGCATGCTAGCATATTGATGCACTGAGCACTTGATTTGTGGGGATTCATAGGCACCAAAGGTAAAAGCAGATGGAATATGCCCTGGAGAGAAGGGTGTCACGCTGGGAGGAGAGAAAAACTTCACCTGGGAACAATTCAATCTAGGCCATACTCTTTCCTCCCAAAAATAAATCACAGGATAGCATCTGCAGAGGTTGGGAGGTGAGGCTGCTGCCTAGGACCTCAGACAGCTTCTCAAGAGTGGTGCCTTCATGGGAATCACTGCAAACTGGTTTGTAAATTTCTAAAACAAATAGCTTCACATTTTGAAAGTCAAAAAGAGGAGTACTACAGAACTCAATAGGTCAACAGTAAGGCCAACACTTTCACACGGACCAGCATATGGAAGTCAATCTATGGTCCCACCACAGTGCTAGACCAGTACCCTGTCCCATCATTTTTCCCCCTCCTCGCTGGTTCTCAACATAATATTTAGGAAGTGCAATGTACTCTGTTAAGAGAAACATGTGCATACAAGAATAAGAGAAACAGCTTTCCAGGGGAGGCTAGACCACAAACCCCATTTAAGTTCTTCTAGGACAAGCTAGGTCAAATACAACTCCATCAAACTAAGAAAAAAAAACCGCTACAGCATTTCAGAGCTGGCCAAGATCCCAGAGGTGCAGCAAGAGATCAATAAGAAATGCAGTTTTCTGTTGGTCAATGCATTATTGGATTGTGTAGCAAGTGAAGGTTTGACATTGTCTCTCAGTTATCAGTTATGTGCTTATATTCTACCCTATGATTTAGATATTTTCCTCCTCTAAGCCAAGTGGAAAGCTCTCAAAAATGATTTGATTTTAGACGAGTACCATTAAAGAGAGTTGAATGTCAACTGCCTAGAGCGCGGATTTGTTGTGTCAGCTCCTGCTCACCTGTTAATTCAGGAAAGCTTATGGGTGGGCGGGGGCTGGTGAGCTCCATTCAGAAAGCCTGGGCCACAAACTCACTTAATTCTTTTCCTCTTGCTCGATGGTGTTGGCTTCTTCACTGCAGTAGAGCTCAGTGGGTGCCAGTATTTTGCCCAAGTAGCTACAATGAAGGCCACCGATTTATGCGACTAAGTCAAATTCCATTACCTTCTAGGGTTTTACTACCGTTTTGGGGGAAATCCAATTCCACTCTATTAAAATTGGGGCCATTGGTTTACAGTGACTGAGTAAATAAATTTCCAATTTTTAGTACATGGATCTCTAGGATTTCCACTGACATTTTGGAAATCAAACTGCCCACTTTCATGCACACCATAAATCAGTGGCCTTGGTCATTGTTCACGTGCAAGCCAAGGCAATGAGCACCAGCAAGCTATCTGACTATAGAGGACAAGTATCCGACCTGGATCCCATATGCACAGACACACAGCAGGTGTTGAATAGCAAATCAGGAGTGGCAGCCCAGTTGACTTTCCTCTGCCCCAACCTACAGGTACCACAGTACATTATGGAGCCTCCGCCACTACTCCGACTCAGATCAGGAAATTGATCCTGGGATCTTCCCAGTCTGTATTTATGAGCAAACGAATTAGGAGCAGGAAAAGGCCATTTGGCCCCTCAAGCCTGCTTCGCAATTCAATGAAGATCATGGCTGATCCAATTGTAGCCTCAACTCCACTTCCCTGCCTAACCCCTATACCCTTAGATTCTTAATTGAAGAGGGAGTCAATCTAACTCAACCTTAAAAATATCCAAAGACGCTGCCTCCACTGCTCTCTGAGGAAGAGTGTTCCACAAACTCAAGACCCTCAAAAAAAATTCTCTTCATCTCCATCTTAAATGAGACCCCCCCTCATTTTTAAACTGGAGTCCCTTGTTCTAGGTTCTCCCATTAGGGGAAACATCCTCTCCACATCCACCCTGTCAAATCCCCTCAGTATCCTATATGTTTCAACAAGATCACCCCATATTCTTCTAAACCCAATGGATACAGGCCCAACCTTTCCTCATAAGATCCTCATCCCAGGAATCAGTCAAGTGAACCTTCTCTGAACTGCTTCTAATGCAATTATATCCTCTCAAATAAGGAGACCAAAACTGTACACAGAATTCCAGATGTGGTCTCACCAATGCCCTGTACAACTGAAGGAAAATATCCCTACTTTTATATTCCATTCCCCTTGCAATAAACACCAACATTCCATTTGCCTTCCTAAACACTTGCTGCACCTGCATATTAACTTTATGCGATTCACGTACCAGGACACCCAGAACCCTTTGTACCACAGAGTTCTGCAATCTCTCCCAATTTAAAAAAAACATGCTCAAGAATTGGAGAGTTTTACCTCCAAGTCATCAGAATTGCCACGTTTTATGTTATCACTGCCATCATTAAATCAATGGACTCCAATATAAAACTCCAGAACAGCTAGAATGCTTAACTCTCAATGTTCAAGAGACAACAAACACCCATTTCCAGGTATAAAAACAAAGTGCTGAAAAAAACTCAGCAGGTCTGGCAGCATCTGTGGAGAGAGAAAACAGCATTAATGTTTTGAGCCCAATATGACTCTTCTTCTGAAGAATTGTCATATTGGACTCAAAACATTAACTTTGTTTCTCTCGCCACAGATGTTGTCAAACCTAAGTTTTTCCACTCTTTATTTTATTTCAAATCTCCAGCATCTGCAGAATTTTGCTTTTATACCCACTTCCAGGGGCTATACTGGCAGACAACAATATCAAATTACTGAACACGAAGGCATATCAGTCTGTTTGTAGCTCTGTAATATTCATGGTTGTCCAAGACTTTTCCCATAGTGCTGCATTTCCTCTTCCTTGCTTTCCCAGTCTGTAGCCAGCCATGAAACGTAGGAGCGTGGCTTGGTAATAGTCATGCGTTTCCCTCACACACTCTAAAGCTCAGGAGGCCGGGATTTTCCGGTCCTGCCAGCAGCGAGCATCATTATGGGCAGAACGGGAAAATTGGGAGAGCGGCTAAAAGTCAATTGATTTTTGGTCACTCACCAAATTTTCCCCTTCCCACCTGCGGTGATGCCCATTGCTGTACCCAGGCAATAAAGTGCATGGACCACACCGGATTCACCTTCCATTTTTACTCAGGGGGCCAATAAAGTCAACACTTCTCTCTTTTTAAAAAAATAAAATCAGGTGGAGCTTTTCACAAGAAGTTACTAGGTTTATTATATTGATCATTTAAACTGTAGCAAACACAAGCAGTGGCTACATTATTGTTGGTCTCTCTCCTTGTGCTACTTCAGGAGAACATACACTGGTGAGGGCAGACACATGGCAGATGAACACAGAAAAGTGTGAAGTGATTTATTTTGATGGGAAGAACAAAAGGCAATGTAATCTAAATTGGTAGAATTTAAGGGGGTTCAATCACTCAAATCTTTGAAGATGGCAAGATAAGCTGAGAAGTCTGTTTAAAAAAAAGTGTATGTGATTCTTAGCTTCAGTAGAATGATATCAGAGATGAGGGATTTCAGTTAAGTGGTAGGCTAGAAAAACAGAGTCCCCTTAGAGTAGAGAAGGTTGAGGGGAGATTTGACGGAGGTGTTAAAAATCAGGAAGGGTTTTGAGAGAGCAAGTTAAAGAGAACTGTTCCCACTGGCCAGAGGGTTGGTGGACAGAGATTTAAGGTTATTGGCATACATGCCAAGAGGCAACATGAGGAAAACATTTCTTTTTAATAAACACAGCAAGTTGTAATCTGAAAGGGTGGTGGGAGCAGATTCAATAGTAACTTTCAAATATTCAAAAAGGGTAAAAATTTGCAGGGCTCTGGAAAAAGACCAAGGGAGCGAGACTAATTGGATAGCTCTTTCAAAAAGAGCTGGCACAGGCATTAAGGGCCAAATGGCCCCCTCTTGTGCTGTATGAAAATAATTCTAACTCATCGAATCAAACTAAAGGGACAAAGTTTACTAACATTGGTCAGCAAGAATGAATTGCTCCAAAAGTCACTATGAAATATGGGCAAAGATAACCGAAAAGAAAACAGGCAAAATGCAGTGGGCTGTGCAGAAACTTGGTTTTGGCGCTGGTGGATTACAGAAGTCTTGCGGGAGTGGGAATTCTTCATTTTCACTGAAAACAATAAGCCAACTGTACAAGCTGATGGTACTACTGTTGCCATTCATGCTCTGCCGCCGCTGCCTAGGCTCGTCCGCCATTGCTGCCTGTGCTCTGCCGCCTTTGCCACTCGTGCTTTGCCGCTGCTCTAAACTCAGCCGCCATTGCCGCTCATGCTCTGCCGCCGCTGCCCTAGGCTTGTCCACCATTGGCACCTGTGCTCTGCCGCCATTCTTGTTGACTCGGTCAATATCACTGCCACTTGTGTCATTGCCTCTTCTAAAATAAGCCGTTCAGTCTGCTGATAAGATTTGGCAATGCGTTAGAAGCATTGAAATGCCAAGCGGGACCACTGCCAAACACTTATGATGACCAGGAACTGCATTTTTATTTGTTCCTTGGTCATTATGGCCCTTGGGGGTCGAACCTGGAAAATGATTCCTAAACTCCAGCAACAAACCCAGGATCCCACGTAATGAAAATTGATTTTCACTTATTCAGTCACCATAAACCAGTGGGCCCAATTATGGGCAAACTCCATTCCAATTTCTGCATGTAGATGTAGTGGAAGATTATTATTTATAAAAGCAAATTTAAAAAAAACATACAAAATAAACATGCATCACATGCCAACACCATCCATTATTCTTTAAAGAAATCTTAGAAACAATCAGGATATTCTAAGGAAGGAATATCTGGGAAGAAAACACCATTCACTTACATCTTTTTTCTTCGATTGATTTGTAGTTTTTGCAAGACTTTTTCAGATAGGGGTGGGCAAGGAAATCAGAAGCAACAAATTGCACGGACTTTTCATTGCCAATGAAAGTTAAAAGTGACAACTGGTACAAAAGTTTGTAATCTCATTCATTTTTAGGAGAAGGGAAGGAATAAGGAGTTTGCACAAAGATTATGCTTTGTAGTTGCCCAAAAAGTTGAGCATTTTTAGCAACACACAGATGTTTATTTACAAACTGATGCTGCAGTTATAATACTACTACACAATGAGCTTTGCACAATAGGACTTAACATTAATCAAGTACAATTGGAGGCATAACAGTTGAAAAAAAAAAAAATAGGCGTACATGCTCTCACAGAATTTTGTGAGGGTGCTGGGTTTATCTTGGTTCCTTCGATGTCGAAACCAGCGCTGAATTTTGCGGACATCCCAGTCGAGCTGTTTTGACAGGCCTTCAAGTCTTTTCTCATCAGGAGACTGATCAGAAGGAAAGAGAATTGATTATTAACTTGTATTTATGGTTTCCAGAAATGACTCCAGCAAAAACTGAAAGTTCAAAAACATGGAATGTAGCATGTCTGTGGAGTTGGGGAAGGAGGAGGGGCACAAAGGAAATGCAAGGCTAACAAATGTGGGGGAGGCGGGAAAAATTTCTTTCCTGAACACCTTTATCCCTTATCTTTAAAATGTACAGAATTTATTAAATTAAACATTCAAATCCAGCCAAGTTACTTATGATTGTAGAGTTCAAATTTAAGACTGCAGATTCCTAGCCTACACTGACCTCCTTCACCACATGTAGATACACACTTAATGGGTTAGAACAGAATTCCATTATGATCCACTAGATTGACTTGTGCCAATCCTAAATTCTGCAATTGTCTTTGAAATAATATTGTTTAATAATACAGGGAAATAGACCTTCAAGATCAGTAGGAGGAAGAAAAAGTAGAAAAAATACTCTGCATTGTTACCCAAAAAGGGTACTGCAGGACTCGAGAGAAATTCTGTGTTTACATAAATTAGCACACACGCCTAGCCACCCTCCCAGAGCAAGGAAATAAAAGGGGAACTAAAACGTTAAAGGGATGCAGGGGCACAGTTAACATATCACTGAAATATTTCATCACATTTGTTACACATTACCCATTTTGGAGTTTAAAAGGAAACATACATTATTCAATTAATTAACAGAATCGTTACAGCACAGGAGGCCATTCGGCCTGTTGTGTCTGCACTGGCTCTCCATAGGAGTAATTCACCCAGTGCTATTCCCCTGCCTTCTCCCTGTAGCCCTGCAGCTTCCTCCTTTACTGATAAAAATGCAATTCCCTCTTGAATGCCTTGATTGAACCTGCTTCCACCACATTCTCAGGCAGTGCATTCCAGATCCCAACCACTCACTGCATGAAAACATTTTTCTACATGTCGCCATTGCTGCTATGCAGCTCTATCTTTTTAAGTCTTCCAGCTCTTACTTTTCTTCATGTCTTCCATTGCTATTCTTCATTTTTACACTATTCTTGAAACTAAAAGGAAAAAGCATGCAGAGGTGCCATGTTATCTCATCGCTTCTGTCGACCATAGTTATATTATTTGGTAAGTAGAGCTCTTGCCCAGTAAGGTTATATATTGGGCTAAATTCTTTTCTGAATACCTCCTACTGCTCATCTGCAGATTTACCCAATAATAGTTTTGATTCAGTTGCCGTCATCCCATTAAAATTCCCAAAGTCTAGAATTTAAGTACCTGCGATAGGATTCTACTTTTCAAACCCAACATGGGAGTTCAATCATATTAAGATCACTCTTAGATAAATGCTTCCTTACAATATTAAAACAATAGCACACTTGGCTGGCATGTATTAAGACAGTATCAAGAGGTTGCGGCAAACAAGAAGAATGGTTCTTCAGTAACAATTCTGTGATATTGTCCCATCCCCACAATGGATTCCTGTAGTATATTGCAAGGGAGGTCTAAATAAAACTAGTTCATGAATGGCTGCCTGCCACAAAGATGGCAACGAGGCTGGGATGGAATGTTTTATATTTCATTTGAGAAATTAGGGACTTCTGTGAACTTCTAAAGTTGCTTTTGATTGCAGAGATTGCTCTGTGTGTGCACATCATATTCGGGTACACTGAGTCAGCATGGTACGTAATTGAAATAAAATGGCACTGAAGATGTATTTGGGGACAATGGGGGAATTCAACCCTAACAAAGAGGACTGGTGTGATTACAAACAGAGATGATACGTTTGGCTGTAAGGGAATAAAATAGGTGATAAGCACAAATTAAAGTGTTTTCCTCACTACGATGGGACTAGATACATTTGAGGTGATGTCTAACCAATATTGCCCACAAGACCCCAGTACAATGGACTATTCCAAAATTAATAAGATCTACACCATGCGGTGACAGTGGTATTGTCACTAGCCTAGTATTCCAGAGACCCAGGGTAATGCTCTGGGAAGATAAAAACAAAAAGCTAAAAGCTACTGCGGATGCTGGAAATCCAAAACAAAAACAGAATTACCTGGAAAAACTCAGCAGGTCTGGCAGCATCAGCAGAGAAGAAATCAGTTAACGTTTCGAGCCTTCATGGCCCTTCGGCAGAACTGAAGCATAGTTAGAAGAAGGGAGAAATATAAACTGGTTTAAGGTGGGTGGGGCGAGACATTGAGGGTGTGGTGATTGTGGAGATGAGCAGGTAATCAAAAGATGTCACAGACAAAAGGGTCAAAGAGGTGTTGAAGGTGGTGATATTTGTCTAAGAAAAGTGCTAATTAAGAATGGAAGACAGGATATTCAAAGTACAGCTCTAGTGGGGGTGGGGTGGAAAGACTAACAAGGTTTTAGTTGACAGGGCCCTCAACCGTGTCCGGCCCATCTCCCACGCATCCTCCCTCACGCCTTCTCCTCCTTCCCAGAAACATGATAGGGTCCCCCTTGTCCTCACTTATCACCCCACCAGCCTCCGCATTCAAAGGATCATCCTCCGCCATTTCCGCCAACTCCAGCATGATGCCACCACCAAACACATCTTCCCTTCACCCCCCCTGACGGCATTCCGTAGGGATCGTTCCCTCCGGGACACCCTGGTCCACTCCTCCATCACCCCCTACTCCTAAACCCCCACTTATGGCACCTCCCCATGCCCACGCAGAAGATGCAACACCTGCCCCTTCACTTCCTCTCTCCTCACCGTCCAAGGGCCCAAACACTCCTTTCAAGTGAAGCAGCATTTCACTTGCATTTCCCCTAACTTAGTCTACTGTATTCGTTGCTCCCAATGCGGTCTCCTCTACTTTGGAGAGACCAAACGCAAACTGGGCGACCGCTTTGCAGAACACCTGCGGTCTGTCCGCAAGAAAGACCCAAACCTCCCTGTCCCTTGCCATTTTAACACTCCACCCTGTTCTCTTGCCAACATGTCTGTCCTTGGCTTGCTGCATTGTTCCAGTGAAGCCCAACGCAAACTGGAGGAACAGCACCTCATCTTCCGACTAGGCACTTTACAGCCTTCCGGGCTGAATATTGAATTCAACAACTTTAGATCTTAAACTCCCCCTCCCCCCCATCCCCACCCCGTTTCTCTCCCCTCCACCCTCCACCCCCCACCCCCCGCTTTTTTTTTCAATAATTTATATAGATTCTTCTTTCTCCACCTATTTCCATTATTTTTAAATCTAAAACTAAAACCTTGTTAGTCCTTCCACCCCACCCCCACTAGAGCTGTACTTGGAATATCCTGTCTTCCATTCTTAATTAGCACTTTTCTTAGACAAATATCACCACCTTCAACACCTCTTTGACCCTTTTGTCTGTGACATCTTTTGATTATCTGCTCATCTCCACAATCACCACACCCTCAATGTCTCTTCCCACCCACCCCCACCACCCACCTTAAACCAGTTTATATTTCTCCCTTCTTCTAACTATGCTTCAGTTCTGCCGAAGGGCCATGAAGGCTCGAAACGTTAACTGATTTCTTCTCCGCCGATGCTGCCAGACCTGCTGAGTTTTTCCAGGTAATTCTGTTTTTGTAATGCTCTGGGAACCCAGGTTCAAATCCCACCACGGCAGATGGTGAAATTTGAATTTAATTCCAGATTTTTATTGATCTGATGATGACCATAAAACCATTGCCAATTGTCGTAAAAACCCATCTGGTTCACTAATGTCCTTAAGGGAAGGAAATCTGCCGTCCTTACCTGGTCTGGCCTACATGCGACTCCAGTCTCATAGCAATGTGGTTGATGTGTATATGCCCTCTGAACAAGGGCACTTAGGGATGAGCAATAAATGTTGGCCTAGCAAGTGACACCCACATCCCTTGAATGGATAAAAAGCTAAGAACGGAATGCACTGAGAATTGCATTTGTGAAAAGCAGTTGCCAAAATGAGACTGTGGCAGATTACATTTCTCGAATTAAAGAAACTCTCTCTCGTCACTGTGAGCATGGAGGAGACAGGCAATCTTGGACACATTCATAGGAGGCCTAAAGAACCATTAAAATCCAGGCCAAGCTTTTGAGCAAAGGCAATAAGCTGATGTGGAACGAGACCCACAGTGGAGGTCACAGCCATTGAAATGGAAGGAGGAGATATTTGCAAACTGCAAGGAAGTTCTTTTCCTAAGCTGGCAGGGGATGTCCACCTGATTTCAACGAGATTCAACGGCCAAGTTCACAGTCTGAGTCAGAAATTTAGATGCTACCATTGCCAAGGTAGCCACCAACAATTTAAATGTCCCCATTTCCAGTCAAAGTGCTACACCTGTGGGAAAGTCAGTTATATCCAGATGGTATGCAGGTGTAGAGGAAACAAATGCTCTAGGTCATGGTAAAACTCCAGGTCGCAGCCATACAACAGGTCGTGGTAGATCTAAAGCTAGTTCAGGAGTCTGGAAATTCTCAAAAGTGCCTATGGCAGATATGGAAACAAAAGTTGATGTTACCAAGCAGGAAGACCAAGAGTTGCACTCAGTCAGAGAGCAAGAAAAACAGCACATAGCGGATGAGAGTAAAAAGGGCTGAAGACATAATTCCAGTGCCCACAGTAAAAATGACAATTGGAGATTCATAACTTGCTTTCAGTGTTGATACAGCTGCAGCAGTGTCCATCATCTCAGAAAGAGTGTACAAGTCCCCAATTCACATTCGTTAAGCAAAAGTGGTGTGAAACTGACTGGTTATTTCAATAACAGTATTCCAGTGTTAGGTGTAGTTAGTGTTAGAGTGGAATACCATGATGCATTCTATTGTCATTGGTAATAGTAGGAATGAGTTGGCTTAAAACAGAGTTAAGCTGGGCTGAGTTGCTCTCACTACTCCCTACTGTAAGTATGTCTGACATTAAGTGTTAAGAAAGCAATGTGGTCTTTCAGCAAGGAGGACCAAATAAGAAAATTAGCCATCGGTTATGATATTTAATATCATAATGCTAATGTGAACATTCTTTCAAGATTTCCCATGAAGGCCCATTCATTTCTAGCCACCGAGTTACCTGTGAATTATTTTACATACACAAACGACATTCCAGTGTAATTAGTGAAGAAACTCACAAGGATGTGCATTCAGTACAGTGCTCAATTAGGTCATGGACAGCTGGCCTAAAGAGACACAGAAATGAACTGAGTGTAGATCAAGACCGTCTCCTATGGGGTTTAAGAGCCATTATTCTGCCAAGGTTTAGCGAGATTATTAGAGGAACTTCATCAAGAGCACACAGGATAGTCTGTATGAAAACAGTAGTAAGCAGCTATTTTTGGTATCCAAAAAAGGTAGAGAAAGGTATTGAAGAGTTGGTGAAAAGTTGTGAAGTGCGTCTCAGAATAAGAAATGATTCCATCAAGGTTTCTTGCATTTCATGGTCAAACATAAGAAAACCATGGGAACGAGTACACATCGATTTCTCTGGGGGAGGGAGGGAAAGAGTACCTGGCATTGGTCAATAGTAAGTGGATAAATGCTAAGTCCACACCCTATACCATAAGTGCCAACAACTAATAAGGTTTTGAGAGGTTGGTTAACAATTTATGGATTGCCAGAGATGTTGGTGTCAGATAATGGTCCACACTTTACGTCAGAAGAGTTTGAAATATTCCGGAGTAAGAATGGAGGTCGAACACTAATACCACCACATCGCCCAGCATTGAAAAGCACTGCAGAAAGAAGTGTACAAATTGTAAAGAGGTTGCAGAAGTGTTTGCTGGGTGACAAACTAGGGAATAATTTCCATGTTTTTCAACACAGACTAGACAATTTTCTGTTCTCTCAAAATAACCCCACGCCTCTACGACAGGATGAGCATCCATTCCGAGAGTACAATGGAACAATTCCCTCTAGAGGCCAACTGTTTTACTGCAAATCTCACCCAGTTCCATGTGCTGAACGCCAAAGCTTGGCAGTTATGAATTTCTCAGAATGTCAATTATGGAGAATTTTTTTTCCAAATTCATTTACAGGATGTGGGCTTCGCTGGCTAGGCCAGCATTTATTGCCCATCCCTAAGTGCCCCTTGAGAAGGTGGTGAGCTGCCTTCTTGAACCGCTGCAGTCCATGTGGTGTAGGTACATCCACAGTGCAGTTAGGGAGGGAGTTCCAGGATTTTGACCCAGCGACAGTGAAGGAATGACAATAAATTTCCAAGACAGGATGGTGAGTGGCTTGGAGGGGAACTTCCAGGCGGTGGTGGTGTTCCCATCTATCTGCTGCCCTTGTCCTTCTAGATGGTAGAGGTCGTGGGTTTGGAAGATGCTGCCAAAGCAGCCTTGGTGAATTCCTGCAGTGCATCTTGTAGATGGTACACACTGCTGCTACCGTGCATTAGTGGCGGAGAGAGTGAATGTTTGTGGATGTGGTGCCAATCAAGCGGGCTGCTTTGTCCTGGATGGTGTCAAGCTTCGAGTGTTGTGGGAGCTGCACTCATCCAGGCAAGTGGGGAGTATTCCATCACACTGCTGACTTGTGCCTTGTAGATGGTGGACAGGCTTTGTGGAGTCAGGTGGTGAGTTACTCGCCGCAGGATTCCTAGCCTCCGACCTGCTCTTGTAGCCACAGTATTTATATGGCTAGTCCATTAGATTCTCTTGTTGGAGATGGTCATTACTTGGCCTTGTGTGGACAAAGGTTACTGGATAATTGTCAGCCCAAGCCTTTGGACATGGACTGCTTCAGCATCTGAGGAGTCACGAATGGTGCTGAGCATTGTGCAATGATCAGTGAACATCCCCACTTCTAGCCTTGATGGAGGGAAGATCATTGATGAAGCAGCTGAAGATGGTTGGGCCTAGGACACTCCCTGGAGGAACTCCTGCAGTGATGGCCTGAAACTGAGATGATTGACCTCCAAAAACAACAACCATCTTCCTCTGCTCCCCCCCGCCCCACCAATTCCAATTGACTCCAGTTTTGCTAGGGCTCCTTGATGACACACTCGGTCAAATGCCGCCTTAATGTCAAGGGCAGTCACTGTCCCCTCACCGCTGTAGTTCAGCTCTTATGTCCATATTTAAACCAAGGCTGTAATGAGGTCAGAAGCTGAGTGACCCTGGCAGAACCCAAACGGAGCATCAGTGAGCAGGTTATTGCTAAGTAAGTGCCGCTTGATAGCGCCATTGATAACCCCTTCCATCACTTTACTGAGAGTAGACTGATAGGGCAATAATTGGCCAGGTTGGATTTGTCCTGCTTTGTGTGTACAGGCCATACCTGGGCAATTTTCCACATTACCGGGTAGATGCCAGTGTTGTAGCTGTACTGGAACAGCTTAGCTAGGGGAGTGGCAAGTTCTGGAGCATAAATCTTCGGTACTATTGCTGGAATATTGTCAGGGCCCATAACCTTTGCAGTATTCACTGCCTTCAGCCATTTCTTGATATCACGTGGAGTGAATAGAATTGGCCAAAGGCTGGAACCTGTGATGCTGGGGACCTCCGGAGGCCGAGATGGATCATCCACTCGGCACTTCTGGCAGAAGATTTTTGCGAATGCTTCAGCCTTATCTTTTACACTGATGGGCTGGGCTCCCCCATCATTGAGGGTGGGGATATTTGTGGAGCCTCTTGTGAATTCTCTTCCACTTTACTCAAATCTCAGCATGGGAGGGGGGAGGAAAATGAGGATAGATCAAAGCTGGAGCAGAGCATACAGCACACAACAGAACTGCAGTGCATTGAGGCAGCAAGCAAACCGTTAATGGACATGTTATCCAAGTTATGTCACATTACTTTAAAAGGCTGCTGCAACATTCCTTTCAACAGCTTTATGAACACCATGTACTGTTATAGGCAGGGGCCCATTTAGTAATGCAGCCAGAAGGTACAGAGAGCCCCTTTAACTTAGTGTGATTAGTTCTGGTAATAATGAGACAGAGGCCTCCGGGTCAACAGCCTGTTCGCAGATTCATTCACTGCTGACTGCTACCATCAGCACACCCCAGAGCCCATCGCTCCTTCTCTCTTCCTTTCTAATTGTGTCCCCTCCCAAATGGCACTGACCATTTATTGGATAAGCAGTCAGGAGCCCTGACTAGTTCCCTGCCACCACTCTCCACCCATCCCCCCAACTCCTTTAACCCAGGGGTACTATGGCTAATTGTAGTCATACTACAGCTGCTCTAATAGATCGATACACTCAGCATAGACCAGGGACCTTCCTAAATCAGATGGCTCAAAAAAAAAACATGGTGACCATCTCAGACATTGGGAAGATGATTTGAACACCACCAGTAGTGGACCCTTCTGTGTTCTTAGTTCCACAAATGAAAGACCATCTTTCCCCTGTTCTCAAGTCACCAATTAAAAGACTATGTTCCCAATAAGCCTCACACTGCAAAAGTACAAAAGGCCATACATGAAGAAACTGGGATATCCATACACACAGACATTCTAGACTAACAGCCAAAGAACATCCAAAACTTTGCCTGGCATATGCAATGCTGCACCAATTCCCACTCACCCATCACCCACTGGCCTAAAATTAAGTGGTCAGTATTGGCTCGGTGGCAGCAAGCTCACCTGAGTTAGAAGGCTGTGGGGGTCACATCCCAATCCAGGCACTCAAGCACATAATCTAGGCCATCACTTCAATACAGTACTGAGGGAGTGTCACACTGTCTGAGCTATATTTCAGATGAGATGTAAAAGAGGCTCCATCTACTCTCTTAGATGGATGCAAAGGGTCCCAGGGCACTATTGTAACAACAAGAAAGTTCTCCTAAACAAAAACAGAAATACCTGGAAAAACTCAGCGGGTCTGGCAGCATCGGCGGAGGAGAGCACAGTTGACGTTTCGAGTCCTCGTGACCCTTCAACAGAACTAAGCAAAAATAGGAAAGGGGTGAAATATAAGCTGGTTTAAGGGAGGGGGGGGCGTTGTTGTTGGGACAAGCAGCCAGTAATAGGTGGAGATAACCAAAAGCTGTCACAGACAAAAGAACAAAGAGATGTTGAAGGTGGTGATATTATCTAAAGGAATGTGCTAATTAAGAGTAGAAGGCAGGACAGACAAGGTACAGATAGCTCTAGTGGGGGTGGGGGTATACTAAAAGGTAGAGATAAACAATGGGTGGAAATACATTTAAAAATAATGGAAATAGGTGGGGAAAAGAAAAACCGATATAAACTATTGGAAAAAACAAAGGAGGGGGAAGAAACGGAAAGGGGGTGGGGATGGAGGAGAGAGTTCAAGATCTAAAATTGTTGAACTCAATATTCAGTCCGGAAGGCTGTAAAGTGCCTAGTCGGAAAATGAGGTGCTGTTCCTCCAGTTTGCGTTGAGCTTCACTGGAACAATGCAGCAGGCCAAGGGCAGACATGTGGGCAAGAGAGCAGGGTGGAGTGTTGAAATGGCAAGCGACAGGGAGGTCTGGATCATGCTTGCGGACAGACTGAAGGTGTTCTGCAAAGCGGTCACCCAGTCTGCGTTTGGTCTCACCAAAGCGGGTGACCGCTTTGCAGAACACCTTCGGTCTGTCCGCAAGCATGACCTAGACCTCCCTGTCGTTTGCCATTTCAACACTCCACCCCTGCTCTCTTGCCCACATGTCTGTCCTTGGCCTGCTGCATTGTTCCAGTGAAGCTCAACGCAAACTGGAGGAACAGCACCTTTATCTTCCAACTAGGCACTTTACAGCCTTCCGGGCTGAATATTGAGTTCAACAATTTTAGATCTTGAACTCTCTCCTCCATCCCCACCCCCTTTCCGTTTCTTCCCCCTCCTTTGTTTTTTCCAATAGTTTATATCGGTTTTTCTTTTCCCCACCTATTTCCATTATTTTTAAATGTATTTCCACCCATTGTTTATCTCTACCTTTTAGTATACCCCCACCCCCACTAGAGCTATCTGTACCTTGTCTGTCCTGCCTTCTACTCTTAATTAGCACATTCCTTTAGATAATATCACCACCTTCAACATCTCTTTGTTCTTTTGTCTGTGACAGCTTTTGGTTATCTCCACCTATCACTGGCTGCTTGTCCCAACAACAACCCCCCCCCCCCAAACCAGCTTATATTTCACCCCTTTCCTATTTTTACTTAGTTCTGTTGAAGGGTCACGAGGACTCGAAACGTCAACTGTGCTCTCCTCCGCCGATGCTGCCAGACCCGCTGAGTTTTTCCAGGTATTTGTGTTTCTGTTTTTGTTTTGGATTTTCAGTATCTGCAGATTTTTGCTTTTATATTCAAGAAAGTTCTCCTAGTGGTCTGGCCAATAGTCATCCCTAAACTAACGTATCTGGCGGTTATCGCTTTGCAGTTTGTGGGATCTTGCTGTGCGCAAACTATGATGCATTCTCTACATTAGTGACTACAATTCAGAAGTACTTCAATGGCTGTGAAGTGCTTGGGGCATCCCGAGGTGATGAAAGGTGTCATATACATGAGAAAGCTTTCTTTCTGTCCATTGGCTCTCAGTCCCAAAGCCCTAAATTTTAAATTCTAATCTTTGTGTTTAAGTCCAACTGTGGTTTAGCTCCTTCCCATCTCTTGTAACCACCCTCCAGCCCTACAACACGCCCTCTTCAAACTCTGCCTTCTCGCAAGTGCCTCTCTTCAACCATCTAGGCCTTACACTCTGGAGTTGTCTCTCTGAACCTGTCTGCCTCACATCTCCCATTTAACAAGGCCCAACTCAAAACTCACCTCTTTGACCAAGCCTGTGGTCTCCCCTCCTGATATCTCTCTCTTTGGCTCCATTTGTCTGATTACACCTCTGAGAAGCGACTTGGGACGTTTCTTTATGGTGAAAGGCATTATATAAATAAAAATTATTGTTGTTGTTGTTGGGGGGGTGGGGGGGGGTGGAAATGGAGCAAAGAAAGTACAGGGCTGAGAGAGGAGAGATTGGAGTAGTGCAATCAGTTTTGAATTACTCCAGCAAAGAGCATGCACAGACACAAGGGGCCGAATGGCCTCCTTCCACTTCTACACAAAATTGCAAAGCACTAAACTAAAAGCAAGAAAAAAGAAGTCTGGTTGGTAAGCTCAGGGTCAGGGTTTATAATGCTAAGACATCAAAATAATCAGAAAAAACCCACTGACCTTTAAGCAGAGGCACACAATAGGCTTTTTAAATTTCAATAAATTAAAAAGGGGGCTTTTTGGAACAATTTCAAATGCTGCGCCACCTTCTGAAGATCCCCAGCTTTCAATTTAATTTGAATTTTCTGCCACATGGAGCTTTCTTCACTCGTCCTTCTTACTCCCTCCACCTCACCCAAACAGACAATACAACTGCAATAAATTGGTTTGATCAAGAAGTCATCTAGAGTCTCAGACAGACTCAACATGAATAACCTATAATATGTGAATGAGTCATTCTGCCAGTTCTACCATTTATGATTGCTATTAAAGGAAAGATTTACAATAATCACTTTACAATACAAGCACCATTTCATAAAATGGAAAACTATGGCAGAGAGTCACAGTCAATAAGCTAACTGTTTATATAGGAGTCAAGATGAGCTTTATTGGTCTCTGTATAAAGCATTGAAAACAATCTCTTTTATCCACACAATTTACCATTTATAGCTTCAGCAGTCCACCATTTGTTTATCTCCTCAAAAGGTTCTGGAGCCTTTAGTGAAAGTGAGACACTCCAAACATGTACAAAAGGACCAATGCTAGCTTAACTGTTACAGTTATACACCTATCCAAATTGTCAGTAGTGTTCTACCAAGTCAGGAGGTCATGGGATCAATTTTTTGTTTAATTGATCCATTGGATCTGAATGTCACTGGAGAGGCCAGCATTTGCTGCCTCATCCCTAATTGCCCCTCGAGAAGGTGGTGGTGAGCTGCCTTCTTGAACCGCTGCAGTCCATGTGGTGTAGGTACACCCACAGTGCTGTTAGGGAGGGAGTTCCAGGGTTTTGACCCAGTGAGAAGGAATATAAAACATTAAAATCCAACGATTAAGAGTTTGAGTGTCTCCGGACCATCCGTGAAAAATGCACAGTCCCATTAATGGATTTCTCAGATCCTTTCCATTGCTCTTACGGTGGTCTGCAGGAGTTATCACCACACAGTAAATATACTGGCAAATTACTTCAGCCACTGATCTTCAAGATTGCAGAAAAATACAGGTGATCATCCCCGTTCATGTATCTACAAAACAAAAGGCCTACATTTCCCAATACCCCTCATCCAACTGCTGCTTAAACAACTTGTGGTTTTTAAATGTCGACTACCACACCCAGAGGTTCATTCCATGCCTTGATCACTCGACATGTGAAATATTTCAGTATCAGTACAAAACTTGCCTTTTACTAGTTTCTATTAGGCGGGTGTCTAATCCACTCAATTCCCTCAGAATTGGCCCATCATGTCTCAATCTCTTCAACTGCATCATTTTGATACTCTGAATGGTCAGGTCACCCTGTTTTTCCACCCTGTGATTAACTTACACTTCCTTGTGTTAAGTTTGGTCTATCACTGACTCACTGGTCTGCCCACTTGACATTCATTTTGGCAGGTCTTTCACTGCCTCTTCAGGCTCAACTGTGAATCCCTCCCTCCTTCCCAGTTTGGTACAGCCTGCACATTTGGCCAGTATGGACCAAGCTTCTAAATCCAAATGCAGAAAATAGAAATATAAAAAAAAAAATCAGAAGAATTCCCAACACCAACCTTGAGGAATCCCAATGAGTACTTTCCCTGCATCCAGCCAACTCCTCCAGAAAAATACTCCTGCTCCCTAACAAAAACAAAAATTGCTGGAAAAACTCAGCAAGTCTGACAGTATCTGTGGAGAGAAAGACAGAGTTAACGTTTTGAGTCCGTATGACTCTTCTTCAGGACTCCTGCTCCCTACTCTTCAGCCATATTGAGGTTTTACCTTGAATCCCCCACCACTTACAAGCTTGGCAGCAGCCTTTCAGCAAATTTTCCAGAGCACGCATTAGCCCACATTTAAACTTAATGCCCAGCTGTCAGGGCACAAGAAGTCCCATACATCACAATAATGGAAACAATGCATTAGTCACCCTGTATTTTTAAAATAACCTGATCAATCTACAGGATCAGTCACTGGAGCTGTACTGAAGTCTCTCGTTTCATATTTATGTGGCCATTAAGAATTCAATTTCAGACTCTTTTAATCTTTGCAATAATCTGCAGATACTTACCTGGAGGACTAGAATTTTTTTTAAATGAGGGGTGGAAATGTTACACATCTTTCAGCTTTCTTTCCTTGTGGAACAATTTCTCAAAAGATGATAAACCAGCAGTATCATACACCTACACACCAGTCAGCTTTCAACACTGCATTTCAAGACTTGCTTTGTGTAGCTGATAGTATCTTGTGCATTGAAGATACTGTTACTGCAGTTACAGTGAGAATATCAAGTTTCTAAGGTTAGCGCTACAAGCAGGGTTTCATATAACCATTTTGCTTCCTATTGCTTCTTGGTGTCGGCTTAGTTCAGTACTCAGAAGATTACAGGTTCAAGCTCCACTAAGGATGTAAGCCTATAATCTAAGCTGACACTTCCGTGCAGTACTGAAGGGAGTGTTGGATTGCTTGACATGCTGCCCTTTAGAGATCTCAGACGGAGGCATAAATCAGCCTGCTTGAGTGGTTCTGAGATCAGATGGCATCATCTGAAGAGCAGCAGAGTGCTTTGCTGGTATCCTTGCCCACATTATCCCTCAAATTAACACTACACAGAAGACCAAAACAGATTATCTAGTCATTCACTGAGTACAAATTTGGCTGCTGCATTTGCCTCCATAACAACACTTCAAAAATAATCCACTGGTTGTAAAAGCACTTTTCAGACAGCACAATGACATGTAAGGAGCTATATAAACACAAGTTCTCCCATTCCATTCGTTGTTGGAATTATTGCAATTTTGGGAAATTAATGAAAACTTTTAAAATTACCACCACACCTTTACGTAACAAAAATGTGCTTTCTGCACAGGCACGATGGGCTGAAGGGCCTCCTCCAGGGCTGTTTTGTTCCATGATTTCAGGTAACACAGAAACTCTCTGTACTGGCACTTTTACCATAATGGAGTGCTATGTACTGCAGATAGACAATTGCTGTGTGAGGAGTGGCACTGCCCATCCAGAGCTCTGACAAGCTAACATCCCCACTTTTGGCATCATTTTCCCCGCCAAGACCTGAACCTTGTCAGAGGGATTTTTCTTTTTTTTTAATCTTAAAAAAAGCGAAGAGCTGGAAAAAGAGCAAAGGTTGTCCATCATGAAATATACGCTATGGGTTGCCATGAAGCCTCTACTGTTAAGGTCACAGAACTGTCATCTGTGAAGTGGAAGAGATCAGAGTTAAATAGTGCTGCTTGAAAAAGGTTAGACCGATATCACAAAATTTCACAAGAGGAGCTCCTAGGAGAAAGGTCATCGATATTTCACTCCTGAACCTGTGCAACAGAACATTGCTGAGCGAATTAAAACTTCTAAACAAGATTGAAAAAAAAAGGGCAATTGCTGCATAGGTTAATGAGCAGGCCCAACCGTTGACAGATTAAATCAAATCTGCACACAATACTAGTAACACTGATGTACATTGGATACCAACCTCCCAAATTTCTCAATCTGGTGTTTAAATCCCTTCATGGCCTTGCCCCTAAATATCCCCAACCTCCCACAAACACTCCATTCCCAACTCCAGTCTTTTGTACATTCCTCCTCTCTTTTCCCCACCTGGCCGCCTCCACCTCCCCCCTGCCACCACTGGGGCAATGCTGTCCAAGTCCCAGCCCCTCAGCACTTCTTTCCCTAAACCGCATCACCTACAAATACACCCACAAAACCCATCACTTTGGCCATGCTTTCGGTCAAACCTGCTAGGTCACCTTCTTGGCTCAGCCCAGTTTTTTTTCCCCCCCTTATGTCACTGAAGCCCCATGCGACATTTTTCTACATTAAAGGCATTGTATAAATGCAAGTTGACAGCGAAGGTCCAGCCTCCTCCCCATTCCCCTCCGTGGCTCAAGAAACTGCTCAAATGTAGCACTAGATCAGCACGTGCCATGTTCAATTCCTAATTTGATCTCAGCTGGGCCACAACAATTTATCTTAGCCCTTCAAGGGGACGGCTAGGGAAACAGAATGAAAATCGGCCAGTGAATCTCTGTCCCCTTGCTAAAAAGGGCTCACTTCTGGACATGGCCTCAGGTGTGATGCTCTCCGAGAGATAGCCTTACACATGTAAAACAACGACTTCTGGTTATCTGTAGACTGTACCCCAAGCAGGGTCAGCATCTTCAATAGAAAAAGGGGCAGGGAGGTGGTGGCAGGGATACAACCCTAGAACAAGAGGAAGATAAATCCGGGCTTTTCAAATACAACTCTGTTGGTCATTTAACTGACCGAGTACTGGGGTTTTCTACAGTTTTCAGGGCCAGCTGCAGTCAACAGGCCTCAGCAGTCTAGTGCACAAAAGCTCAGGCATCCCAGTCCCATTCTCTCACATTTCTTAGCCACTGGCTAGACTCATTTGAATTTCACAGCACCTGGAAGTTTGGAAAGTACTCAACACTGTCTAACAGAGAAATCCTAAATCAGAATGTCACGATCGATTATTATTCACAGCTTGAGATATGCACAAAACCCAAAACAGTGCTTCATGGTAGATCACTCCCACATAGGCAGATCTCCTGCAATATTATGTTAAAGGACAGGAATTTTTGGCCATCTATCACACAAATGTACTGTTCTGTTGCCAAGATGGAGCCGGCTTTTTAAAGTTTAATAGCTGTAAATAATCACAGAATTAGTACAGTGCAGCAGGCAGCCATTTGGCCCATCATGTCTGCACTGACTCTTCAAACGAGCAACTCACCTAGTGCCATTCTTCCTTTACAGACAACATTGAATGCTTCAATTGATCCTGCCTCCACGACACTCAGGCAGAGCATTCCAGACCCCAACCACTCACTGCGTGAAAAGGTTTTTCCTCGTATCACTATTGCTTCTTTTATCAATTACTTTAAACACGTGCCCTCTGGTTCTTGATCCTTTCACAAGTGGGAGCAGTTTCTCCCTATCTACTCTGTCAGACCCCTCATGATTTCGAATACTTCTATCAAATCTCCTCTCAGCCCTCTTTACTATAAAAAACTAAGTTAAAACTCAGTTAAAGGCTGATTGTGGCACTAAGAAGTTTTAACTGTGTGAATCCCCATCAAGGTCAGAAGAAACCAATAGGAAATAATAACATTTTTTAAAATGTTACATCCTCACTGATATATTTGTTCAATTGTGACTTGTAGCTATTTTATGAATGATATTTGAGTCAATCAGGTGCATATGCAACATGACAACCATACTGGACACGAGATCATAATGCAGATAGAAAAATTTAGTGCCTTGGGGGAGGAAAATAAAGTGGAAAAATGCCAAACATTGATGTAGTTTCTTGCTGACCTCCCAAAAGTTTCGCCATTTAATATTATCATTTACTTCAACCCCCCAGTCCATTAGCAAAGATCGCTGCTCTACTCACTCAGGGAATTGGGGTGTGGGTTGGGGAGGAAAGTCTTGACTATAGATGCAAGTGCTTTCTGCAAATAAAAAACAGAAGTCTCAGGAGGCCAGCACGCACCTTAGTAATTGATGTAAAGACTTTTTCTAGAATAGCGTTGGGCTGTGCTCTGCGAGGTCCATTCGCTTGAATTCGAAGGCTCAGGGCACATGGTTTGGCAATAAACCTGTTCAAAAAAGAACACACACTTAAGTTTCACTCCAACCTATTTGAATTGTAGACAGAGCTTAAAGCCATAAAAGGGTGCAGCATCTCCCCTGCCAATTCAACTGTTTCCAGACTAAAAACAACATGCTGAGTGGTACAAACCATAGAACAGTTACAGCACAGGAGGCCATTCAGCCCATCATGTCTTTGCTTTAAGAGCAATTCAGTTGGTCCCCCTTACCCACCCTTTTCCCCAGAGCCCTCAAATTTTTCTTCAGATAATTATCCAATTCCCTTCTGAAAGCCACAATTTATCCTGCCTGCACCACACAGGCAATGCATTACAGGTCCTAACCATTCTCTACATAAAAAAGCTTTTCCTCAAGGGTTCTCTACCCTTCCAAGAATGGGAGCGATCTCTCCCCATCTACTTTTGCCAAGACCCCCTCATGATTTTGAATCCCTCTATCAAATCTCCTCAACTCTCTCTAAAGAGAACAGCCCCAGCTTCTCCAATCTATCCACGCAACTGAAGTCCCTCATTGCTGGAATCATCCTTACAAATCGTGCCTGCATACTCTCCAAATCCTTCACATTCTTCTTAAAAGTGTGGTGCCCAGAACTGGACATCGTACCCCAGTTGAGGCCAAACTGGTAGCTTGCCTAAACAGCCATTCGTATGTTGCATGTAGACAAAAGGAGTACTGGCAGGCTGTTCAACTTTGGGGGGTATAATAGATCTCTCTGCTGCCTCTCTACTTGACCTCTACACCTGCACTTTCCAGCATGGGTCAATGAATAGTAATCAGGAGTGGAGATTAGGACGAATTCTCTTCTCCCTTACCCAGGGGAATGCCCCTGCTATATCCAGTTGGTGTCAGTAAACAATGGGAATCAAAGCTGGAAGATTTAATTTGTATGGCTCAGCTAAGTGTTGGCTTTCCCGCCCTTGATCTCTCGCTCTCCTCCTATAAAAGAGGCATCTCAAAGCCCACCTCTTTGACCAAACATTTGGGTAGCCTGCCCGAATAATTGCCTTGTATGGCTCAAGAATCAAATATTGTTTGGTAAAGCTCCTTGGATTGTCTTACTACATTTAAAAGGTGCTATATAAATGCAGGCTGGTATTTATCAATTGAAGCTAAGAAGTTTTGATTTATCCTGCCTGCACCACACAGGCAATGCATTCCAGATCCTAACCAAGCATTCTCTACATGAAAAAGCTTTTCTTCAAGGGTTCTCAACCCTTCCACTAATGGGAGCAATCTCTCCCCATCTACTCTTGCCTGTTTGGCATGCTTATACAATTAAGTAATTTAATCCAGAGCATAAACAGAGTGGTCATATCTCTGCAATAAAGTGCCTTGCAAAACGACTGTACTACAGAGGTATGCACAACTGGTGACTAATAAATGCAACAATTGCTTCAAGTTCTTTTATGTTTCTGTCGCAAATAGGAAATTAGCTTATAGAAGTTTCTCAGCAATGGCTGAGACAGCGAGAGTTATTGGAGCAGATTGTCCCTGAAATCTGATGCCTGAACCCTGGATAGCGGAGGCTTTTTTTTCCTGTGATCTCTTCAACAGATCCAGATTTGAGCAAGTTCAGTCAAACAGAAACTGTTGTCACAGAAACTGCAGCAATGTCTGCATACCTAGAAGCCCAAGAATCACCACTTGAATGCACAAAGTGGGCACTATCACTATTGGCAACAAAAAGTACTTTAACATGACACGAATGCACCCAAAAAAAAGGGAGAACCTGGTCTCAACGATGCTATACTCCAGAATTCAACACTGAATTTACAGCACAGAAACAGACCATATGGCCCAATAGGTCCACGTAAGTGTTAAGCTCCACATAAACCTCCTCCCACATATCCACTTAACAGCATCAACATATCCTTCCATTCCTTTCTCTCGTACGTGTTTATCCAGCTTCCCCTTAAATGGATCTATATTCACCTCATCCACATTCTCCTCGGTCTCTGGATAAGGAAAGGTTTCCCCTGAATTCACGATTGTCACTCATAAATCCAATCTTATACTTATGGCACCCAGTTCCGCTCTTCCCCACAACTTTATTGCAACACAATAGACCCAGTAAGCTACTGATGCAGTTATTGTTTTAATTTTAGAATTCCCAGAGACAAGTATCTATGAGCTGGCTCCTGTGTTTACACTTCCCTTCACCCAGACCCCAGTTTCTGGGGGTTAACACATTGCCAGTTGGATAAGGAAGCTGGCATATAAAAGCCAAGAGCCAACTTAATAATGGGAGTTCCCTGGAAGCTAAATCCAAACACCCACCACCATAAAGGAAGCTTCTAACACAAGTCCAAAAATTCTATTGTTAGCAAACAGAAACTGGCTTCAGTAAAATATTTGTGGGCTGCAGGACCTATGGGGCAGTGTATAAAAGGACTGGGCACGGTATGAGACTGGGTCCCCAATCCAGAGATACAAGTGGGAGAATACCACTGGCCCACTCTCTCAAAACTAGACAAAATATCAAGCATGAAGGTAAAAGCACTTTTAAAAAGTAATTTGTCAAGGCTCCTTCGACAGCACTTTCCAAACTCGCAATCTCTACCATCTAGAAGGACGAGGGCAGCAGACGCATGGGAACACCACCGCCTGCAAGTTCCCCTCCAAGTCACTCACCATCCTGACTTGGAAACATATCAGCCATTCCTTCACTGTCGCTGGGTCAAAATCCCAGAACTTCCTAACAGCACTGTGGGTGTACCTACATCACATGGACTGCAGCGGTTCAAGGCAGTTCACCACCACCTTCTCAAGGGCAATTGGGAATGGGCAATAAATGCTGGACTAGCCAGCGACACCCACAGTCTGTGAAAAAATAAAAGGATGATCTTCATTGGTTTAGTTGACTCCTCTCGCTTGCTCCAAAACAAAAAGGCCATTTGTTCCATCAACTCTGCACAATGTTTTTCCCCACAAGCTACCTAGTCTAATCCCAACTCATCTGTTCACTCCCCATACCCTCTAATACCATCTGTCTGCTCACTCCTGGGAATTCAAAGTTGTTTTTGCACTATAAAATATGAATTTCCCAATAGGAGAGCGGGAATTCAGTGTTTTTTTTAAACAAATTACATCAGATGATTTGAATTAAAAATAGATTGCATACTTTTTCCCCCACCAAACTACCCAGTTCCCTTTTGAAATCATTCATGAGCTTTGCTTTTCACAATGGGTTGCAGCAAATAATTCCACATTCTAACCTCCTGCTGTGTAAAGACATTTTCCTAAGCTCTCCTTTAACTCTTTGTGATCATCTGAAATTTATGCCTCTTCCTATTTTGTTAAAAGACAGTGGAAATGCCACAAAAACAACCATTTTTTCCATTCGCTGACCAATGGGACAAGCCACCAAAAGGTTATCCTATTGTAACCCTCTTAAAGAGCTCTATCAGGTCACCCCTCAACCTTTCTCAGGTCTCATGATGAATGCCCCAACTTCTCAAGTCGCCAAGCTACACCCAAAACTCCAGCTGCAACCTGACCAAGGTCTTCTACAAGTTCAACATTACATCTTTGCTTTTGCAACCCACGCTTCTAGGTCTAAGTCCAGAGATTTGGTTCATCTTGTTACCACCTGATTTACCGTTTAATGACTTGTGTAGCTGCACAAAGTTCCCTCTGCTCTTTGATTCCATTTCAAATTCATGGGTAAGATTTGTGCATTAGAAGCAGGGAGAATTGTAGAGGTGTTTCAAACCCATCAAGTGACTCCTGCTGCAGTGTGCGAGTGCACCTGTCAGGCGAGGGCAAAATCAGACACAGCAAGGCTAGTGAAAGAGCTATCGCACTTCAGTGAGATACTATTGAAGGGCGGTTGGTGGCCACCAAAACATATCATTCCTCTGTGACCCACTGCTAAGAGAAAACAGTAAGCCATATTTATTTTTTAAAACACAGCTGCCTAAACAATGCAGGAATTGCTGGGATAAGGGCAGTAACAGAAGCAGAGGAACACCGACCATAAGACGTAGGAGCAGAGGTAGGCCATTCAGCCCATCAAGTCTGCTCTCTGCCATTCAATGAGATTATGGCTGATCTGAATCCTCAACTCCACTTTCCTGCCTTTTCCCCATAACCCTTGATTCTCTTACTGATTAAAAATCTGTGTGTATCTCAGCCTTGAATATACTTAATGACCCAGCCTCTACAGCCCTCTGCAGTAAAGAATTCCACAGATTCACTACCCTCAGAGAAGAAATTCCTCCTCAGCTCTGTCTTAAATGGATAACCCCTTACTCAGATTATGCCCTCTGGTCATAGACTCTCCCACAAGGGGAAACAACCTCTCAGCATCTACCCTGTCAAGCCCCCTAAGAATCTCATATGTTTCAATAAGGTCGCCTCTCATTCTTCTAAACTCCAATGAGTAAGGGCCCAGCCTACTCAACCTCTCCTCAAAGAAAATCCCTCCCTACCCAGGATCAACCTAATGAGCCTTCTCTGGACTGCCTCCAATGCCGGTATATCTTTCCTCAGATAAGGGGGACCAAGACTGTTCACAGTATTCTAGGTGTGGTCTAACTAATGTCTTGTAGTTTTAGTAAGACAGGGGGAGGGTTAAATTGTTACAAGATTTAATTTTAAACGAAATCACTGTTCTAGAACAAAATCAGCTTCTTACACAACAACAATCCCCATTATGGGATGCACTATACAATCCACCTGCCTGTGCTCAGGACATTAAAAAAAACAGGCGAGAAAGTGGTGCGCACACAGATTTGAGGGCAATTAATCTTATTACAATGTATTTCATACAAGGTGACAGCTTAAAAATTAAGCCCTGTTCACATACATTGAAATTTCACAGGACAAACAATTTTGTAATCCATAGCATATGTAATTATGAAAAGGTTATACTAACATTTAGAATACCACAAACTAGCCAATGTACAAATGACAGTCCAGAGATAGCTATACCCAGACACCCTTACATTTTTCTTTAAATTCTTTTATGGGACGTGGGTGTCACTGGCTAGGCCAGCATTTATTGCCCATCCACAATGGCCTTTGAAAAGGGTGGTGGGCCGCCACCTCCTTGAACCACTGCAGCTCATGTGGTGTAGGAACACCCACAGTGCTGTGAGGAAGGGAAGACACAATGTGGATTTGAGTATTCGTTTAGAGTATTTACGAGTCTGAAAATAAAATGGGCTGGTTTAGAATTTCAGGGAGAGTTTAAAACAATATCAAATTTTACATGTATTTTTTTCTTACTTTTCCTTTGTTATTATTTCGCTCTTCATTTCTCTTTCAGTACCTGATTTGACATTGAAGTTACCCCCCACCCCACCCCAGCCTTTCAGCTCTATTTCCCCAATCATTAAATCTCTGGTTAAGGAGATGTCCTGTTGGATTGCCCTGTTCACCCAGGTCCCAGATGCCATCATTACCAGCTTGCACTCACAGCAACTTTTCAGGTCAAAGAACTTTTGCCCACAGGATGGAGGGGTAACTTGCTAACCAACAGTAGACGTCGTTAGATGTGCTGCTACAACAAAATCTGGCCCACTTTCACTCTCACACCCCTGAACATACCATCACCCGTGAGAATTCCTCTCCTCCCATTAAGAGAGTGTACAGGATAGTTACAGGGAGCTAGAAAGGAGATGAAAGGAATGCATTCATTTTAAAAAGTTGAGTCTGACAGGATTTTAAAAATTGAAAGCAGAGCAGTTAACATACAGGTATAGAAAGCAATTCTTTCTCTAGCAGTCCCTCAAAGCAAAGAAATCGCTTGCCACAGAGTGCAGGCCACGGCAAGAGCTTGTGCATAGAGTCTTTTAACATGGGGAGGCTGTTGCACCTGCAGCTACCACAGAGTTCTGGTTAACCAGAAGACTCTCCCACTCTTACCACCTGCCATAGGCATATTGGAAGGATTTGCAGGTTGATACTCAACCTGTTTGGCCATGTTATGAAGGCTCCTTCCTTGGCCATCAAGTCCTGAGGTGGGACTCGAACCCAGAGCTTCTGGCTCAAAGATAGGGACACTACCACTGCGCCACAAGACCAGCAAGCAATTAGGAAATTAACTGTATGCTAGCCTTTATTGCAAGGAGGATATAGAGTACCAGAGTAGGGAAGTCTTGCTGTAATTGCATAGGGGTTTGGCGAGACCACATATGGAGTATCGTGTACAGTTTTGGTCTCCTTTACTCAAGGAGAAATACATTTGCCATGCAACAAAGGTTCACTGATTCCCAGAACAAGAGGGCTGCCCTATGAGGAGAGATCAAACAGAATAGGCCTATGTTCTCTAGACTTCGAAGAGGTGGTAATCTCATTGAGATGTATAAAATTCTTAGGAGGGCTCGAGAAGGTAGGTGTGGACAGGTCGTTTCCCTTGGCTGGAGAGTTTGGAACTAGGGGTCAGCTAATTAGGACTGAGATCAGGAGACATTTCTTCACTCGGGGTTGTGAATCTTTGAAATTCTGTACCCCAGAAGGCTGCGGATACTTAGTTCGAGGGTACATTCAAGACGGAGATCGCTAGACATTTGGATACTAAGGAAATCTAGGGGATAGAGTGGGAAAGTGGAGTTGAGGTAGGCCGTCAGTCATGTTCTTATTAAATGGCAGAGCGTGCCTACTCCTGCTCCTATTTCTTTAGGTTATGTTTGAGTTCTGAAATATACCAAGTTGTATAAATCAGAAGGCCTGCATTCAATCCCTGATTCACACTGACTTAGCTGATCTCAGTAAAAAAGGTACACCAGTTTAACAGGGTTCCCATTCCCATTTTGTGTCATTCCTTCCCAGAATGAGCTCCAGCAATGGTCCTTTTGGTGCCAGTGATAGGCTGGGTTAACAAGCTGGGTTTCTCTGTAATAAGAAGGAAAGGCTTGCATTTATAAAGCACTTGCACTGCTAGACATTGCAAAGTGCTTTACAGCCAATGACGTACTTTTGATGTATAGTCACTGTTGTAATGTGGGAAATAAGAGCCAACAGCTGATATTTCTGATAAAAGCTACAGTTGCCTTTTAAATGGAGTCTTGAAATGATGCATTTTCCAAATTTGCGATGAATGTGTTTTAAAAAAAACCATGTCTGGAGAGGTTTGATATAGGCATTTTAATATTGGATTGGCAGAAATCAAAACATTTACCCTTTAATACATGAGAGGAAAAAAAAACTGCATCCCAATCCCACAATGGAATGGTGGTTTGCATTTGTGCTTCTATTTACAAGAGGGAGAAATAAGCTCCATTTCACTGCTTCTGCTCTGCTCTCGTGGTGTGTGTGAAAGAAAATTAGATGCAACTTCAACTTTTTATCCTCAATGTTCCTAATCCATGGCTTTAGCCTGTTTTAACTATATCATTTTCCTAGATGGAAAGTTTCTCTCCAAAAAACACATGCTAATTTCTGACCTAACACCCTATTATCCTGGCAAAGGAATGAATGCCAATTGATAAAAGGAGCCTTTAAGAATCACCATTATAGACTCAGACTCTGACATTTACACCACAGGAGGTGGCCAATCAGCCCATCGTGTCCACACCGGTCAACAAAGATTTGACAATACTAATCCCATTTTCCAGCGCTTGGCCCATAGCCCTGGAGGCTATGGCAACACGAGTGAATATCTAAATACTTCTTAAAATGTTACAAGAGCTTCTGACTCAACCACCCTTTCAGGCAGTGAGTTCCAGACTCCCATCACCCTCTGGGTGAAAAAAATCTCTCTTCAATTCCCCTCTTTGCCTTCTATCTCTTACCTTAAATCTATGCCCCCCCTGGTTATTGACCCCTCTACTAATGGAAAAAGGGCCTTCCTATCCACTCTATGTCCCTCATAATCTTATACACCTCTATCAGGTCCCCCCTCAATCTTCGCTTCTCCAAGAAAAACAACACCTGCTTATCCAATCTTTCCTCATAGCTCAGACCCTCCAGCCTAGGCTGAATCCTGGTAAATCTCCTCTGCACCCTCTCCAGTGCAATCACATCCTTCCTATAATGTGGTGACCAGAACTGCACACAGTACTCCAGTTGTGGCCTAACCTTCATTTTAGACACTTTGTGCTGGGAGATTATTAACTCAGCCACTAAGACTCTCAAGGGTGCAACTTCATTCAAGTCAAATGGGATATCTTGTATAAAAACCCAGTGAGCAATCAGAAGCTCTTTTGAAAATAAATCACTACACATTGTGCGGTACAATGAGAACTCTCCATTCCTTCCATGAAGCATTTCAATAAAAGAACTATTATCAGGCATTTCAACCTCAGAAAAGGTTAATCTTTTCTAAAACTAACAACAAGTGATAAGAGCTAGGATTCCACTGTCCTGTTTCTACGATGCCACAGCAAGTACCTTACATCACCAAATAGTTCAATGGCTGAGATCCAGATCACTAAAAAAAGGCAAAAAAAAAATTGCTTGGATGCTTTCCACCTTTTACAGTGTGCACCAACTATGAAACGGGTGAATTTCATCCTAATTATTCCAACAAAGATCAACTGTGTTTTTGATTAAAGATAACTTTACGGGGTTCATCTCCACCTCTTTCCCCCTTCAACGAGCAACATTCCCAGCATCATCACATATTTGGGAAAGATTCCACATACAACTCAAATTGGGGGTATAATTGGGTATTGTACTTACTCACCCTTGCTCTCCCCCATTGTCCCCCATTGTTTTTTTGGTATCACCAATTAAGACTTCCAAGGTCTTTTTTTATTCTGTGGGCAACACTGGCTAGGATAGCATTTATTGCCCATCCCTAATTGCCCTTGAGAAGGTGGTGGTGAGCTGCCTTCTTGAACCACCGCAGTCCATGTGGTGTAGGTACACCCACAGTGCTGTTAGGGAGGGAGTTCCAGGATTTTGACCCAGCAATAGTGAAAGAACAGCAATATTGTTCCAAGTCAGGATGGTGCAGGGCTTGGAGGGGAAATTGCAGGTGGTGATGTTCCAAAATACAAAAGACTACCCGATTGTAAACCAGTCAAGAATCAGAACAGAGGAACAGTCACAAGCATGCCCGTTTCTTGGAACGGGGTCCTCCACGAGACTAAACTCCAATTGACACAACCTCCACTACAGAGCCAATGGAGGCACTGCAAAAACCATACAAGTGGAGAGCAGCTAATTCAGCATAAATGAGGATCACACCAGAATCTCCTCTGGTTTCCATGGCCCTATTATAAACTTCAGTGACTGAGCCATTTAGAGGAACTTACACAAAATCAATTCCAAAATCTGGAAGGCCTTTTTTCATTTTGCAACAAAAAAGTCAACTGACCCAAATTGATAACATTTATGATGTAACATCATTCACACTCCTTTGTATTCAAACAGAGTAAAGCTCTTGAAAGACCTCTCACCATGGCAACGGTGCTCTTTTGGCCAAGCAAAAGGTCATTCAAAAGATGAACAATCACACATCACTACACAGAGGTCTGAGCAACTGAAATAAGGCAGCACATCAATGGAGTCCTACCTTTCAAAAGGATGGGAATTTGAACATGAAAGCTGCTGCATTATAAGTAGGAGCTGAACTACAGGAACAGTACAAGAGTCCAGAGCACCTCCTATTACAGTCTGAATGAAACAAATACATATAAATAGCAAATTAAGCCCATTGCTTTCATCCACACCGCTCTCTCATCAAACAGCTCACAAAGGTGATCAACACGAGATTGAAATTCAGGATGAATTATAAAAGCTACAACGTTTTAACAGCTGCATGGATTTTGTCCAGAATTGAGTCACTGACATAACAAAGCTCTCACATTGTTGCTCTCTGTAAACTGTAGTTTGTCAAACTACAGTTTAGAGTGAGCAAGTGCAGACTCTCTCAACCAGGGGGTGTTTAATTAATTACAACTGCAAACTCAATTGGAAATATCTGGTTTGACTGTGGATCGGTGTGTAGTGTCAATATTTGGTATGAGGAGCAAAAAGAAAAAAAGTCAGAGGATGCAGAATTTTCAGATTATAATGGAAGCAACAGGGAGGCAAAATGCAGGTTTTTGTGTATAGTATCCAAACATCATGCTTGGATTACCTCAGGAAGGTGGCCACATTTAACATTTGATTCCAGACCGAGAACTTTGTTGGCAATTTAGTCCTAGTGTCTTCAACCATTACTTTACTCACCTGTTGGATATCAGGAGAATAAGATTCAGAGCAAGGGTCCCATTGTCCTGCTTAGAAGTCGATGGGCTATTATAAAAATTTATTCACCTTTACAGTACATTCATTCTCCATTCAGCATTCTTGCCACCTTCTGTCATGTGTAGGTGAGCTGTAACAATACCACATGTTATCAAGGACATGTTACACAATTGCCTCAAATTCCCAGCGATTGTACTCAATAGCTTTGGGAATGCAAAGCCTAGTTTGCAGCAATGAGTCAATAGGCAACATTCCATCCTCATTACATAAACTTAATGTGCCCATTAGAGCAAAGCACAAACAATTATGTACAGACTCTGGTGATAGTAATGTGGACAGCTCTATGAGTCACAATATATAGTCTGGGCTTCAGATGAAGACTTTGCACCCCAGAGTTACATATTTTGCTCCCTGCTCTGGTCTCCAACTAAAAATTGGACAGTGGCTATTACACCACCACTTGGGTTTGATGGAATGTCAAGTTTGTAACATGACCAAAGACCACCTGAAGTGGTGGCCAAAACAGTGATCCTTGCTTGCAGCAGTGGTAGTACTCACAATGCCCGAGCCCACATTACCCAAGCATTTTAAAAATCAGCCAACATTACTTACATTGGAGCTCTCCTTTCTGGTGTGTCCAATGGTACATTGGTATTATATTGATATATTGAGTAATTGGTATATTGAGGTAACAGAGCCAGCTGCCATTTCAAACGTCATCATACGTGACACATGCCTACACGAGTTGGGAGAGCAAGAGGTCAGGCACTGCGTAAATAGAAAACTAGTGGGAGGGGAAGAGGCAACGAGGTTCCACGTTGGCATAGTGGTAATGTCACTGGACTAGCAATCCAGAGGCCAGGATAATGCTCTGGGGACAAGGGTGCAAATCTCACCACGGTGTTATGACATGGCAGCTGGTGTGTGCCAGGCAGACCAAATCCACAATGGAAACTTGGCCACACTATCATAACGATTTTGCAATTTGTATTTATTATGAGAAGACTTGTGTACTGAATTCAGAAGTATTGAGTCCACTAACACCTTTAGAGATTTCGAAAACTAAAATCAAAACATTTAAGAAAAGATTTCAAACTGTAGTGTTACAGTTACTTAATACTATAACAAATCCCAAAATCCCCAGTTAATGTGACTCCCAACTACACACCCCTTTAAAGGCAACATTCCCAAAATAGATTTTAAATTTAAATAGGCAAGCCAGCAAGTTTACCACAGCACACACTCGACAGTAGAATTCCAAAGGCTTTCCTCTACATTTGGTTACTGGACCTCTGCAGACATCTGCAAGAAGTGGCTGAGGCTTCCCCAAGGCTGTTTTATATGGTCCTTTTAGATCTTACATGGACCCCCAACACAGCCTTCCACTCTTCTTTATATATGTTTATCTCTTTAATCTGTAAATTCCATTGTTTTATATGTCTTTGCAAATTTACTTTTCCTATAATATAGAAATCTTTCATGTTGCCAATATGGTCAGTACCTTTTGTAAAAAATAAACATACTGCTTGGCCTCGCTTATCATGTTAGTTATAAACATCCCATCATTCCTTTGAAACCTAAACAACTCCTTCACTTATCTAAAACTGCAAATTTCCTTCACACCCTACATGCTGCCCTCATCCATGTTTACTTATTAGCATTTCAAGTGCTTTTTATCCTTACTTCTTTTGATTCATTTCAAACTTGCAGTCTTACTCCAATTCAATTAAATCACACAGACGTTCTGCACTCACCCAAAAACCTACTTTACAATAAACCACAATAATATAATTTAAAAATGTTAGTTTCATGACAATGGCAGCTGGTGGAATTTAAATTCAATTAATAAATCTGGAATTGAAAGGTAGTCTCAGTAATGGTGACTATGACAACTATCATTGATTGTTGTAAAAACCCATCTGGTTCACTAATGTCCTTTTAGGGAAGAATATATGCCATCCTTATCTGGTCTGGCCTACAGGTGAGTCCAGGCCCACAGCAATGTGGTTGACTCTTAACTGCCCTCTGAAATTACTTAGCAAGTCACTCAATTCAAAGGGCAAAAAAGAGTGGAGTAACAAATGCTGGCCTTGCCAGTGACGCTCACAAAAAAAAGCTGCCTGTTAAATCTCACTTACTTTTTCCCCCTCCAGAACCTTTTGCTTTTATTTGCTGTTTATTGACACAATTCTATAGCCTGCAGATGCAAAGAATAGGATTGTACAGATACTGCATCCTGCATCTTGGCAGGATATATTTTTATCTTGTGATGGTTCATTGTATTTTGTTTCATTACTGAACTTGGATAGTCAAGTTTATTCGGAAATGGAATCTGGTAGTTTGCTTTTAAGTGTTAAATTTTTCTCTTTCAGCTTACCATCTTCCACATCTCTCCTATCACTGGTTAATATATGAGAATTCAAATCATTTTTTTTTGGGTGATGGTGGGGGATAAAGAGAGAAAAGGAAGGAGAGGGAGAATTACATTTTTCAATTGCAGCCACCATTTCGTAAAATGGAAAGCCAGTGTCCTTGCCTAGGGTAAGTAACGGGAAGCTGCCAATCCCCATTATCAGGGTCACTGGTTTGCAGTGACCGAGTCAAAATCAATATTCATTACTTGGAATTCCAGGACTTCCACCGTTTTAGGAAACCAAAATCAGTAGTTCCCTGTTTTCTACGAAACTGAACGCATCAAAATGACCAGATTCACTCTTGCAATCAGGGTCAATAAGTGAGACAGTCACAAGCAAGATAGGAAATGGTTTGTATAGATAGGAGACCATGCCAAGTTCATGAAAAGACTCCACATTCACTAGATGGATTCACTTCATCCAAGATCCTTAAAACACAAGCTGACTTTTGTCCCAGTCCGAGTTGGACTTAAATCAAAGTCCTCGGATCAAAAGGCCAATCCACTGCATGAAGCCAGTCCCACACTCAATAAGCAGCGCAAAACTCCTATCCCACTTTAAAATCAATGCCTATATGCGTTTTAAGTACCCTGTACAAAAATGTTTTAAAAAAAGTACCAAAAGCTAGTTTCTATCCAACTGTCAAAGATCAACCAATTTCCCCTTTTTGGATCACTTCACAATGAACAAAATTCACAGTATCCTTGAAACCACAAGTCAAGAGCAGAGGATGGGGGAGGCAATCCGATTACCTCTTTCCTTTGTTCCCCCTCCCTCCACTCACTTTGGTCCTTACGATGTCTTACTCTCTATTCCATAGTAGAATAAAGCCTGCAGGGCCAATATCTCAGCAACAACAAATCTGGCAACATGAAACAAACGTGATATTTACTTCCCAAATGTAACTCTCAGCGCAGGATGGGAAGAGGACTGTACAAGAAAAAGCCTGCATAGAGGGCAGCTTTTGAGGGTTCAAAGGATACACCAGTCCTATTCCTACACGGAGTATAATCCATAAATCAAACAAATCAGTACTAACTTAAAGCTCGATTCCAGAATAATCCCCCCCTCCTGCTTTTGTGGTCAATTTGTCCCTCTCCATCTAAAATTACCCGAGCTGCCTCACTAAGAGCTGGGGTAGTTCAGATAGCAAATATCTGCCATTACTTGGTCAACTGGGTTAAGTGCGCTGAAATAGCGAGAGAAGGCACCACTCCCACAGTACTGCACTGGTATTAAAGCCAAACCCCAGCCTGGATACTTCTCAACTAGCTCCCAGGGCTATTAATTTATAGTCGTTTGGCAACACAGAACCTGAGCATTGCTGAAAAAGAGACATGAAGTTTTTCACCTTGCACTCTTCAGGGCACTTTGCAAGAATACCAATATAGGGGGAAGACAACAATTTATACTGTATGTGAAGAGAGTGCTGATTGATTGACAAGTGGGCTCTGGTAGAGACATTGCCATGGAGAATGCGCCAATGATGGTGACTGACAGTTAACTGCCAAGCATTGTTTGAAATTCAAACCAGGCAGCTTGACCCCGATATTCCTAAGGACAATGCCTTGACCAGAGTCAGCAAATGGCTGTCACTTATTTTGTTTAGCTGAAACAGGTGCAATGTGCATACATGTCCTTTCTGTCTGCAAAGAACAGGGCCCTGTGTATTAATAGCTTCCAGGACATGCAAATGCACCACACTGAGCCCAACTGACTATCTTAAACTGGTTGTCAGCGTAATTCTTAGCACATTGAGGATTATTTAGCAAATGTCGTCCAATCGCAGAATCGCATCTAACGTTGGACACTGTGTTTTGAGTTCTGCAAGCACGGGCTGGTTGAATATGGTCTGTACCCTGCTCGTTGCGAACAGCAGCCGGGACATGCTGTTTGATACGATCTGCACGGCCTACATACCCAACATCACACTGGCACTGGAATTCATACCACATTATTCATTTGTGTGATAAGCCAAAGACATTCTGCCTGAGGGCAGCATCTTTTTAAGTGGCAAATACCACTTGTGTTGCTACTGCATAGTAGCAGCGTGGAACAGGTAGCTTCACCTGTTGCTCAAATTTGAGACACCTTGCCCTTCCAGGGTAATCAAAAAGGTAGACTGGGCACTTTTCAGGGCCAAAAGTGACGCCTTAGGCCTGTTCCTGAGTTTGCGTGATATACAGTCTGATCAGGGTAAGCACTATGCTGCAGGATGCCTTTGATGTGCCCTATTTCAGCATCAAACTTGCATTGTGTGCAAATGACTCAGGCCCTATTTACAAGGTTGTCAATAAGACCAATCTTATATTTTGTGTGGCACTGTAAGAATCCCAACGCGTATATTGACCAGTGAAGGTAGGCTTGCAGTAGACCGTGGTAGAGAATCCCCTGGTGGACTTCTCAACTAGTATGTCAAGGAAGGGGAGCTCATTTGACTGCTCCATTTCAAAAGGTGAATTTGAGCTATTATGACCACAGCTGGTGTTAACTGCTGCACAAACCAAATCAATAGGAAACTTGGCTTACAGGCCACAGCCTTTTTCACATTATGATAACGAGAAGACGATGTACTGATCTCAGCAGCAAGAGGTCCAGTAAAACTTTTGGGTTTTTTAAAAATTTGAAGTTTTATTAACAAGAAAAAAAAAACTTAAGCACACAAGATTACAGTTACACAATTAAGGTTAGTTTTACAAAAAACATTCCCCCAAAAACCTCTCTGGTTGGTCATACCCACAAGTAACCACTTTCCAGGCAACACTCCTTTATAGATATGTATAATACTGGATTTCATTTTTAAACAAGGCAAACTGCTGTAGCCTCAATAAAGGTGTACCACATGACCTTTACCCTCTTCCACTCTGCAGTGGAATCAACTTCAGAATAAAACAGCTTGCTGCAGCCCAAGACTTTTCTGGCTTGACTGGATGGGTGATTCAAACTGTATTCTCTCCCAATACAGAGCTCCAGCTAACCAGCTCAACAGCTATCCACAGTAACTCTAATATACCTTTTTCCCCTTTCATCTCATTTCCATTGTTCTCACACCCCTTTGAAACGCAAAGCCTTCCAAATATAAGATCTTTCATGTTCCTATCTTGTCTTTGCTTTTGGCTCAATAAAATATCATATCCCCACTACTAATTTACCTGTGGACTCCTGCAAGATAGACTACTACAAGATGGAAACATTTTTCTTTTCACTTCTGACTCCCTTTTGATATTCAAACAAACTCTCAACTTATGTAAAAATGCAAATGTTAGACCGAACCTATTTACTTGTACCTCAACTTAACACCTCCATCCTTTTCATGTTTCGATGGCATAGTGGTATTGTCGCTGGACTAGTAATCCAGAGACCTAGGGTAATGCAGTGGGGACTCCGGTTTGAATTCCGCCATGGTGGAATTTGAATTAAATAAAAATCTGGAATTAAAAGTCTAATGATGACCATGAAACCATTGTAGATTGTTGTAAAAACCCATCTGGTTCATTAATGTCCTTTAGGGAAGGAAATCTGCCATCCTTAGCTGGTCTGACCTACATGTGATTCCAGGCCCACAGCAATGTGGTGGTTAACTCTTAAATGCCCTCTGAAATGGCCTAGCAAGCCAGCCACTCAGTTGTATCAAACAGCTACAAAGTCACTAAAAAGGAATGAAACCAGAAGGACCACCCAGCATCGACCTAGGCACCAGAGGAGACAACGGCAAACTCAGCCCTGTTGACCCTTCAAAGTGTCCTTACTAACATCTGGGGGCTAGTGCCAAAATTGGGAGAGCTGTCTCACAGACTAATCAAGCAACAGCCTGACATAGTCATACTCATGGAATCATATCTTACAGATAATGTCCCAGACACCACCACCATCATCCCTGGTTACGTCCTATCCCAGCAACAGGATAGACCCAGCAGAGGTGGCAGCACAGTGGTACAAGTCGGGAGGGAGCTGCCCTGGGAGTCCTCATCAACAACTCCGGACCCCATGAAGTCTCATGGCATCAAGTCAAACATGGGCAAAGAAACCTCCTGCTGATTACCACGTGCTGCCCTCCCTCAGCTGATGAATCAGTGCTCCTCCATGTTGAACACCACTTGGAGGAAGCACGGAGGGTGGCAAAGGTGCAGAATGCACTCTGGGTGGGGGACTTCAATATCCATCACTAAGAGTGGCTTGAAAGCACCACTACTGACCAAGCTGGCCGTGTCCCAAAGGACACGGCCGCTGGACTGGGTCCGTGGCAGGTGGTGAGGGAACCAACAGGAGGGGGGGAAAAAAAAACATACTTGACTTCATCCTCACCAACGTGCCTGCCGCTGGTGCATCCGTCCATGACAGTAATTGGTTGGAGTGATGATCGCACAGTCCTTGTAGAGACTAAGTCCCACCTTCACATTGAGGATGCCCTCCATCATGTGTGGCACTTACCACTGCTAAATGGGATAGATTTTGAACAGATCTAGCAACTCAAGATTGGGCACCCATGAGGTGCTATGGGCCATTAGCAGCAGCAGAATTGTACTCAAACACAATCTATAACCGCATGGCCCGGCATATCCCCCACTCTACCATTACCATCAAGCCAGGGGATCAACCCTGGTTCAATGAAAAGTGCAGGAGGGCATGCCAGGAGCAGCACCAGGCATACCTAAAAATGAGGGGACAACCTGGTGAAGCTATAACACAGGACTACTTACGTGCCAAACAGCATAAGCAGCAAGTGATAGACAGGGCTAAGCGATCCCACAACCAACATATCAGATCTAAGCTCTGCAGTCCTGCCACATCCAGTCATGATTGGTGGTGGACAATTAAACAATTCACTGGAGGAGGAGGCTCCACATACATCCCCATCCTCAATGATGGGGGAGCCCAGCACGTCAGCGCAAAAGATAAGGCTACAAGCTTCAGTCAGAAGTGCCGAGTGGATTATCCATCTCTGCCTCCTCTGGAGGTCCCCAGCATCACAGATGCCAGGTCTTCAGCCAATCCAATTCACTCCACAGGATATCAAGAAACAGCTGAAGGCACTGGATAGTGCAAGGCTCTGGGCCCTGACAGCATTCTGCCAATAGTACTGAAGATTTGTGCTCCAGAACTTGCTGTGCCCCTAGCCAAGCTGTTCCAGTACAGCTACAACACTGGCACCTACCCGGCTATGTGGAAAATTGCCCAGGTATGTCCTGTACACAAAAAGCAGGACAAATCCAACCTGGCCAATTACTGCCCCATCAGTCTGCTCTCGATCATCAGTGAAGTAATTATCTTGAAACTCTTTCGAGTTATCAACAGTCACAGATTGCAACTCTTTCGAGTACAATCACAGTTCTTGGTTTCCGGGAGTGGGACATGAACCCACAACCCTCTGATTCAAAGGCGAGGGTGCTATGAACTGAGCCACAGCTGACACCTCAATCAGTGAAGTAATGGAGGGGGTCATCAACAGTGCTATCAAGTGGCAATTGCTTAGCAGTAACCTGCTCACTGATGCCCAGTTTGGGTTCCGCCTGGGCCACTCAGCTCCTGACCTCATTGCAGCCTTGGTTCAAGCATGAACAAAAGAGCTGAACTCCAGAAGTGAGATGAGAGTGACTGCCCTCAACATCAAGGCCGCATTCGACCAAGTGTGGCATCAAGGAGCCCTAGCAAAACTGGAGTCAATGGGAATCAGGGGAAAACTCTCCGCTAGTTGGAGTCATACCTAGCACAAAGGAAGATGGTTGTGGTTGTTGGAAGTCAATCATCTCAGTTTCAGGACATCACTGCAGGAGTTCCTCATGGTAGTGTCCTCAGCCCAACCATCTTCAGCTGCTTCATCAATGATCTTCCTTCCATCATAAGGTCAGAAGTGGGGGATGTTCACTGATGATTGCACAATGTTCAACACCATTCGCGACTCCTCACATACTAAAGCAGTCCATGTCTAAATGCAGCAAGACCTGGACAATATCCAGGCTTAGGCTGACAAATCACAAGTGTCAGGCAATGACCATCTCCAACAAGAGAGAATCTAACCATCGCCCTTTGACATTCAATGGCATTACCATCACTGAATCTCCCACTATCAACATCCTGGGGTTATCATTGACCAGAAAATGAACTGGACTAGCCATATAAATACTGTGGCTACAAGAGCAGGTCAGAAGCTAAGAATCCTGTGACAAGTAACTCACCTCCTGACTCCCCAAAGCCTGTCCACCATCTACAAGGCACAAGTCAGGAGTGTGATGGAATACTCCCCACTTGCCTGGATGAGTGCAGCTCCCAAATCACTCAGGAAGCTTGACACCATCCAGGACAAGCAGTACACTTGATTGGCACCACATCCACAAACATTCACTCCCTCCACCACCGATGCACTGTAGCAGTAGTGTGTGTACCATCTACAAGATGCACTGCAGGAACTCATCAAGGCTCCTTAGACAGCACCTTCCAAACCCATGACCACTACTATCTAGAAGGACAAGGGCAGCAGATAGATGGGAACACCACCACCTGAAAGCTCCCCTCCAAGTCACTCACCATCCTGACTTGGAAATACATCGCCGTTCCTTCACTATCACTGGCTCAAAATTCTGGAACTCCCTTCCTAACACTGTAGGTGTACCTACACCACATGGACTGCACCGGTTCAAGAAGGCAGCTCACCACCACCTTCTGAAGGGGCAACTGGGGATGGGCAATAAATGCTGGCCCAGCTAGCGAAGCCCACATCCTGTGAATGAATTTTTAAAAATGCTTCCAAGCCTCCAGACAACCCGATTCCTATTAAACTCTTGCCCAGCTTAATTAAATCACACAGAAACAAAAAAATAACATTCTCACAGAGCACAGGATGGAGCCCATTAAGGCATGCAAGGACATTATTATATGCAGCTGTGAATTTAAATAGAGTAAACGTATCATACGCATATCGGAAACATATGAGGGGTAGGTGGTTAGGTGCCATTCCATCAAAGACACGTTTCTCATGGAACCCAACGAAGATGCCTCAGAGCTGGGCCTACAGGGGATCCCATGGCAACACCATCTATTTGTGTCATTAAAACTGAATTCAACTGCCCGAGTTGATAAGTTCAATGAATACTGATTCATGCAATGGTGGCGGGTCTAGGTTGCCATGATATAGTGCTGCAGCACAAATACCTATGGTTTCCTTAAGTGCAACAGGCTAGCAATGTCAAAGGAACACATGGACACAGCATTACTATTGACACGTATGGCCTTCACAAACGTGAAGAAAGTCCTTCACCGTATATGTGGAAAATCTGGTCAAAAACGGTCGCAACAATTCACCCAATCATTTGGCGAATTCATGTTGTGCAGAACCAATCATAGATAAGATGGGGTGTAAAGGGGCATCACTTTTGTGTATCTTGGGCAGACTATACATATGCGGACACAGAACCGCGAGGACGAATCCGTCATATAAATACCATGGCTTCCTGGTGCAACATTATAGTGCATTTGGAATTCAGGTGTATTTCCAGATTTTGGGGGGGAATTGTCTAATAGCGCGAGAGAGCCAGTGTGCAAGAGTAGAGAAACGGAGACACAGTTTGCCCTCTTATCAGTTCTCCACTGTGGGAAAGGTGCCAACCTTGGAAGTACAATGTTGTGGGCACCAGCCAGCCTTCACTATCTGACCCAATGGAAATAATTCACATGCCAGCCTCAGAACCTTAGTTCTAAAGATCAAGGTGTAGAACCAGTTTGGATCGAGATAAGAAATAGCAAAGTGGAGTCATCAATTATGGGAGCGGTTGATAGGCTTACAAACAATAAACAGTGTAGGACATGCAGGACATGGTATACTGGAAGAAACAAACAATGGGGGCTTTTAAGAAGGGCACTGCAAATATCATGGGTGATTTTAATCTACATATATAGGTCCGGCAAATCAGATTGACAAAAGTAGCCCTGAAAATTAGTCCACATAGAGCGTGTTTTCAGGACAATTTCTTAAGAGCAACACACTCTAGAACCCACCAGGTCTAGAATAGTCTGGTTATGTGCAATGGGGAAGAATTAATTAATGAGCTCAAAGTAAAAAGAACCTCTAGGTAGCAGTGATCATAACATGATTGAATTTTAAATTCAGTTTGAAGGAGGCAAAAGAGAGAGTCTAAGACTAGTGTTTTAAACTTAAATAAAGGCAATTACAAGGGTATGACGAAGATGGAGTTGGCTAAAGTGAACTGGGAAAATAGGTTAAGGGGTATGTCAGTTGAAACGAAGTGGCATATATTTAAAGGAGACGTTTCATAACGTTCAGCAAATATACATTCCAGTGAGAAAGCAAGGCTCCAAAGAGACAAATGCACCATCATCTGTAGCTAACTAGAAGATAGTGAAAAAACTGGGTAAAATTTAAAAGCCAGTAAAGAATAACTAATTTCTCACTCATTACTTTCTTAGAGTACGAGAGAAAGCTAGCTAAAAATAACAGTAAGAGTTTCTGCAAGTATTTAAAAAGGAAAAAAGAGTAACCAAAATAAGCATGGGTCCTCTAAGAGAGAGGGGCTGGGGAAATAAGGAAATAGAGGAAGAGTTGAATAGATATTGTGTGTCTATTTTCACTGTAGAAGACACAAAACATGCCAGAAATGCATACAACTTAAGAAGTGAAAGTGGTAGAGGAACTTAAAGTAAGCACAATCTCTAGGGGGAAGGGCATTGAGAAAACTATTAGAACTAAAGGCTGACAAGTCCCCAAGACCCGATGGACTCCATCCTAAGGTCCTAAAAGTGGCTGCGGAGATAGTAGATGCATTGGTTAGTTTTCCAAAGTTGCCTTGATTCTGGAAAGGTGCAAGATTGGAAAATAGCAAATGTAACTCCTCTATTCAAGAAAGAGACAGAAAGCAGGAAACTACAGGCCAGGTTAGCCTAACATCTGTCATAAGGAAAATGCTAGAAAGGTGGTTATAGCAGGGCACTTAGAAAATCCCCATATAAATATCCTGAGGGGAATTGACAGGTTGGATTCTGAGAGGATGCTTCCCCTTGCGGGAGGGACTAGAACTAGTGGACACAGTTTACAAATAAGGAGTCTCTCATTTAAGATGAAGATGAGAACCGTTTTTCTCGGAGGATCATTGGTCTGTGACATTCTCTTCCCAGAGAGCAGTGGAGACAGGGTCATTGACTATTTTAAAGGCAAAGTTAGATTTATTCTTGATCAACAAGGGTATAGAGGATAGACAGAAAAGTGGAGTTAAGACCACAATCAGATCAACCACGATCTTATCAAATGGCCTACTCCTGCTCCCAATTCGTGTCCTCACATGTAACAGAATGTCAGAATACTGACTACAAGAGGAATCACAGCCATGCCTGACCCTGCATTCAGCCACACAAGCACATTTCCAGCAGGGGTCACTGGATAGTAACCAGAAGCTGCAACCCTGGCCAGTTTCCCTCTCCCTCACCAAGCGGTGTTGAGGCCAATGGTATTACTTAAAGCATAGCTTGGGACCTTCTGGTCTAGAAGCAAACCAGGTAGTGTTGTTACCTATAGAGCCAGGGGTGGCATAAAACAGACGAGTTCTGTAATGTTAAAAGGAATAACGATTCCTAAACATGTTGTGGGTGAATATTGTCAAGTAAGGACCTGCTTGATCACAGCAAACTTGCTCCCAAGTTTTCTGAAGGCTCATCCCACCCACTTGTAAGTAACAAAATGGCACCAATAAAGTCAGGTCACATTGAATAACATCCAAGTATTGTGCAACTCCAGAGCACTGATCATAGTGCCAAGTATTATAACTGGCCATGAAAAGCAAGGCACTGTCTAAACACTGCAATTCATGGTGTTTGGGGGAAGAGCAGAACAGCTTTGTGTCACAACAAAACATCAGGCTCAATCCACCACTTCCAAACCCCCTTGTTCGAAATGGGGATCAGCAGAACATCCTCCACCCCAGAGCAAGCCTGGGGTGGGGGGGGTTTCAAATGCGGCACTGCAGGCCGAACCAAAATAGGCAAAAGTAAGTGATGTGACTGTTCCCAATACCATACATGTCTTATCAACCCATTGATGATGTGCGGTAGAATGGTGGGTGCTCAGCAGCAATTAGGAGGCAATGGCCCAAAATTTGCTGGGAAGAAAAGGGCAGGTTTAATGCTCTCGTCCTTATTAGTGTGCAACTTGTGCAGAGGAAGAGATACCCCGCAAGTTGTGCATGACAAATTGCTGGACAATTCCCACCATTAGCTCGCTGTCAGCCTCCGGGTGAGTTAAGAAATTGCTGCATTTATGTTGTTAAAGCAAATCAAACACACCACAAAGTTAGGGCTGGTACATGATGCAAAGATCCTTTTAATGACAGGTTTACATTCCTGGAATGTCACTCAACTTCCCCGCCCAGGAACAGAGCATCTGAAACTGTATTCTCATTCCTGCAGATAGTTAAATTGTTCAGTCTTTTGTCTCTCCTCTTTTAATCCATTCTTTCCTTTGGTATCTAATTCACCCCATTTGTCTCCATTCTTAAATCTCAAGGATTCACTCACTAAGTTGCTCCTGTTATCAACTTCCAGCAAGTTGCAGCACTAAAATATCTGAGCTAAACGGAAGAGGGAAAAAAATGTAATGAGACACACAGTGAGATGCCCGTTCCAGCAAATTCTGGGCCAATAACAAGAGGGGTTGAGATATTCTGAACCTAAGAGCAAAGATCAAAGTCAATAACTGAAGTGCAAACAAATCATATTTTAAGCACTATTTCACACAAAAAAAAAACATACTTCAAACAGTGTGCCCACACACAAAATGGCTCCCTCCAATTCAGCAAATATTTATACATCACCTTTGACAATCTCAGGACACCCCAAAGCACTTTTAAAAGTAAAGTTCTGTTGAAGAGTCATACGGACTCGAAACGTTAACTGTGTTCCTCTCCGCAGATGCTGTCAGACCTGCTGAGTTTTTCCAGGTATTTTTATTTTTGTTTTGGATTTCCAGCATCCACAGTTTTTTGCTTTTATTTAAAAGTATAGTCACTGGTGTAACGTGGGAGCCAATTTGCACACAGCATGATCCCATAAACGGCAATGAAATAACGTCCAGGTAAACGGTTTTCTCAATTACGTTGTTCAAGACAAATATTGGCTGGACATCAGGGAGAAATCCACTGCTGTTCATCCAGACAGTGCCATGGCATCTTTTTACAGCCAACTTAGCATTGTGGCAGGTGTCCCTATTTTGGGCAGTTATCTTAGTGTCCTTTCCAGGTCCAGATCCTGCTGTAAGTCATCAGTGGGATTACTCCAAAGAACCACACCAATAGCCGTTAAATAGAAAAACAATTGCAATCAAAAGGCACAGATGTACATTTCAGAAGTTGCAGTAAGCTGAACTGAACACCTGCCTTTGAGACAGAGAGCCAGTCGCAGAGACAGAACACACTCTCATGAAAGAAATAAAAATGACTAGTCAGGCTAAGAATGGAAAGGTGACAAGAAACACCAATTAAGAATACAATGCCAATTTTCTTTCCCCCCAATACCTATTCAACACCAAACACAGACCACAAAACGCACCATATCAATTCAATGCCCAATCCTGCCAATGGGAAACCCATTTTCAGAAGCTGATATCTTTAATAAAAAAAGACTTTGTATTCTCCTGACCCTGCTTGCTGGACTCCTGGCTTCCTATTCTATCCACTGGACTCCACTGCAAGGCTTGGCTGTTGTGACTCTGCCACTCAATTCCATCCAGTTTTAATGTAATCGGTTCAATCCGCAGTGCTCGTCACCACCTGCTGCAGTTAACCATGGAGAACTGAGGACCACACCTTAGTTTACTGCTAATTTTTCAGCTTCACTCTGCTACTGTTCGGCCCTGGGCAGAAACCTTGATTTTCCTCTTGAACAAAAATCCATTTCCCTGCTGCGGCTGCTACTTTCTACAAAGCCTATTCTCTGCTGAACTGTCTCTATTTCACTACCTGGTCTGTTTCCTCCTAGGAATATTTCACCCTAGACTGAACTAGTTCTTGTTGGTCCCCATCCTGCTCCATTGCTGCCGAATGATCTTGTTGCTTTCTGTCGCTGCCGACTCCATTCATCCTTCAGAAATCGTCCGTCACCTGTGCTGGAATAGGTGGGACTTGCTCTTCAAGCTCCAACTGCTGCTCCCAATCTTGCTGGGTTTCTTATTTATACTATTTTTTTTTTGACCCCTTCTTTCCCATCAGCTCCCTGCTCTTGGGTATTTTTACCTCCCCAATCCCTACCCCTAACCCTTACTTAGAAGGATATAGTTGGGGAGGGGGTTTGGGTGCATGCAAGAGGGATATAAACACCAGCATGGACCCATTGGGCCTTATGGCCAGTTTATGTCACGTAAATACCGTGTGCCCATCATTACTATTGTGCATCATCCCAGGCTTGAACCACACCCCCTCCCCGCACAAACCCCCTGCCTGCCTTTAGTAAGGCTGCAGTTACCCTCTGTGCCTCTCAGCCATCTAGAACGTACTCCAGTCTTAGAACCTGCCAACAAACAACATTCCTCCAATTCTGGTCCTCATGTACCCCTCACTCTCTTCACCCCACCGTTGGCATCTGTGCCTTCAGCCAGCTAGGCCCCAAGCTCTGGAATTTCTAAAGCTCCAAAACAAAAGGTTTTTGAATAAGGCGTAGGAACAGTTTGGAGAGAGAAGTACGCTCAAGTGTCAGGTCAGTCAGAATCCATCCCAGCTGGGCTCAGCTGAGCAACCATGCTGTTCACTGATATTCTGACAGCTGGAAGATGCCAAAGTCAATAATCAATTTGAGACTTCTAATAATAGGACACTCCACTGATTCCACTCACTTGAAAATACATTCTAGATGTTGCTCATTGCAAACACACTGCAACGGACTCTTCCAGGTATAGCAACCGGCAGAGCAGAAGGGAAAACATACAACTAACACAAGGCAAGTTTCCAACCTACAAGTTTCTGAAATCTGACTTAAATTTTTCCTCTCTCCATCAGATTGCACTGTGTATGTACAATTCCCTCCAGATTATTCAGAAACAACAGTCAAATATGCAAGGAATAAGATACCCATAGTTAACAAGGGCAGAATCAAATGACCAACTAGTCTGGACAGCCGGAAAGTAGATGTCTGCATCCCGGTAGGCCATCATAACAAAAGCAGTAGCTTCTGGCTAAATGAAAACAAAACTCCCAAGAACTATTAAAATCGGAGTTTAAGAAATGGGGGTTTTGAATTTGATAAAATATACCTCGCAGGATGTCACGCAATGAAACCTCCTGGAATATGGTCAAACCAGAGGTGGCAACACCACCTGTGAAGCATTCATACTGAACAATCATCCTGGTGGCTATTTAAAACAGAATGTTTTACTTGTCCCTCCACTGGTCTGAAAGCAGTTACTTGGAAAGGCAGAAGTATCCCAGGCCCAGTCTCCCTCAAACAACAAAAAAAAATTGCCTTCTCTTGCTTACACTGGGCATTATTCCAATGTTTTCCACCTGAAATCATAAACAGCTGCCCTCAAATATCTTTTGAACACAAAACGATCACCCTTTCAGATGAAAAACAAAGCTTTTCACGTAAACAAAGCACAACAGCCCATAATTAGGCTTTGGTGCAAAATATTTATGCAAAATTTCATTTGTTTTGAAAGAAGTTCAGACATCATTAACTGCATGCAGGCGAGTAGATTAAATTGTTAAAATTTCAAGGCTATAATGATTCAAATCTTAAATAAACGTCTAAAAGGTTAGCAGATCTTGAATTCTAACAAAAAAAAAGCACAGTAATTAATGTACGTCTCGCTAATAAAGCGTTAAGCAGTTGGTAAAAGTGAAATTTGACAAAAAAATTCATGCTGCTGATTGAAATAATTTGGGAAATATTTGAAGAAATCCTCTTGCGTAACCTCCACTTGTATGGAGAGAATCTCAAGTGCTGCACAGAATCCCACAGGATCAAATCAAAGTCCTGGCTTTTAGGACTCAGGCTTTCAAGTAAAATAATTAAATGAAGGTGTTCAAAGAGTGCAAGGTATCATTTTGTAGCTAGGTTATTGGTAACATTATTATATTTCACAAGAAATGTCAATTACTGAAGAAAAAAGTTAAAAATGACAACTAAAGTAATTTTGAATTTGAACTATTTTATGAATTAGGTTTTCAATTGCATCTGCAGGAGTGTCCAGTTAATTTTCATTTCAGCCAAAAGAGGTGGCGCCAGCTTTAAAAAATACTATGCCCGCTGGAGGCAAGCGCCACTGGCAAGGCCATTTATCGACCATAACTAGTTGCCCCAAGGTGGTGGGTCTTCTCCTTGAACCACAGTCTTTGCAATGATGGCTCAAATTCACAGTGACAATAAGGGAACAGCAATGTATGCCCAAGACAAGATGGGGCACGACTTGGTGGTGATGGTATGCCCACAAGGTTGCTGCTCTTGTGCGTCTTGGTGAAGAAGGTCGCAGCAGAGAGAGTGCCGTCAAAGTAGCCCTGGTAAATTGCTGATGTGTGTTCTGTAGCTTGCATATAATGGCAAGCACAGTATTCTGGATGGTGTTGAACGCCAGTGGTTCTGGCATAAGCTGAACTGAGCATCAGTAAGCAAGTTATTGGCGAGTAGACGATGGCCTCATCGATGACTCCTTCCGTTACTATTATGATCATTGAGAGGACATTGTTCAGGGTGAGGAACATCAATTAGCCAGATTAGATTTATCCTACTTGTTGTGGATAGGACATACCTAGGCAAAAAAGTGCCCATTGCCAACTAGATGGCAGTGCCACATCTACACGCTAGCAGTACGGCTAGCTTTGGCATACAAATTACAGTACAACAGCCAGGATATTGTCAGGGCCCATAGCTTTTTGTATCCAATGCACTCAACTGTTTCCTAATGTCACATGGAATGAACCAAACTGGTTGGACATTTGATATCTGCTACGATAAAAGCTGCAAAGAGGGGCCATTCAGTTGGCAATTTTGCCTGAAGACACTTATAAACACTTCAACCTCCTCTCTTGCACTCAGGTGATGAGCTTCATCATGGTGGGAATGTTCATGGAGCCTTCATCTTTCCTGTCAGTTGCCTGGTTCTCCACCACCAATTCTCAACTGGATGCGGTAGAGCTACAGAACCTTGTTCTGGTCAGTTTGTTATGGAGTGCTTACAGCTGCCCAAGCCTGTTGCTTTTGGTGTTTAGCATGCAGGCAGCCTTGTGCAGTCACCTCAATAGGTTCATATCTCAATCAAAGTATGCCTGATGCTGCTCCTAGCATGCCCTGCTACAATCTACAATAAACCAGGATTTATCACCACATTTGGTGATCCAAGAGTGAGAGAACTTCCTCTAGTGGTGTTCAATATGAAGGAGCACTGGGCTGGATGTGGTGATCAGCAGCAGGCTGCCATGACCTTACTTCAACTGAAGGATGGAGGCTTCATGGAACTTAGTCGTTCCCACCTGACTGTTAACCACTGTTAACCCCCGCTCCAGGTGTGATAGAACATGCCAGGGATGATGGAGGAATCTGGAATATTTACTGATAGATATACGTTTCTGTTACACACAGCAGCAAGAGAGAAGCAGAATATAATATACATAAGCAAATAAAGTCATCCAAAATGCTTCTTGCTTGTCTCTCACTATTGGAGAAATATACCGGAAATTAGTCAAAGTTACAAAGAAGCCTTCAAGAAAATTAAACTGCTATTCCTTTAATGTGTTTGAAATGCCTCTGAACAATGCTTTCAGTACAAGGGCTGCTCAAGAAGCTCGAGGCTTTAAATAGCTGGGTTGTCCAAAGCAATCTTTCCAGCAGAATGAAGGAATCGCCACCAGGGCGGTACAACTATAGCTCTCACCATGTACCAGTGTGGCTGCATGCAAGCAATTTGGTGAGAAAACTTGCAGCTTGTAAGAAGAGAACATTATTTTTTTTTAAAAAATGGTTGACAACAAGACTGACATTCAAAGCATGTGCGACCTTGCAAGGCCCACCCCTCTTCTACACCTGTGGATCAATAGGAAGTTACCATGCACACAAGACCCCAGAAAAAAAAACATGTCCAAAGAAGCAAAAGTGATCCTTTATATATACGTAAAGTTTTGAACTAACATTTTTCTGAGGAAGCTACTGGAGAAAGACAATATCGTCTACTATATTCCAGGGAATGCTTATTTAGCAAGCACAGCATGTTGCACGTGCATAACTTCACACTTTTGAAGTTTCTAATCCACAGACATCCTGGAAAGCAGAAGTATCTCCTGCTCTCCACAGCAAATCAGGTCACCCATCCTCACATCAAAACACAAAATGTGAGGAGTTCCTGAACTTTTCTTCCAGGGCCCAAAAGTCAAAGACATTCACTGCTGCCTCTGACCATCAACCTGCCATTCGTCACTCGCCCCTCAGGCATCCCTTATGCCAATCTCTCCCATCTAGCTCTCTCCCCCAACCCCAAAATTAGTTCTTCTATTAAGTCACTTGTCCCCAGTAGCTCATGACCACCCACCCTCCTGGTCTCAGTCTGTTGATAAGAACAGCCTGTTCTCATCCTCCGGTTTGGCTCCCACATCTTTCAAAACTAAGGTCATCGGTTAAAAGTAGAAGTCAGAAGGTAATACAGGTGAAGCATTTCATCCAGCTGATGCAGGCTTGCAAGGTGCATTATACTGTTTTTGAAAAAGGTCAGGTCCTGGAGAAGCAATAGATAGAAAGCAACATAGAACATGTGTGGGCAAAACAGAAACAAGTTTGATTGCCTTCCCATCCTAGCTCAACAAATGAAAAACGAAGATAACATTTGTGGACTATGACTTGCATGCTATTGCGCCTTTCCACGTGTATAGGGCAAACTGTATACTTGGGGACCAAGTATCACTATGTAAAGCAAAACCCAGCCAATCTAGAGATACTGCAAATACATTTGAACTACCTGTAATGATTTTAACTGTTTCTAACTTCTACCTAACAACCTATCATAATGCTTTGTTTAACTAGGCAGTGATGTTCATATAGATGTGGTAAAATAGGATCAGTTGATGCATTTTTTATGCCCAAAAAGTCATTGATGAAGATGCTAGAAAATGGAGCTTAATCATTACACTCACTGGGTCCACACTAACTCTTTTGGTTTTTTTAAGCGACATTCTAGGCATCTATAAACCCTGGATGTAAGTGACTGAAATCCAGTCCAGTCTGTATACGTGCTGTCAAAAGGATAACAATTGGTTCTGCTACCCCTTTAAGTATTTAGGCTAAAATTGGATGGGGTTTGCAGCATACCATTAATGACACATTTACCTCGTCTACAGTCTCACCCTGAAGGGTGAGGGAAAAGCCACAACCCCCACATCCTATCATGGGGGTGCAGCTCAACAAGGTTCCAACCTTTGTACTGTATCGCTAAAGCATACTCCAATACAGGCTAATCACTTGATGCTCATAAAATCACTAAATATTTACTTGTTCAACACAGCAGTGTTTGAGATTGGTTGACCTCTGTACTTGCAGTTCTTCAAGATATGAAAATGATAACCCAGCCCACTGTACTGCCAGCTACAGTTCAAGGCCTTATTAACGTGGAATGTGTTACATTCTTTTATCTCCTTTTTCGATAGGATAAAGCCATCAGTTATCATGCTATAAATCACAAGGCTATTGGATTGTTACTCTCTCCTTTTATATGTGACAACATGGCACATTTATTATTGCACATATCTTGTTTACAATGCATACACAGCTCGTACATCATTTAAAGGAGGGAGGTGGGGACAACAATTATTTGTTTCTCTAATAACAACAGAAAATGTTGGAAATACTCAGCAGATCAGGCAGTACCTGTGGAGAGAGAAAGAGTTAACATTTTTGGGTCAATGTCCTGACCTCAGCTACTCCAGAGCGCATCAGCATCAACCCTTTGTCTCATCATCCCACCCAGTTTTAAATTCTCTGCTTATAAAAAAAAAGCAGATTGAGTGTTTCCATTTATGTTCATCTGACTAAAAAGGATTGCTGTTTTACCCCTCGTTCTGTTTTGTACTGGTTCAGTTTATGAGGAATGACAAATCAAAAACTCTCCAGTCCACCCAGACTTCCCCACACAACTGTAATACATTAAATGCACTCTCCAACCCAGCCAAAACCATGGGAACATCTGGGAAAAGCAAATAGGAAGATTAAAATCTAAACCAATTTGGATGGGGGGGGAAAAAGAAATTTCGGTGCTTGGTGAAACGGGCAATTCAGAATCATTTCCTAAGCAAATTCACGGCTCATTTCAAACTGGAGATGAGTCAACTGCTTCAGCCAGAGGTCAAACAATTCCACACATTATGAACCAGAAAGTCTGGGCCCACCTAGCATTTGAACCGGTCTACTCAAGCTTAGGAGTTTGGTCAGCAGTCACTCAGGCAACTAAATGAAATGTCAGGTCATTGAGTAGATGCATGAAAGGCCATTGGAGGAGAGCTTTACATAATTTTGAAATACCCAGATGGTATGGATTAAGTGTACAAGCAATCCCCATGGTTCGCAAAATAAAACAGCGGGCTGATAACAACAGTTTTTGGCCAAATGGAAAGGGACCCAGCAGGACAACTACAGATTGACTTTTTGAATTTTGAACTCTAACATTAGCAGCAGGAGCAAGGGAAGGTAATTAATTTAGACGATTATACATGTAACAACAAACATGATTGCTCAACCAATACACAACTTAAGTCTAACGATGACACTGAAGAGACAAAATTAAAAAAAGGATGGCGGGGGGGGGAGCAGGAGAGCTCAAAACAATTTTATAGCAAGCTGACAGCAAGTGTAGTGGGACACCCTTGATGATTTGTGAATGCTTTCTGATGACACACACATCCCACTTACACATGGCTAACAGGAATATTCTTGCACAGGCTACTGGAAAAAGGCAGATATTTCATTTCTGGAACGGTCCCAAAATAGTGTCCCTTGGAGTGAGTTTTATCAGACACTGATGTGGAACGTAAGATTTCATTTCCGAATGCAGATCAGGCTGTTCAACTTGCAACCTTCTGACAAAGAAGTTACAGTTTTCCTGGCCCCGGACTGCACAAATAGCCAGCAATCCTAAATCACTAAGGTTCAAAACCAGAAACATTCTAAGTTGGTAAACACATTGTCTGATGTGATACAGAGCAGGAGGATTCAAGGTTCAGCCACTGGTCTGTGTTGTCATTTATCTCAGCCAGCAAGATGGTGGGCAAGACAATTTCCCTCCACACACCTGGGCTAGGAAGGGAGGTGGGGGAACCCAGCCAGGATTCCCTTCCACCCTAATCTAATGACCCATTGCTGGAAAGAGCATCTGTGGGAGTCAAACAATGCAGCTGAGTCAGCTCCACTCAATGCCTTCACTGTTAAGAATGTTCGCCAACACTCAGCTGGCATTACCATGGAACCACAGCCCAGGGTGAATAAATACTTGTGGTGGGGAGGAAATTATCAAGATAGCGTATTGAGTAATCCTCAACATTACTTCTCTAAAGCTTGCCATTTTTCAGAACCCTCCCACCTCAACACCGACATTCTACGCATAGTGGTCACTCCACCACTGTCAACAGAAGATCCATTTTGCAAGGTTAGCAGGTTGTGTAGTCATTCTCTCTTACCTTATTCAAAAAGTTATGTGATGAAGAAAGACAGCCCAGCCAAGAATTAGTAGAATTCTCTCTTTGCCACCTTCACCTCCCCACAAAAAAAAGAGTGAATTTGAACAGTCACAGATGGGACCTAAACATCTCTCTAGGTTTGATGTTGGAGCTCCCATTTTAGAGCTCAGATCATCAGAGAACTTCCCCAGTACACTGCACAAACCTGTATTCCAATTACTGCAAACAAACAAGCATATTTAACCAAATTGGACTGAATCATATATCTGGGGATATGCTTACCTTATAAACAGGAGTCAGTCTGTAAAGTAGAGCTCCAGCACTTAGACATTGATTGTGCCCGAGTCCAGGGGTTCCTGCCCGTTACATATAGTTAGACATAAACACTCAAATCACACCCTCCTAAAACTTATACCTTCGCCAACCTCCCTTTCCTTCCTCCCAGTTTGCTCTGTTGAAGGAGTCAACCCTTATTGTGATATAGTGGCATAGGTCTTTGTCTAGATAGTAAAATGTTGACAAGTTCTTTAATTGTGGACACATCATAAGCCCAATCCTGCACTCGCCAAACACGTATTTTGTGGCAGAGCTCTCTGAAAAGCGATCAGAATGGGTAACCAGAGTTGACCATTTTCCTTATTTTCTTCTCCCTAGGCCGGGGACAATAAAGCCAATTGTGGTCCTCACCGCATGCCCTGGTAACTTTGCACAAGCCAGGAATCAAACCTACAGCTATGATAAAAGCAAAATACTGGGGATGCTGGAAATTTGAAGTAAAAACAGGAAAATGCTGGAAAAACTCAACAGGTCTGACAGCATCTGCAGAGAGGGAAACAGAGTTAACGTTTCGAGTCCGTATGACTTCTTCAGAGCTCTGAAGAAGTCATACGGACTCGAAACGTTAACTCTGTTTCTCTCTCCACAGATGCTGTCAGACCTGTTGAGTTTTTCCAGCATTTTCCTGTTTTTATATCAAACCTACAGCCTTCTATTGTGCATGGCTCGCTACCAAAACAGGCAGCTCACTTTCGCATTGAGCCACCAGCAGTTGGATATAATGGCAATAGAAGGAAACAAAAAACACTAACACTTGTATTTGAGCTAGTCAATAAATAATACCAGGAGGGTTAAAAAAAAAAAATTATTGTGGTATGTTGCAGCTTAAACAGAGAACTTACAAAACATTCCAACATTCAAATAGAGGCCCCAGGAGCACAGCACTCAAATAGAAACCAAAAACCTCCACGTGCTAGTCTCCCCTGTCACTCTGAAATCAAAGCCTGCCAGAGGCTGCATTTGATAACTAAACAGGAACGTAATCCGACTCTGCATATTTAGATGCGAGCTGTTACCAGATTATAACAAAGGTACCACAGACCTGTCATAATCCTCACACCTTCAATGCAATAGGTACCCAGAGGAAGGCAAAAAGCACAGGCACTGATATACGACCTATCAACATCCTGTCCTACAGACCACTAAGTTGCCTGTAAGTTCTTGACATTAGTCAGAGAGATTAGAGGTCACGTAACTCCAGGCCATCCTCTCACACCAACCAGTAGTTGATTAGAGTGATCATAAGCTCTGGGAACAGGGGGGTGGATGCCCCCTCAACCCAAAAAAAAGGAATTATTTCCAGAGAGGTGATATACTAATTGTTCTAAAATTTTATTTATGCTAATTGACCCATTTATTATTTCTTCAACAGAAAAAAGTTGACATTGGAATGCAATTGCCTGAACTGTTGCCTGTTGGACAAGTATTTACCAAAAACACATTTAGCTGCAAAGTGTTGGCAAGAATCCTGCTTCAAGAATCACAGCACTTAGTGGACACACTTCCTTCTTGGGCCCTCCCACTACTCACTGACAGAGCCCTTTAATGATTGACAGCGTAAGACGACGAATGGGAAGCACGAAAGCAACGCGCGGCTGTCAACCGAGGACCCCAACAAACCAATCAACGATACCCCCGCCCCATATAGGGGGCGGGACCTCAGGGCCGCTCCAACAACGTGTGATTGACCAAAGCATCCCCTATCAGTCACGGCGCCATCTCCCTTCCCCCAACCTCCTCTTACCTCTCAAACGCCAGGCGGACGAGGAAGATGCCAAACGCCAACGGGAAGGCGAAGAGCAAGTCGCCGGCTTGCGGGTAATCGGTGTCCTCCGTGTTCTTCAGGTCGGCCCAAGTGACGTTGTGAGGGAGCCAGAATCTCTCGTTCCAGAACCAGGCTGAGAAGCCGGCCATGTTTTAGTGGATGAAGCTTGTTCGACCTCCTCCTCCTCCTCTTTCTTCACGCACTCCGTTTCTCTCAGGCGGGGCAGCGCCGAACTGCCTAATAACCAGAGGCTGACGTCACCGAGAAGGGGCCCTGCCCTTTTTTCATAACGTCATCCAACGCGAAAAGTGCCCAGTGGCGCTGAAAATGAAGCAGGCTGCATCTCGATACGATATATATTCTAATAAGGTATTATTGAGGCACCTCTAACAGTCCCGGCAATACTTTAAACATCAGCCATCAATAAACCGCCAAGGCAAAGGCTTTTTTTTAATGTTGCCCTGGCAATTGTGTCCCGGTTGAATACATCAATGAAGCCAGCACAACCCTATTAACTCATCAAAAGAAACCACCAACTTAATTTACCTTTAACATTGTACATTGCACAATGTATAGCTGGTCTCTCTGAACTGGAAATAGATGCTGGAAGTTTCTGAGTTATGTGGCGACTGATTTTTGAGATGGGCAGCTGCGAGATTTCAAAAAAAAAAGTGACATTTTTTTTCTCTCTCTTCCAAAGCCTGTAATCTTCTAAATTCAGAGATAAAACCATGTACCAAATTAAATAGTACACCATTGGCAATTCATGAAGCTTTCATGTCGAAAAAATACTGTTATGTGGTACCTGTAAGTGAAAGAACTTCTACAATACACCACAGTCAACAGAAGATCAGCTAATTCAAAGTATTATCTCCAACCTCCCTTTCCTCTTCAAAGCCATGGAACTCCATGTTTGAAGTTCTGATGAAGAGTCATACGGACTCGAAACCTTAACTGTATTCCTCTCTGCAGATGCTGTCAGACCTGTTGAGTTTTTCCGGCTATTTTTGTTTTTGTTTCAGATTTCCAGCATCCGCAGTATTTTGCTTTTATATTTGAAGTTCTCCAGTCAGGTTTCCACCCCTGTCATAACACTGAAACAGCCCTAATCAAAGTTACAAATTAGATGCTCTGTGACTGCAACCACATCCTTCATGACTTGCCTGCAACCTTTGACATGGTTGACCACACTATCTTCCTCCAATGCTCATCTTCTGTCAGCCAGTAGGACTACCTTCATCTGGTTTTCACTCTCATTTGTCCAGACATAGCCAGAGAATCACCTTCAATGGCATCTGTTCTCATCCTGCATAATTATCTTTGTTATCCCTCAAGGGTCTACCCTTGGCCTCATCCTATTTCTCATCTACTATTTCTATTCTACATGCTAACCATTGGCAACATCATTCGAAGATGCAAGTTCAGATTCCAGATATACGCTGATGACATTAAGCTCTTCCATTCTACTATCTCTTTCAAACACTTCACTGTCTCTGTATTGTCAGACTGCTTGTCTGTCATCCAATCTGAAACATTTGGAACACTTAAGCCACTGCCTTTAGTTCTTGTCAAAAATCCATTCCTTAGCTAAAAATTCCATTCCCCTCCCTGGCTACTGTCTCACGCTGAACCAGGCTGTTCCCAAACTTGGCACCCTATCTGACCCAGAGCTCAGCTTTTGACCCCAAATCCTCTCCATCAAAAAGACCACCTACTTCCAGCTACATAACATTGACTGCCTCCACCCTTGCCTCAACCTATCTGCTGTTAAAACCCTTGTACGTGCTTTTGTTACCTCCTGACGACTATTTCAATGCTCTTTTGTATCTACAGCTGACTAGCTTAGACAATATTTTCTGAATGAATATTGTACAAATTTGGTTTTAATTAAGTGGACAGGGACAAAATGTTCATTTCACATAATGTGGGGAAGTTGTGAATTAGACCTACTTCTTAATATGCTTTATTTGGGTCACTGCAAATGCTAGCTTCCATTGTCAAGCCCATATTTCCTATGAACTAAAACTTGAAGTTATGTAAGAAATATATGGGAAAGTGTACCTCTAAGATGCACGATGAGCCTTTCTACCATTTAGGCAGGCGCCAGAAATATTGCTTGTCCAAGATACGCTCAGTTTTTTCTGAACTAGTGGAAAACACTATGCTGACAGACTATGAAGCTTATGCTAAAACTGTTTATTATTTATTAAACATGAGTGAAATTATACAGAATGGAAAATAAATCCGTTTAAAGGAACAATGCTTCATTCTCACTATTTTTCTTGAACCCAAAGTGGTTTCTGAGTTTTTTTAACAAACATCAATAATACACTCAGTGTATGATCTGTACATGTGATGGAACTGTATGCATTGAACTAATGAAATCTTACCATATTTATCCCCAGATGGAGGCAGCTTCTGGCTACAAAACTGTTGATCAAGATACAAGGGCAATCTCTACTTTACCTGACTGAAGCAATTCGCATATCATCGGGACAAAGCAGGACTTCCTGGTAGGACTGCTATTATAAATAATGTCTCAGTCTCCCAATGATCCATATGAACTATTTCTATCCCATGGGTGAGCTTTGTGTTTTCTAACAATGGTTAGCTAACACAAAGAGCTCAGTCCAAAGTGTCTATGTGTGTCTGTTGGAAACTACAGATTAACCATTTTCCCAAAAAAAATCCATAATTTGATTAGCTGTCATTGAAGGGTGACTGAAACAATCACAGAAATAGGAACAAATTAAATTAAACATCGTAATGACTTCAGATAGAACTGCACATTCTAGTCACAACCGTGTATTCATACTCACACAGAAGAGCAGTTGTAAACGCCTTTTAGCTGGTGGCTTACAGAAAACAATTTAACTTTATCCAGACTTCTTCTCCAGGTAGCGTCCTCAATAATTCGAGGGTTGCCAAATCACAGCTTATACCATAATTTTACTACGGGGCAGGGTGAGAAGGCATGTCCCAAGTCTACCTCAGCTGGAACGATGACCAAACCCCATGCTGATAGCATTATTCTGAACCTCTTGCTAGCCATCTAGCCAACTGAGCTAACTGCATGCTCCCCCCTCCCCCCCTTACTCAGACTACTCATAAGAAATACCAAGGGAGATCCATAATACATATATTAAAGAAAGATGGTAGGGCAAACGCATGTCTGATTCTGCTGATTATACTCGTTTACATTACTATTCTCTGTGTTCCTATTTTTACTGAGGGGTAGATTCACAGAACACAGCAACACTGAAACAGTGAAGATTCTGTGAGAACTGGTACCCCCTCCACCTAAATGGCCACTTTTCACATGTGAACCTGGACAACAAATGATGGAAAGGGTCCACAATCAAACCCGATCATGTCAGGAACATAATCTGTAAATTATGACACCAGCAAATTTAATTCACAGATGGAACTTCAGAAAATGCAAAAGCATTTAGCCTTTTGTATACTGTATATAGAGAGTTGTCTGTGAGTTTGAAGCTGTCTGTCACACACTTCAGGAATTCTGATGCTGTCATAAGTAGTCATTAGAATTGAGTTTGTATCACAACACACTTACTGCCAACTGCTATTATGTACAAGAAAATAAATCTTTCATAAAAATGTTGTTGTTTCTCTTTGAAACATCTCAAATCACTTCACCAACAATGAGGTTGAATTACACTGTCTTCACCTGCTGTTAATGAGGCTTCAAGATGGAGTCGGTAACCATACTATCTTATTAACTGGTGATGCAGTCAGCTCCATTTTGAAAGCGATCTGCTACTGGGTGTCCAAAGTGCCTGCCAGTTTCAGGTGATAAGTCCCTTTTACTATGGAAATCGGGGTCAGAACTGATCGGAGTCTAACGGTAACTCAACCAGTTCCATGGGCAATGGAGCTAAAGAGGCCTGCCAAAGTGTTGAATTATTTTGGCAGGCCTCGTGCAGGTTCCTCTGGTGAAATAATTTGGGCCACTGCTGCCTCAAGACTTTTTGAGTTTATGACCCCCTGCCCACCCTGTAACTTACCTAACTGGCAGCCATCCCTGTATCCTGTCTCAATCCAGTGAGCTGCTTCAGGACCCCAGTTTGGCACACTGCAGCTTGCCTGCCAAATTTAAATTAGACTGGAGCCACTGGATTGGGCAGTCAACCAGTATACACCACCATTCAGATCACCCAAAGGACAAAATAGACCCCAGTAAATTACATTTGAAGTGCAATAGCTATTGTTATGTAGGCAGACACAGCAGCTATTTTCAGTGCACAGCAAGATCTCTCAAACAGCAATGACTTGTTTTTCAGTGGTGATGGTTTGTAGGAGGAATGTTGGCCAGAATACTAAGAGAACTCTGTGCTGATTATCAAATAGTCCCATAAGATGCTTAAAGTTTACTTGAATCATCAGAACTGGCAGGCAGGGCCTCAGTTTAATATCTCATCCAAAGAATGACACCCCCAACATCGCAACACTCCCTCAGTACTGCACTAAAGTGCAAATTATGTTTTTTTTTGAAAAATATACTTTATTCATAAAATATCTGTAAGAACATTCCAAACCATTTCAAAATCACCATCACAAAAGTACAATCAGATTCAACTTTTACACATGTATCACAAGGTGCATCAATACAATCAATGAATATTACAATCATTTCAATATGGTCAATGGGATTGGAGTTATCAACATACATCATGTTACACTCTGAGGTGCTTCAATACAATTATAATACAATTAGTATTCAATGCATACCTTCATTTTGAGCTCTCAACAATTCCCAGCCCCTCGGTGTACTATAGCAGAAAGGTTTTAGACAGCAACCTTTCCCCATTGCGGCAGATTATGTGCTCAAGTCTCTGGTGTGGGATTTGACCCCATAACCTTCTGACTCAGAGGCAAGAGTGCTACCCACTGAGTCAATCTGACATATTTATCAACATGTCATATGTTAATGAATAGTTATAAATTAATAGTTGGCCAGTAAGTTGTTTTTCCAGGTTCTTTTTCTCGTCCCTTCAGCAAACTGAAGTTTGCTGTTGAAGTACAGATCAACTAGCTTGGAATGCAAATCCAAGAAGCATTGTGTTGAAAAATGTGACAATCATGTGACAGGGAGGGCCTGTAATACCAGGCATAATGTTGAAAAATATTCTAAAAAGGACAACAGCCATTTGTTGCAGGGCATTAATAGAGTGAAAGGTTTCGGCCATGCCACAAATGACAAACAAGCAGCTTGACCAATTTATCGATGTTTCTGGAAACCCAAAGTGTTCTACTAACCAGAACTACACTCCTAAATTTCTATCACGTATACAATATTAAAAAGAGTTACAATTTGAGGAAGCGGTATAACATGTAGTACAAGACAGTTTTTTTTTTGTTCTTCCCTCCCGAAGGTATTGACTAATACACTCCCATCTGTGCTGGCACTTCACCTCACCCAAGCATCAACTCTTCATGTGTGAACCTAGACAGTGATGGCCAGAGAGCTATTAGATCCCAAGAAGAGCTCACAGCAGGGTCTAATTTTGTCAGTAACTGATGTGTGCAGACACAGTCTGCTAGCAGGGGCTCAATGGATAATAATCAGGAACTGACCAAATATCCCCTCCAAAACTCAGGAGTGCTAAGGAGCAATTATATAACACCAATTACCACTCAAGCTAACTCAGCATAAACCAGGGATGGAACCTGGGAAGCTTCCTAAGCTACGAAGCTAATCTACTCACTGAGTAAACTTACTGAGTTATCAGAGGAAGTAGTTCACAGTTTAATAGCAGAAAATGCAAAGTCTGGGAGATGTGTTAGCATTTAACTTTCTGGTGGCCACTCCTTTTCAAAGATTGGAGTGAATTTCCTTAATCTGTCAATTTCCCCTTTCTTCCCAAACATACATACGTTTGCCAAAAATATAATTATGGAAAGCTCCTTCCCTTATACTTTTGGAATGTATAACAAGTAAAATAGATTGGAATGAATATAATGAATCTGGCATTTGAGGTTAGAATTTTGACAAGTATTTCTAGACATAAGATAAAATAATATGTTTCATTATTTTTCTTGTGACTCATCAGAAAGCATTGTGAGTCTTCAGGAAGTGAGATCATGGGTGAATTATAAAAAAAAAACTAAACCAAATAACTCATTTCTTGCCCCACACATATCACAGTCAGAACTGTTCTGCTTTGTTCTTCCTGCTTGCTATCCTCAAGACAGTATTACATTGATATATTTATGTAATATGTAGATTACTGTAGACCTGCAGACTTTGGCTGGTTAATCATTTATGTTATTAATTAACCATATTAAAACTATTGTTTGGTTATTAAATATAAAAAGCGATTTCAAATCAAATTTTCTTCCGCATTATTTTACGATGCCAAGAACAGAAAATGTTTTGACATATAAAGAAGACCAGTGCCCTCTAATGGTCGGTAAGATGGAGAGAGCAACTGTGCTGTACTATTCTATGATTCTAACAGTATAAGGCCCTATAAAGTATTTGGATCCAAGGTTGTTAAGGTCTCCAGATGATAACTGAGCAACACAGAAGACTGCCCAAAAATGGAAGAGCATTGCATTGATTGATTCCCAAATTTTGTAATCACTGTTCTGAATAGTACACAGAAATTGGATATTGAGGGACTGGAAATCCTTGCATTTATTGTACGCCATCAGATTTGATGGTGCTAGTGGGTGATGTTTATCACATCCAGCACTTTCGGGGAAAAAAGCCCCCAGTGGTATAAAGCCCTTATGTTATCAACTGTTTCTCTGCATTTACAGAAGAATGGAGAAAATTCACAGCTCCCTCTTCCTCTTTCTCTTAAGGTATTGACTCAGACTGAGATACAATACTGTGGATTTTGGAAACTCTCCGGTCTGTCACCCAAGTGGTTTTTCTTCATGTGTGAGCCCCAGTAAGCTATTCAATTGTGAGGAGCAGGAGCTGAATCATAACCGAGTTCAATTGTGTCCTCACATACACTTTCCAGCAGGGGTCACCTGTACATGTATATAGACATTAGATCAGAGTCAGGCTTAGCCTGTGATTTCATTCCGTGTTTTTTTTTTGCTTTAGGTTTTTTCTCTCCTGCTCTCATTAAGGTGCTGACTCATGCTCAAGTATGGTTACATGGGTCTGGGTTCACCCAATTCCTTAGTCAACTGATTGTTCTCACTAAAATTGGTATCACTTGGAAATTTCTCACAAAAAATACATAGCAATAGTTGGTACGAAAGTAGAACCATTCCCATTAGTATAATAGGAGATGGTTTTGTGAGGTTAAGATGAAGATTGTAGCAAAATGGTGGGAGCTTCACTTTGTAGCTGGCTATGTTATATCTGAACTGGGAATGCTTGATACTGGGTGCCAAAATTTCTTATCAATCTTCATCTTGAAGAGGACACAGTTCACCAATTATAAATTAGATAATTTAGATAATTAGATAATAATAGGCAAATGAGAAATCATAATTCAGCATTTGTTTTCTAATAATGTTACAGTCATTCTATAGTGCTGTTTTTGAACAACTCAGCTAGGTCTACAGAGTCATCCATTTCCATGTTCATTGGTTCAATTTAGTATTGTCAAATCACAACCAGGCTGATCCTGCAGACAATCGACATTTTCAGATATTTCTCCTAGTACGCTTCCAGAGTGAATGTTATGAATCGTAAGTAGTTGGCCAGTGAGTTGTAACAAAAGGACAAAATGTTTCATATTTTGTCAAATAGCAAAGAAACAATAGTTCAACCAGCCACTTTACAATGGACTATCTCTGTTAAGCTGCACACATCCTGCTTGTTGTGTGTCACACTTTGTGTAATGTCCTAGGTTTATATGACAATCTGTTAATAAGCTGTTAATATAAAACCAGCAAATATCTTTTTTAAATTTCTCTTCTTTCCTTGTAGATTACCAACTTTATCTTTCCTTTTCCTGTATTTATTTTTATGCAGGAATTCCCAAAGAGCTGAGATCATTGTCAACCACGTTATTTCATGAGTTCAGTCTTGTGAGTCCCTGTGTGACAAGTCCCTAATCACTGGCCTATCAGGAGGATATTCCAAGTGAAAACATCTCCCCATATGGAGAAACCAGGAGAAGGGCTGTCTGTTTATCCTCCCAACTGGGAGAACAATACATGACCTGAGGACCTAAAAGCAGTGAACAAAAGTAAAGGATAAAATTGATTAAGTTTTGATTAATTTTGTTGATTATACAAGAGTAAGTGAATCAACCAGCAAAAAAAGTCTTGGGTTCCAATTCATTTTCTCACTAGCCCTTTGATTACATCATAAACTGAGAGAGAACAACTTCAATATAAACAGATCCCTGAGGTTGAATTACAGATATTTATTCTAAAAATATATATGTATGAAAGATAAAGATCATTCATTGTTGCTTCATGTTATTGTTATAAAAGAAGATACCGCAGGAACTATTTAATTGGGATGCCTCAGTGAAAACCCAATTAACCAATTATCCCACTTTAAAAAATCACAACAATCTTTCTAGCCTACCTGGCCTAACCAGATTGAAAGGATTGGGCTGTCTCAGCTGGTCAATCCATAGAAATCACTAGGACAATCTGTTCACTGCACATGACCTGGACACCCCATTTATCTGTAGAGCTACTGCTGTCTCACAGTCATATTTTGCCCTTACGCTTTATGCTTTTAAAGCTGCTGGCCAGGAAGCAAACAATTTGTACAGAATCTCTTTGCTGAAATCACAAAGTTTAGGTTAAGTAAAATTATACATGGGAGTGCCATGTATCTCCATTCATGATGTCATTGAAGATAGAAAATCAACCTAAAGAGCTGATCCCAGGCCTCCTCTGAACAGAAATCATAACATATGAAAAATAGAAAGGAATGCAAAATGAGAAATAGGAACAAATGTGCTGACAACTCCCTTTATAATATTTGGGGTTATGTGACAAACTAGATAAGTAAGGTTTCAATTTAAAGGAATGCAATGACCCTTACCTTGAGTATTCATTTGTAAAAACATTCCTGGATTTTTGAAATTATTATTTACAAGTAAATATTTTCAGAAAGTAGCTTTGATGGTTTAGTGGGTGGACGCATCACATGCTGTACTAATGAGCCATACCAATCAAGAAAGTCCCATATTCAAACCCTTGTCTGTGCTGAGTTAACTAATCTCATGGGCCATGGGAGGTGAGGCTAATGCAATTATTGACCTTTGTATTCCCAAATAGGGTGGAATAGATCATGGAACATAATATTAAATCGCCAGTGTAACCCCTGCTATTCTACTGAAAGCAACGAAGAGTGCGGGACAGGATGCTGCCACTTGAGGCCCAGTGATAATGGCAGAATTTGGGTTGGGGGTTGGCCAATACCTGTAGCAGGAGGGAAAGGAACCCGGCGCCCCAGAGGGATCTGGGATATAGCACCGTTCACTGAGTTGTGGCACCTGGAACCACTAAGGGAAACCTGGAATCTGGCAGAGGCCAGGAGCCAAGTTGCCTATTTCCACCTTTGTAATGTTATTCGACTTTGTCCCTGTCTCAGCTCATCTGCTGCTGAAACCCTCATCATGCCTTCATTGCCCCTAGATTTGACTATTCAATACATTCCTGGCTGATCTCCTCCATAAGCCTTGAGGTCATCCAAAACACTGCTGCTTGTGTCTAGATTCACAGCAAGTCCCTTTCCCCTATAAGTCCAGCGCTCGCTGACCTACGTTGGCTCCCCGTCAAGCAAAATCTTGACTTTAAAGTTCTCATCCTTGTTTTCAAATCCCTCCATGGTCTTGCTCCTCCCTCTCTCTGTACTCTCCTCCAATCTCACAACCCTCCAAGATTTCTGCACTCCTCTAACTCTGGCCTCTCGTGCATTCCCAATCATAATTGCTCCACCATTGTGGCTGTGCCTTCAGTTGCTTGGGCCCCAAACTCTGGAGTACCCTCCCTATACCTCTCTGCCTCTCTACTATGCTTTCCTCCTTTAAAACACTTCTTAAAACTACCTCTTTTGATCATCTGACCTTATGTGGCTTGCTGTCATATTTTGTTGTATAATGCTCCCGTGGAGTACTTTGGGACATTTTATTACATTAAAGGTGCTATATAAATATAAGTTGTTGCTGCTGAGGGGCTGCTGGCAGCACTTGGGAGGGTGCTTGCCAGAATTTGAGGAAACCTGAAGCCTGTGTTAACTCCTCCTGCCTTTTCTTTTGTGCCTAGTGAGAGCACCTCTGATTGAAAGCAAGAAACAAAGAAAGTCTTGGACAGGGTACTAGAATGGTACAGGGATGGGCAACTTCAGTTATGTGGAGAAATTGGAGAAGCTGGGATTGTTCTCCTTAGAGCAGTGAAGATTAAGGGTATATTTAATAGAGGTGTTGAAAATTGTGAAGGGATAGGAATAGGAACAGGAGGAGGCCTTTTAACCCCTCAATGATGTTCCACCATTCCATGAGATAATGGCTCACCTGTGACCTAACTTCTTGATCCCACCAGGGCATTGCCAAGGAGCAGGTCAACCCCATCCACAGACAAACGGGAGTGCGTCGTCCACTGACACAAGGTCACACTCCAGATGCTCCCGATATAAGGGGATGGGCACCTACCCTCCTTCAATCGCCTTTACCAGCACCTTGGCACTTACTGCACACTCTGGTGTGACGGTCATGCCTTTTCCCAGCAGTAGAGTTTGGCTGGCCTCTGTGTCCCTCAGTATCACTAAAGGCTTACTCACCCTAGAGAAATGATGGAAGGAAGGTCATTGATGAAGCAACTGAAGATGGTTGGGCCAAGGACACTACCCTGAGGAACTCTTGCAGTGATGTGCTGGAGCTGAGATGACTGACCAACAACCACAACCATCTTCCTTTGTGCTAGGCATGATTCCAACCAGTGGAGAGTTTTCCTCCTGATTCCCATTGACTCCACATTTGCTCCATATTCCTTAATACCTTTGTCTAATAAAAATCTATCAATTTCAGATTTAAACAGATGGCATCTGTTGCCATTTGCGGAAGAAAGCTCCAAACATCAACCACCTTTTCTGTGCGGAAGTGTTTCCTAATTTCACTCCTGAAAGGTCTGGCTCTAATTTTTAGACTATTCCCCCTAGTCCTAAACTCTCCAACTAGCGGAAATAGTTTCTCTCAAATCTACCCTCAGTTCCCCTTATTATTTTGAAAACTTCGATCAAATCATCTCTTAATTTCTAAATAACAGGGAATACCTGCTCATTATCCCTACTCTGTTTCTCCTGCTGCTCAGCCTATTTCCTAACTAGGTCAATAATTTGCCTTCAATTCCATGAGCTTCAACTTTATAGCTAGCTGTATCTTATGAGGGACTTGATCAAATACCTTCTAGAAGTCCATAGAAGTAACATTCATTGACATTCCCCTGTCCACTACTTTAGTCATCTCTTCAAAAAATTTAATCAGTTTAACAGGTATGACCTACTCTTTACAAATCTCTGCTGGCTCTCTCTGATCAACTGAAAATTTTCAAGCTGTTCAGTCACTCTTTTTTTAATTATAGACTCTGATTTCCTGACAACAGATGCTAGGCGAACTGGTCTATAATTCCTGGCTTCTCTCTCTCACCTTTCTCAAATAGCAGAGTGATGTGCTCAATTTTCCAATCTGAAGGAACGGTTACAAAATCGAGAGAACTTTGGAAGATAATAGTTAGGGCATCTGTAATTTTCTAACCTACTTCCTATAAAATTCTGTGGTGGAAATCATCTGGTTCTGGGGATTTGTCACTCTTTAGTGCCATTGTTTTCTTCATCACTGTTATCTTCGTGAGTCCCTATCCCTGATTCAATACTAGTTTCCTTGGGATGTCCGGCATGCTATTCTCTTCCTCTACTAACGCAAAGTAATTATTCAACATGTTTGCCACTTGCTTATTTTCGTTTACAATATTGCCATTACCAGTTTTCAAGGGATCAATACTGCTCCTGACCACCTTTTTCCTAATACTGTAGAGGAGTGTGGAGAAGGAGAAACTGTTTGCGCAGGCAGGAAGGTTGCTAACCAGAGGACACGGATTGAAGGTAATTGGTGAAATAACCAGAGGAGAGACAAATGCAAGGACTTGTTGTGATCTTGAATGCACTGTCTGAAAGGGTGTTGGAGGCAGATCCAATAACTTTCAAAAGGAAATTCTATGTAGACTTGAAAAGGAAAATATTGCAGGGCTATGGGGAAAAGGCAGGCGAATGGGACGAAGGTAGGGAGTTGTTGGAGGGGTGTGGGGGTTGAGTGTCACAGCCCCTCCATAGGACAGCCTACAGCTGCAGCTGAACGCAGGCAAGGAAGGCATCTCTAGGCTGGCCTGGAGCACTAGCCCCTCCCCCCACCCACTGCCATTGGGAGGCCATCTCCAGGCAGCTATACCATCCCCCACCACCTGTGGGAACCTAGAGGTTGAGTGGAAAATCTGTCGCCAATAACAGACTGAATTGGCCATCTGCCACTTGTGGCTGGGTACCATGCCATCCTGCACCCCCCATCCTACTTCCAGGAAATTGGCCCAGGGACAGAATGGAGCTGGTTATTGGCACGAAGGCTGGCAGCCTTATTTTTTAGTGCCTACCTGCCCCCCATTTGTGGCCTGGGTGGGGGCTTAAAATCCTAGAGTCAGGGTTTTGATATTGGTATATATTTTGATATGGGTTCTTTGCATTGATTCTGACCCTTTGTAGGTGAGTTGTGGGGCAAGGGAAGGACTTGGGGGTAAAAATTATTCTTGGGCAGTGGTGCAAAATGGGCGGTATGGGATTAGCTGCCCGTTTACACAGTGCTTGATATTTAATTCCATTGACTGCATTAGATCTGAATATGGGTGGTTGATCCAATGCCGCCTGTTTTGCACCAAAGCCTGAGGAAAAAATTCTACCCCTTAAAGATGATGGCAGCGGAGTGGCACCAGTTGCTCCAGCAGAAGAGAATTTCTTTTCCAGGGAACGTCTCTGCCTAGCCTGGGGGGGGGGGGGGGTAACTCCTGGCCTTGGGGCAGATGTTCAACGGTTCAATCCCCTTCCACCAATTTAGAGACGCAGCGAAGACGCGTTCCTCTCAACCAGTGTTGCTATGGTACAAATAACAGGAAATCCATGGCATGGTATATCCCCATCACCCATCACAACACGACCACTCATGCTTGACCCGCTTGTCTTCTGAGGTATGTGTGTGTGTGTGTGTAAAACAATGAGCTGTCAGTTAGACTGTGCCTGTCCCCTCTTGTATTCTGAGGTGTGTGTGCTGTGTGTGTGGTTCAGTCTGTATAAAGTTGCTGAGCGCTCTCTCTCTCTCTTTTTCTCCAGCAGCCTGTCGGGTTCTGACTCTCGCCGCATTGTGACTCACAGCGTCATGGCGGAGGAGCTGCTAGCCGGGTCCCAATGGCCAAATGCAAGAGATGCCTACGAGCTGCAGGAGATCATCGGTCAGTCTCTTCCCAGTCGTTTTAACTAAAGGTGGCGCGCCTAAATAAATGTAACCGCCGCGACAACAGAGAAAAGAAAACCATCCCCTTAATTATTATTTTTTTCCTCTCTCTCTGTAATTTTATTCCAGTCTGTTGTGCGGCATTATTCATTCTGAGCGATTTCAATCCCTGCATGTGCCCAGGCTGCACTATTCACTGGGTGCAGGACTGCGTCTTTTTTTTTTAAACCGGCGCTGCTTATAATAACATTTTGAGGGCGAAAACAAAAAGGAAAACGGCTTTTCGCTTCGATTTATCAGTAGATCCGCCCTACAAATTAATGTTCTGATAAGTGTGTTTTTTTGAGGTCAGGATGTGCAGCTTTAGGATGTTTTTGCGTTGCTGTGTTCCCCCCCCCCCCCCCCACCTCCCTGACTGGGTTGATCCGGGCAATGAATGAAAGAAGTTAAAACATGTTGAAAGTGGCTGTGCTCACTGTCAGCCCCCTCTTGGCATGTTTGCAGAGCTGCGACATTGGCTCTTGATGTCAAATGAAATCCCCTGTAACAAGCTTTTACACTTGAGGCTTTTTTTTTTGGTCAAGTGTCAGCTGATGCCTGGCATCATATCAAGCATAGTTTAAATGTTTATACAAATCACAAACTATTATTGTTATGAGGAGGCGGGGGAGACAGGTGGTCCTAAGACTAACTCAGTGCGTATTTGCCTAAGGCAGAAAGCTTTTGAAAGGCTTTGAGAGGAAAAAATAGCAAGAGATTGTTTCTATTGGTTGGTGATTCATTAAAGAAGGGGTTACAGATTCAGGATTGTTACCTAAAAAATGAATAGGAAAGTTAAACAATTTCATTTCACAAAGTTGTCAGCACATGGAATTCTTTATCACAAATGGCTACTGTGGCAGATATATTTGAAAGGGAATTGGCTAAGTATTTGAAAAGGGAGAGTATAAAAGGGTATGAGAAAAGAACAAGGAAATTGAATTAGAGTAGATAGCTTCACTTGAAGAGCTAGCAGCAGTACAGACTCAATGGACTGAATGGCTTCCTTCTGTGGTACACTTTCTCTGATCCCATGATTGAAGCATGGAGGGGATGATACAAAACGTAACTGGGATTTAATATGTAGGCACGGAATAACATGTAATCTAACCTCTCCCTGTTTTTCCCTGTGAAAAAAACACAACTCAGTACTGATACACTTTCTCAGTGTTCAGGTATCATTTTATTTTGTATTTTGTGTGTATTTTTGACAGCAAATGTCTAGAATTAAAGACATGTACAAAACTGTAAAGCAGGCCTTCCAGGAGCACTGTTACTTTCATTGATAGCCCTGTTGGCAAAAACAGAGTCTGACATATCAAAAGGTTCCAGTTTCTAAATCTGGTTTGCATTGAATTTGTCTAATCTCATGTGTTCAGCTACAATTGACCTCAGCAATGGGGTTTCTGTACATCATGTAGAGACCCCTTTGGATGGTGACAAGATTGGGCGTGGCCACGATGCTCCCTGTGACTGAGCCAGCTGACAAGCACTGTCCAGTGGGTGAGGTATCGGAGGGCAACTGGATCCCAGCAGAAGTCTCAAGTGTTCAGAAGAGCAAAGAAAAGGGGAGGGAGTGCAGAAAGTCAGGTGAAGTGGTACCTGAGTTGCTGTCTCGGGTTTAAAGCTGTAAGAACATGAGGTGATTTGGTTGGTGGCATCATTGCATTGCCAACTATGTCTGTCTTGACACACTTGTAAACCCCTGACTATAAGATTTTTTTTTAAAGTACGTTATGGAAGTTTGTACTGTTGCAGATACATCATCTGCGTGAAATAATTCCTGCAGTCAATATGGCAGCTAATGAGCTAGTGTTTTAGAGCTGGTTTCTCTGGGCTCTTATAGCAGCTAAATGTATCTGGAGATTCTTCCAACAGCCCTGTCTTCAATGCGCACTGTGTCAGCATGATTTCACAGAGTGCTGGATAATGCCTCATGTTTGTAGTGGGCCAAGGATCAAAATCAATATTATCCAACTTTATTTTTAAATAAAACTAAATTTCACTTAAATATTAGGAAGACTGAAACCATTGTCTTCAGTCCCTGTTACAAACTCTTCCCTAGCCACCGACGCTATTCTTCTCCCTGGCAACTGTCCGAGGCTGAGCCAGACTGTTTGCAACCTTGGTATCATATTTGACTCCAAGAGGAGCTTTCAACCACATATCCACGCTGTCACTAAGACTGCCTATTTCCGCCTCCATAACATTGCTCAACTCTGTCCCTGCCTCTGCTCTTCTGCTGCTGAACCCTCATCCGTGCCTTTGTTACCTCTAAATGTGACTATTCTAATTCACTCCTGGCTGGCTCCCACATTCTGCCCTTCATAAACTTGAGCTCATCCAAAATTCAGTTGCCTGTGTCTTAATTCGCCCATCACCCCTACTCACTGACTTACTTTAACTCCCAGTTAAGCAACACCTTGATTTTAAAATTCTCATCCTTGTTTTCAAATCCCTCCAAGGCCTCGCCCCTCCCTATCTCTGCAATCTATTTCAGCCTCACAATCCTCCAAGATCTCTGCGCTCCTCTAATTCTGGCCTCTTGAGCATCTCCAATTTTAATCACTCCACCATTGGTGGCTGTGCCTTCAGCTGCCTGGACCTCTGACCTCTGGAATTCCCTCCCTAAACATCGCCACATCTATACCCTCTCTCCTCTTTTAAGACTTTCCTTAAAATTTACCTCTTTGTCCAAGCTTTTGGTCACCTGTTCTAATATCTCCGTATGCGGTTTGGTGTCTTATTTTGTTTTATAATGCTTCTATGAAGCACTTTGAGATGTTTTATTATACTAAAGGTGTTATATAAATGCAAGTCTTTGTTGTGTTCTAGTTTCCTTTCTCCAGTTTTCTCTTGAAGCTGCTGATCCATCCTGGGGTTTGATTCCACGGGTGCTGAGCACTCTCTGGTAGCTTGTCCAGCTATTCATTTGTGAGCATACAAGGGCTGTTTGACCATGGGGGAATCAGAACCAACGCACAATCAAGCCTGTTTCTGTCCTCATCCAATAGCCACACATACATACTTTGCAGCAGGAGTCACTGGATGCCAATCAGGAATGAGAGCAGGGGCTGATTACCCTCTCTCTATCCTGGGGCACACAGATCCGAATTGGAAAACCCCATTTGCTGCACTGGTTGCGATCAGCTAACTCAGAATAGGCTGAGGATCGATCCTGGTACTTCTGATTTGCGTGGCTTAGGACTTCATTGGGAAAGCTGGGAGTGCGAGGGGAAGGTGGGGGGTTGGTGCTACAGCAAGCTATTCAACAATGAAAGGAATCACAGTCAAGCACAATATTGTCCTCATGCAACATCCACAAAATGGACTTTCCAGCAGGATCAGATCACAATCAGGTGTGGGAAACCTGGCTGGTTCTCCCCACCCCCAACCCTAGCCCCTTAGCCCGTAGGTGCTGATGCCAATTGCTGACTATTGCTATCGTTCCAATTGAGATTAGTTAACTCAGCACAGACCAATACCAGAACCTTCCTACTCTCTATAGTTTAGTACTGCACCATATGGCCCCTTTACCCTCTAAGGTATAGGGAGGTACAAGTGCACCTGCAATGGCTGTCATTTACTATATGCATACTGGAGCAAAATAAAAAATGTGAATTAATCCATTTTCCTTTTTGCTTCAGTACAAGTGGGTTTTCTGTTTTAAGGTGGGACTGCTGTTACCAATCTGTAATTGGATTGTTAAGCAAGCCACAGGCATGTTGCACTATACCAATAATAACAGAAACTGGAGATGTAAACCTCCCTACATCACTATCAAGCTTTTAAATCACTTTGAGTATTACCACTGACAATTGGCTCAAGAGATACAAACTGGGAGGTGTTGGGTGCTGTAGCACATTGGTCCCATATGGTGTTCGGTAATGGATTTATGCCCATAATTCAACATAAGTTCTAGATTTTTGCTACACCATGGGAAAGGCAATGATTACCGTAGGATGACACAGCACAGAAACAAGACATTCGGCCTAATAAATCTGTTCCGATGTTTTTCCCCACTTGAGCCACTTAATCAAATTCCACACTCCTGCTTGCTCCCCATACCCATTAATATTCCTCTTTTTCAAACATCTGTCTTTAAAAAAACTATTTATGGGCTCCATGTTAACAACGGTTTGTGGCAAAGAATTCCACACTCTAACCATGCTCTGTCTAAAGAAAATGTTCCAGCCTCCCCTTTAATTCTCTCTGTGATTATTATCTTGTCAGATGTAGAAGGGAGATTGAGGCCTAGGTTTAGGCCCTTTACCCACAATCTTCTGCTAGCCAATATACTCAAAAATGCAATTGCCAGAGTCTTTCAGAGAGAATACAAAATTAATTACATTCTTATTTTGTATGTTGGTGTGAGAAGGGGACTAACAGAACATAAAGACTGTTGATATCACTGCAATATGTGGGCCACATTTATATTAGAAAAAAGAAATGCATTGGAAACTAAGGGAACAAACTTCAGTGTTTATTTAAACAGTGTCATGTTATTACAGTAAACTTTATATATTGCCCATACCCCAAATTAGTAAGAAAATGACTTAACTCAACATTTCTGCTTATAGATTCTGTGGGCTTGAGAGTCTGAATATAGTGGCACTGTATGTTCCATAGTGCTCTGTACAGTAGGTAACCTGTGCGAGAAAGTTTAATTTGCTTTTTCACCTTCCAAATGTCTGCCCTTTTTCCCTCCTGGAAGCATTGATTCATGCTGGGGTACAGTTTCACAGACACTGGCAGTCTTTCCGTACTTCACCCAAGTGGCCATTCTTCATACATAACCCTAAACAGTGTGTTGACAGACTATTCAACTGCAGAGGCATCACAGACAGGCCTGACCTTGCCCTCACCCAACATCTACACAAACACGCTTTCCATAAAGGCTTTATTGGGGCTAATAGTCAGGAGTGGGAAGCCTAGCTGATTCCCTTCCTAGCTCAAGGATGCAGCTGTTTGCTTGGCGATTATAAACCATTTAAGCTTCGCTATTGTGATTTTGACAGAAAGGGGAATAAAGGAATACAGGAATTTGGTGAGCACATGTAATTAGGATTACTCACGTTTGGAGGCCAACATGGAATGGTGGGGCCAAATGGTCTATTTCTGTGTTGTGATTCTGTGTATGAGTGTGTGTGTGAATGTGCCTGTATGTAAAGTCAGTTTGAGTGTGTTTGTATAGCTGTATGTCAATCTGTGTCTGTATGTGTGTCTATGAGTCTAATGCATGCACACACATACACAGTGTGCTGCAGTCCATAAAAAGTTAACCAGAAATTACGAATTAAAGGACAACAATTTTAGTTGAATTTTAACAACTTGCAAAGTTTACACAGAAATGGGAATCCCTTCCCTTTATGTAAAAGCAGATCAGATGTAAGAATGACAACATTGCTGGATTGGGAGGTTCCCATTCCCCCACCCCTTTCCCAAGCTTTGTTTGCAAGTACAGTAAGGAAATGGCTTCTATTATAACTACACATTTGACCAGTGTGGTTTTTCAATAGCACCTTCCAATAGATTAAATATGATATACAGCACAGAAACAGATTGTTTCGTCCAACCAGCCCATGCCGGTGTTTATGCTCCACTGGAGTCTCCCATCTTTCCTGATCTAAATCTATGATCGTAACCCTCTATTCCCTTCTCCCTCATATGCTTGTCTAATTTCCCCTTAAATGCAAAAATACTATTTGCTTCAACCATTCCCTGTGGTAGCAAGATTCAACAATAACTCCTGCTATCATGTTCCTATCTCTTTAGAATGTTTATATTTTATGTCATTCTTTTCCCCACCTGAAAGGAGTCAGAGGCCTGGTCAGAGAGAGAATAAGAGGGAGCTTATAGTCAAGACTATGGACTGGGTGCTGGAAGGTGGGATTAGAATGGACGGCTAGTTTTTTTTTGCCGTAACTTTTCTGTGGTTCTATAAGAGGGAACGTATAGTCAGAGGCCTGATCAGAGAGGAAATAAAAGGGAGCATATAGTCAGAGGCCTGGTCAGAGGGGGAGTTTGAAATGTTTGCTAGTGTAGCAGAAAAGGAACAAACAGAAAACAATAGAGGAACATAGTAGATACCACAAGACAGAGAACAGAAAAACAGCAAGGAGAAAGAATAGGGCTGTAAGAAGAGAGAAACAGTATTTGTGCGAGGAAAAGGTAAATTATATAAATACAAAAGACAGATTTGTGTTTTATATAGCACCCTGTTATGTCTCTTGGAAACATCTCAGATGTAGGCAACCACAGTGGACATTTTGTATATACCGTAAACCTTTGCATGCACTAAAGTGACGACGCAGAGAGATAAAGCAAGGAAATTATTTTCATTATTTCCATATATTTTTTGGTGCACATTTCTATAATATATATCCCATGTCCAGAAAATATACTGTAAAATAAACGGTCAACAAATGCAGGAAGGAGGAGCAATTAGAAATGTCTCATCAGGAAAATAGGAGCATTGTATCTTGGTGCTGAGTCCATTCATGTTGTTTCAGTATAACATCTCAGCCTTTTCTTCTGTCACTGGGATACTTATTTAGTCACCAAGACCAGAGGTGCTGTGGCAGACAGGACCACACAGGGATGATTGAGAAGCCATTTACAACCAGTCTTCCTTTCCTTTCTAACAGACACACACCATGAACTCTGGTGTACCTTGTGCTTTACAGCCTCTGCCAATTGAATCACTGACTCTGGGTCATTTGACTACTTTAACTGTTCCAGTGCCAGTACCAAAAAAGGAAGGGGGGGTGGGGAAAGGCTGCCAGGGAAGGAACAGGACAGTTTTTTGAAAAGAAATCTGCTGATGGAAGAGATTTCTAGATTTTGCAATGTAAAAGACAGAAAGTACTGGAAATGCACAGCAAGAGGTCGGCATCTGAAACAAAAGGCAGGCTTGTGTTTGAGGGGAAGGGTCGGCAACTAAAATATTAAACCATCCTTGCAGATGCCTAGTGATCTGCTGTGTATTTGCAGTACTTTCTGTTCATATTCCATGATTTAGAGCATCTCTAGTGTTTTTTTTCTTTTTTAGATTTGTGACTGGAAAATATTTTATTGAGTAACTTGTCAACAATGAAATTATGAGTCATGAGCTTCCACGTGTCCCTCACAGAAAAAGTACTTTTTTGTCTCCCTCCACTCATAGATTGTTGATTTTTTTTTCCAAACTTTTGCCCACTTTGGTGAGTCTATTTTGCAAAATGTGGCCTTTTGTGGCCTTTCATTTTTTTGGGGGGGTAGGGGGGTGCGGAGAAAGGAGATGGATTACTTTGTGACTTTGTGTTGTGGTAGAGCTTCACACTGGTAGCTGCAGTACTCACAGTGTGGATATGAAGCTCTCTGAGGGAGGTGATGAACAGGGGTCCCTCCTAAGGTCACAGACCATGGAACAGCTTTGTATGTCCTGCATTGGGGTCAGATGACAAAAATGTAGCGTTTATGTAAGGAAACTCCTCAGTGGATGGAGGAAGTGACATTGACTCAGGTCAGGGATTAATACAGGTCATGTGAGGCAACGGAGAGCAGTTAACATGCAACTTGTCTTTTGCTCAGGAATCATTGAATTCCACAATGCAGCCACCAGCTCGAAGGGGCACAGATTTGAACCCCATGTCTCCAATCTCAGCTGCTCTACTGTGGAGCTGAGCAGAGGCCTGGGAACAGAGAAATGGTGTGTGGCAATTGCCCTGGTTGATTCCTATCTAGTCTCTGCGAAGAGCCAGTCAGTGGGCTTAAGAGTTGCAAGCGATCTCAATTTTTAAAAAAAGTCAAAAACTTAACCAATTATTCATGAAGGAGAGACAGGAACATTTCCTCTCTTCTAAACCTTTTAAGAGACAAAAAGGTTCCAAGAGATCGGCAGCTACTTTATTATAGCTGTGAGGAACAGCATAGCAAACTCTCAGCAGTCACTGGTCATAATTATGCAGATCCTCACTGCTGCAGTCATGCTTCCGAAGATTTTAAACAGGACCACATGAAGTGAAAGTGACGCCTCTTCCTTCACAGTTGAGTACTAGCTTATCACTCTCTAACAGTGACTGAACAAAACAAATAGCATGTTAGAGGGTCTGTGGTTCGGCCTCATTGCGAAGAGGCACAATTATTTGCTGCTGGGAGTCCCAGCTGTCTGTCTGGAGTCTATAATTATCCTCCATTATAAACAATGTTCCTACAATATCAATAAGATCTTTACGCACAATTACTCCTCCCCTGATTTGAAGGTGCTGACTCAGGCTGGAGTGGTCAGACCCCTGGGTGTTGGCATCTCTTCAGTACCTTGCTTACTGAAGTGGCCATTTTTCACCCTTGAGGCCAGGCAATGAGTGCTGTCATGTTGTTTGCCTATGGAGTACAGGCCTTTGATTTGTCTCTGTGAAATGTAGTATGGGGACAATGCACAGCTTCTCAAAATTGCTGAAATTCTCCAACTAGAAGAGCTCCCCCAATGCCTTAACCAACCTCTTTAAAAAATTGCACACAGAGTCATTTCTACTCTCAAGCGTGCGACTCAACCATACACACCAGGAAGGTTTGTGGTTGGCTTGAGCTGATCTCAGCCAGGAAATAGGCAGCAGCATTTGGCCTCAGCGTTCCTTGTCTATGGAGTGGAGGAAAATCAGTCTGGTTTCTTGTTCTTAGGCTTTGAAATTGGTTTGCAGGTTGTTGTGAACCAGGTGCAGGGAACAATCACAGTGCTGGAACAGGTAGTCTGAAGGCCCACCCACTACTAGGCCTTGGGGGATCGGTGGCAGGTAATAGTCTTCAGCACTGCAGAGGGTAGAGGAAGAGTGCTCCTGAACCTTATGGCTCCATGTTTTTAAAAAGCTTATCTTTTGGTGGCGACCTCCAGCAGCCCCTTTAAGGACTGCAAAGCCGCCTGCAGTCCACATTTTCCTGAACACAACAGGTCTTGCACTGGATGCAATAAGGGCAGTCCAGTTTTACAAAGGGGGTCTCAAATAATTTTTGGGCCCCTTCTGGCATTTGCAAAAGTGTGGAAAGTGTCTCTTGTTCTGCCTTTATCGATTAAAGAGCTGGCATCACTCAGCAATTGTGGACTGTTTAACACTAGATATTTTTGACTTCCATGATTCAAATTGCCCTCATAGTGAGCTTGAGTCCCCTATTTCCCAGTGAGTGTGTTTTGCTCAGATATCTAGGTGAATTTGTAGCATGCCCAGGGAATAAACCCAGAAGCCTCTTCAGTTTTATTCCAGCTACCGTGTGACTCTCTCCCCTTGCCTTCAGAAAGTGTGAATAGTTGTACAGTCCACCAGGCTAACCTGACTTGGCTTCAAACTGCCAGACAGTAAAGAATAAGTGAATTGGAGTCATGACACAACAATATCTTTTTACAATAGTTATTAAGCTTAGCCAGCTCCTCACTGCACCCACCCACCCCCAATCCCAGGCATCTGCCTGACAACAACCACTGATTTGGCAACAATTGTAACAAAGATATGCCGGAACATTCCTATGTGACTAAAGCTAATTTTTAACCCCCTAATGTATTGTGATGGAATTAAAGAAGTGCAGATAAAACCTCAAGACAAAAAAAGGCTTTTTTGTCACACTCATCTTTTTCATATGCTGGTTTTGCATTTTCAGCATTGACGGTTTTCCCTTTTGGCCTCCTTATGGACTGTGACTCTATAGCTCTGTTATTGTTACTAATCTAATCTCTGGGTTCAGGCAATAGCACCAACTGCAGAAGGAAAATAGGCTGCTGCTGATCACTAGGAGCGTCAGGAAGAGGTTTTTTTTTGGGAAAAATATACTTTATTCATAAAATATCTGGAAGAACATTCCAAACCATTTCAAAATCACCATCACAAAAGTACAATCAGGTTTAACTTTTACAACATGTATCATGAGGTGCATCAATACAATCAATGAATATTACAATCATTTGCAGACATTCATTTTGAGCTGTACAGCCCGAGGGGCTCTCAACAGTTGCCATCCCCTCGGTGTCCTATGGCAGAAAGGTCTTAGACAGCAACCCTTCCCCATTGCGCCTTTGCGGTGGCTGCCCCAAGCTTTAGTGCGTCCCTCAGCACGTAGTCCTGGACTTTGGAATGTGCCAGTCTGCAACACTCGGTCGGGGACAGCTCTTTGCACAGGAAGACAAACAAGTTACGGGCAGACCAAAGAGCGTTTTTCACCCAGTTGATGATCCTCCAGCTGCAGTTGATGTTTGTCTCGGTGTGTCCCCCTGGGAACAGCCTGTAGAGCACAGAACTGCTCGGGATGAAATCTGTAACTTAGAAATAATTGGTTTTCTTTTTTTTTAAATGTGACACAGAAATGTCTGAAATCTGAAGCATGATGGGCGCATGTCAAAACTTATACAAATATACAACACTACATTGTGAGACAACAAAGTACAGCATTCATTTTTGATTAATGGTGTAATGACCTGATGATATGTGTGGAAAGTGAATAATATTTGCACAGTATAGCTGACCTCCTGCGATGTTGCTCGTGGATAGTCTGCAATCAAGAATGTGGCTATGATATTCAGCTGCTAACTTGACTTGTGCCTTTAAGGAAACTGTTACAGGGAATACCTGAACAAGGTGCCAAGGTCAACCAGAGCTTGATTGCTGTTTGTTGAAGTAAGTTTGTAAGTGCTTGGACATTTCCAAGTCAGGAAAATTCAGCATGAAATGACTGGTCTTTTTTCTCTCTCTTGATATTTTGAAATGTGACGTGTACAACACTGATGTTCTCCAAACTTTTCTATGAATGGATAGGTGGAAAGTAGAAAATTCCAGAAGTGACATGAAAGCAAATGTGAAGTACAATTGGATTAAGAACTTAAATGTCACAAAACAAGCCTCTTCAATAGAAATACATTAAGTTAGTTATGATCGACCAGATAAATGTTTTCATCATTTGCCAACAGTGACTTTAATAGAATTAAACCTCCCAGGGGGACTTCACCAAAAGAGGGGAATAGACACAGCAGGAGACACAAGAGTTAGGGAGGTGACTGAAGGCAAGGTTGAGAACATTTTTAAAGGTGGAAAAGATGTTGTAAAAAGGGAGTAACTATTGAGAGAATTCCAGAATACAGGGCAGTAATGGCTGAGTGGCAGCAGCAGGTGGCATGATGGATGTGATGGATGGTGTTCAGATAGGAGCACTGGATAAGTCCAGGGGGTTCTCCAGGCTGGGTCAGGGGGCAGAGGAGGAGATCAGTGGAAGAGTAGCATTGATTGAGGTGAGGGACTGAGAGAAGAATGTCGTAGAAATGGGGTGGGAGCGCAGTGAGACTATGGGTAGCAGAGATCGGGAGAGCAGGGAGAAAACAGAAGATGAATGAGGAGAAAGCAGAACTGGGAAGTAGCAACAAAGAACTAAAAGAGCTTGGGCTTGGAGTAGCAGCCATTCTGCACATTCAAGAAGACACAGATGAATGAGCTTTGATCCACATGTACAAACTAGGAAAATCTATACATGGCTACAAGAGTCCATAAATAGATCCATGTGTTTACTGATCAGAGACGAGGTGAAGAAATTCAGTGCGTAGTTGGTTGAGAATCCAGGGTCTATGTTAGGTTGAAGCTCAGGGTTAAGCACTAAGTGGGAGCCAGAGGCCAGCTGATGGCAGGGGCCCTGACTGTGGCTAGTGAAGGAATGCCAGGACTATTCTGATGACTGATGTGTGGACTGTGCTTCCAAGGAATGAGTGTTCTGGCGCTGCCAGATAGTCAGGGACTGATTATTCAGGCAGCAATGTGATGATGAAACTTGGAGGTCTAGTTTGGAATGTTGCTTGGAGCTCACCTTCATAGGCAAAGTACAAAGGTCAACGATTTATTGAGCTCTCTTCCTACGTGAGGCAAGTGGAGCAATTTTCAGTCCCCCTCTCCCTTTGAAGCCAGGTGAAGAGGTTCTGGAGAAAGGTGGTGTGTTCTGTGGGCAAGGCCTGGTATCTACTAAACTGGCTTACCACCTCACTTGAATACTCACATGCATTTAAGGGAATGGTGACATAGTAGTTATGTTACTGGACTAGTAATCCAGAGACCTGGACAAATGATCCAGAGACATAAGTTCCACCATGGCCACTTGGGAACTTAAATTTAGTTAATTAACAAATCTGGACTGAAAAGCTAGTATCAGTAATGATGACCTTTAGGTAAGGAATTCTGCTGTCCTTATCCAACCTGGCCTATGTGTGACTCCAAACTCATAACGATGTGATTGACTCTGACTCCTACCTGTCCTCTGAAATGGCCTAGCAAGCCATTCAGTTAAGGGTAATTAGGGATGGGCAATAAATGATGCCCTACCAGGGATGCCCACATCCTGTGAATGAATTTAAAACCAAACTGCCAGCAATGATGAGACTTCAGGTGAGCAGAGTCTGAGTTGGATATTGAGTACGATCGAATGGATTGAGAGGATACAGTCGAACCATTGGCTGAAGGACTCATTGTTTTTTACTTAATGCCAACGAGAGAAAGCCTGCTGCTGTAGTGGGCGGAGCACTGGAACATTCCAGAAACTGAAAGAGCTGGATACAGGGCCACCATGCTGCAATCGCTTTTAAAAATGGTAATGGATGCCCTGCACCGAGGTGGAAGGCAGGCGATGGAGTCAGGAGTGATGAGAAAATAACGGTTGATTAAATCGTTAACAGTTAAAAGGTAAATGACTAACGTTTCTCCTACATAATAACTGAAGTAAATCTACCGTTGTTGTCACTATATGTAAAAATGTTGAAATGAATGGTCCAAAGAGCTTGGCCAGGTTGTATCACCGGGTAGGAATACTGCACAAGAAGGAAGGAACACATCAGGCCCACTGGCATTCAAACCTCCCCCCAACAATGCTACCAGGCAGGGCTTCAAACAACTCACTGGAGCACTGAATGGAGGGAGGGTTGCGGGCTATACCTTAATGAGGGTGAGCAAATTGACCGGTGAGCCTGCTTGCTCAGGTGTCCTTACTTGCACCATATGATGCAAGGCATTGATGTTCCCATGCGTGTGGTGGAATATTGTCATTGCCCCGAGCTCTTGGATCACTCCCTGTGTGCTCAAGGCATTAAGAGGGTGTTGAGGGGGACAACTGCTGTGCATTATGGCTAAAGTGTTCCTTTATGTGTTTCAGATGCGCAGACCAATGACTTGGCTGTATCCTGAGGTGACCTTGTGGAGGATCCTTGAAAAGGTGTGATGTCCTCTCACTGCTCAAATGTCTTGGCTGTGATTTTGCCCATCGGTGAAGGTGCTTCCTATTGCCTTTCCCCTCCTCTGACATGACAGTGGTGTTTCCAGGCATCGATGGTGATGGAGAACTAGATATGGAAGAACCGTGTGTGTGGTGATGTGTAACAAAACACTTCACTCTTTGTAAAGGAAGCAAGCTGTCCTTTATTCCTCAGTTCAAAACCAACCAGCAGTTCATTTTGAATCTATGACCCTTGTAAGCATCTGACTTCTATCCATTTCTCTCTGTTACTTCATTAGCATCTTGTCAATTCACTCATATGACATGCTAACAAGTTACACACCACAATGCTCCATTACAGAATCTAAAGCATTGCCAATGCATGATCTTAGAAATGGCATTTACTGAGGAGATTTTTGCTTTAAAACATCTGCCGCACGTGATATTGAATTAGTTGTTTTTATAAAACTTTGTGATGCTGATGAAAGTGGGCAGTGGCCATTATACTTGTGTTCCAGCCACCAAATGATGTGTTAGAAGCACAACTTTAGATTATCAAATATGGTGCAGCAACCCACTTAAAAGAAAGTGAACTGCATAACACAAACACAGAAAGGTCATGAATACAATGGGTGCAGCCATCGACAACGGCTTGGATTCAGACAGCATTTGTAACGTAGTAAGATGTCCTAAGGTGCAGGTCAAAAATGGATGGGAAGCAACAATGCAAGAGTTAGAGTGGAAAAGACGAGCTTTGAGGAACTTTTTATAAGGCAGGCAGAAAGGTTCAGAGATATAGTGAAGGGCAAGGCCTTGGAGGGATTTACCAAAGGAGAGCAAGGAGGGAAGCAATGGAAGTAGGGGGAGAGGAGCAGAGGGTTGATGGGACAGGATGTGGGCGGCAGAGTTTTGGGCGATATGGAGGCTGGTGAGCAGGACATTAGTGGAGTTGAGTGTGAAGGTAATGAAAGCATGTGTGAGGGTTCAGCTAAGTTGAGCAATATTTTAGAGGTAGAAGTAAACAGTCTTGGCGATGGAAAGGATGTGGGGTTTGAAGCTCTGCTTATGGTCGAACAAGACACCAAGGTTACAACTAGTCTGGTTCAAACTGAATGAGCAGCTGAAGGGGGAATGGAATTGGGGCTAGGGTATGGATCTTTTTTGCCAGGAGCTGAATACGATGGTTTCAGTCTTCAAAATGTTCAACTGGGTAAAGTTCTGACTCATCGATGACCTGACATTGATGAGCAATCTAACACAGGTGGCCATGAGTCAAGTGTTGTAGAGAAGAGGCATCATCAGCACGTGCATGGAAAATTCGAAACTAGGAAAAGGAATAGTCTAAGGTTGAAACTTTCAGCTACATTGGAAGTGGGGACTGGAAGAGAAGCTATTGCTGGAAGTATGTTGGACATGTTGGGATATGTAAGAGGGTAGTACCACGGAGGTAGACAACAGAGAAGAGGCAATGGACAAAGGTGCAGTGATCCACTATATCAAATGGTGTGGAGAGGTGAACAAGGATAAGGACGGATGACAGACTATAGTCCCCCCTCACACAGGATGTTGGTGACATTGATTAGAATGGTCGTCTTGCTATAGGAAGGGCATAAACTGGAATGAAGAGATTGAAACAGGGAAATGTGGGAGATCCGAGAATGAAATTGGGTGCGAACAACATCTCCAAAGACCTCTGAGAGGAAAGGGAGGATAGAGGTGGAGCAATAGTCAAAGAGGACAGAAGGATTAAGGGCAAGCTTATGGAGAAATGGGTGATGACAGGGGTGTTAAAGGAGAAAAGAGTGATGCCCTTGCAGAGGGAGCCATTAACGATTTCAATCAACATTGAAGCAAGGAATAGCAGTTGGGTGTTAGGGGGTATTGATTAAGGTGAGTGTGGTGAGGCATGCATAGACCAGGGGATGGGGGAAAGCTGCGGAGTGTCATGAGATCAAGGCTGCTCCAACAGGAAAGCCAGAGAAGGAGGAGGCTGTGGCTGAGGCAACTGTATGGGTAGTCTGAATCTTAGAGACAAAAAAGTCTAGAAGGTCTTCACGTTTGACATTGAACATGCAGGTGGAGGGGGAGGTTGATCACTGAGAAAAGGAATCTAGAGTTTTCTTTACTCTCTGGGATGATTCTGGCTTTTCCTGTGGAAAGAAGGTTTCTTCTTAGGAAGGTCACATGTGATCTGAATGTGGATAACCAGGCCAGAGAAGTGCCAGGTGTGCTCACATCTCTGTCAGTCAGACTTGAGGATACAGAGATGGGAAATGTACCCATCTGTACATAAGTTGTTTAAATATTGCATCGCACTGGGACCTTCGTCTTTTTCTGTTCAACTATGGCTAACTAATTTTAAGTTGTAAAAACTTTGAGAAAAATGAAATAAATGGAGGATCTATTATATTTGTGTGCAGTGTCATGGAGTAGTTATGAGGGGCGATTCGGTCAGTTTACTGTGAGTTGGGGCTGTGGTATGTGGGAGTTTCAGTATTCTTATGATGTTTGAGGAACTTTTCCTCACACACAATTTTCATATGATTAACCCTTCTTTATCCCTAAGGTGGTTATATTTTGTATTTAATATTTTAGTCCAGAATTTGTAAGAGTTAAGCAGCAGTTACATAGTTCAGTCCACAATGATTTATGATATTTAAAAGGAATCATTTGCTGACTTTGTGCTTCCAAAGGGAGCTTGTGTCAAAAATCAGTCACAAGATATGATTTTCCGGTCACTTAAGTTGATGATGCACTTAAATTTCCAATATGTGCCTCTCATATGCAGTATATGAATTCAGGAAATTACTCTTTTTAAAGTTTTGCAGTTAGTATGCACCTGTCACACTGAAGACGTCACGCTTTTGCTAAAGATGTAAAACAATCTTAAAAGTAAGTATTTAAAAAAAAAAAGAGGAAGAAACCCAGTTATTTCCTGCTGGTTTTCCCAACCTTGATAACTTTGTCTCACCCCAAGGGCAGGAACTGTGAATTAACAAGTGCTGCCAACTTAGACCTTCGGGATGTGCCTATTTAAACAGGGGGAACGCTGGCAATGTGGCCTTATTGAACAGAATGCCACCTTAACAGATAAACATCATCACTCTGCCTCAGAGTAACACTGGGCGGGGGCAATGGGGGAGTCAGTTAGTTCTTGTTAAGAAGTGCTATGACACTGGTTCTTAAGAACACTCTGCAGGCCACGGCCATTATATTTACTAATGGTCTATTAATACTGAACATTAAACATTGTACCATTACTTATCAGAGTGAAACCATTCTAACGATTTCCAGTCTCCGTTGCTATAAAGGTGGAAAATATGTCTCAGCATTGCTTTGGTAGTATATTGCTCTTTTGGTTTTTTTTGTGTGTGTGTGTGTGCTGGGCCACTTTTATTTGTAGTCCCTCCTCCTCCTTGTGTTGGGTCTTGTGGCTCCTTTTTAAATTGTAATTGTCAGCGTCCGCCCAGTGAAACAGAGTTAATACTTCAGGTGGATGAGCCCTTATGAAAGATCATTGACCTGAAACGTTAACGCTCTTTCTCTCTTCACAGATGCTGCCAGACCTGTTGAGTATTTGCAGCGTTTTCTGTTTTTATTTTGGATTTCCACCATCCGCAGCATTTTGCTTTTATACCAGTGAAACTGCACCCCGTGATGGGTCAGCACCTGTAGGGGAGCAGGGGAAGAAATGTTTGTAATCTATTTGATAAATGGTTCATTCCCAGGTCTTTCCATGCCTATTTAGTTGTTGACAAAATGTTGGCGACCTATAAACGCATCCTTTTCTTGTTTAAAAAAAACTCGCATTTATATAGCACCCTTCATGATCTCAGGATGTCCTACAGCCAATGAAGTTCTTTTGAAGCATAGTCACTGTTATAATGTAAATGTGACCAAACAACAGCTGGTAGCTTACAGTGGTGAAAGTGTGATTTCTCTTGTGCTGAGATTACTACTTTTTACCTCTGTATGCTGTTGGAGCTCATCCTCACGGTGGTAAATATGCAGAATTTCAGCAAACTTTCTGCCGACAGCAAATTAACAGGAACAAGGCACTTCCACAGTTCAGCAGTAACTGGGTGGTGTTGCTGCATCAATTTGGGTACATGGTCCATGATATTTACAGAAATAGAAATTACTTGCATTTCTGTAGCGCCTTTCACATCCTCAGGATGTCCCAAAGTGCTTCACAGCCAGTGAAAATACTCTTGAAGTATAGTCACTGTTATGTAGCAAAAGGCAATGTGCTAATGACCAGATATTCTGTTTTTAGTAGTTTTGGTTGAAGGATAAATATTGGTCAGGTCACTGGGAAGAACTGGCCTGCTGTACTTCACATAGTGTCGTGGGATCTTTTATGTCAATCCAAAGCACAGTCCAATGCTCCCTCAGTATTGTACTGGAATGTCAGCCTAGATTATGGGACTCTAGTCTCTGGACTGGAGCTTGAACCCACAACCTTCTGATTCAGATCTGAAAATGCCATTGCTGAGCCAAAGTGAACAAATTGACTCAGCATCTTCTTTTGCTTACGAAACTCATTAAAAATGACCAGGTAACTGACTGAGAGGCAGTAACAAAATTGCTGGTCAGAATGGGTGGGCTGTTGATACTGTTGTAGAGTATGGGGAAGGCCTGTTGGTTAAACTAGTCAAATAGAGATTAAAGAATCTCTTCGGGAGGTTTGGATGACAGTGTGGTGCTATGACAACAGCTAGCACCACAAGCATGCTGAGCATGGGTTTAATTGTTTCAACCTCAGCTGTGTCCCTGCTTGGAAGAGCCAAGTTGAGGCCACGTGTTCCCACAGAGGGAGGGGCTAAGTTTTTACTGAAGACAGGGACACTCATTTAACCTATGAATAAAACTGTGGGACCGTGTTTGCAAGAGAGCAGCTTAAGCTGAATCTTTTCCCACTTTCCCTACTAGAAACGACCGGATCGCTGCTCAGCAGCCCCCCCTGGTGACATAGCTGAAATCAAGAAATTGATGCTTGTAGGTAATTGCGGGTTTGAACCTGTATCCTAGTGTATTAAGGTAACAACCGGTCAAAAAACATTTGAGTGCATGTTTGAGCATGTACGAGGTGACTCAGCTTACATTTTTATTGGTATGACTTGCTGTGAACTGAATACCTGACAACTGACAATAACAACTTGCATTTGACAATTGTTAAATGCTTAGAAAACTGACTTAAAGACCAGCTCCAGGGAGAGACCACTGAGCATGGTTTTGTCTCAGCAGTAAGTGAATAGATAAGACTTGACCCTCGAGTTAGAAAAATATCTGTCAGGACCACCAGAAGATTTCAAAAGGAATGGAGTATAAAAATAGGGAAGGCTTGCTAAAACTATACAAGGCACTAGTTTGACCACACCTAGAATACTGTGAACAGTTTTGGTCCCCTTACCTGAGGAAAGATATACCAGCATTGGAGGCAGTCCAGAGAAGGTTCATTAGGTTGATCCTGGGTATGGAGGGATTTTCTTATGAGGAGAGGTTGAGTAGGTTGGGCCTGTACTCATTGGAGTTTAGAAGAATGAGAGACGACCTTATTGAAACATATAAGATTCTTAGGGGGCTTGACAGGGTAGATGCTGAGAGGTTGTTTCCCCTTGTGGGAGAGTCTAGGACCAGAGGGCATAATCTCAGAGTAAGGGGTCGCCCATTTAAGACAGAGATGAGGAGGAATTTCTTCTCTCAGAGGGTAGTGAATCTGTGAAATTCTTTAACGCCCTCTGCTGTAGGGGCTGGGTCGTTGTAAATTCAAGGCTGAGATAGACAGATTTTTAATCAATAAGGGAATCAAGGGTTTTGGGGAAAAGGCAGGAAAGTGGAGCTGAGGGTTATCAGATTAGCCATAATCTCATTGAATGGCAGAGCAGACTCGATGGGCCAAATGGCCTACTTCTGCTCCTACGTCTTATGGTCTTATGCCTTGGAAGGAGCTTTTTTCTATCTGGAAGCTCCATTGAAAAGTCAAGAGCAGCTTGCTGGATGGGTTTTTTTTGCTTTTTCCCTTGCAATTGCTATTTGTGAGTTTCTCTTTTCCTGCTGCAGGCAGCGGGGCCACTGCTGTGGTGCAAGCAGCTCTCTGCAAACCCAAGAAGGAGCGTGTGGCAATAAAGAGAATCAATCTGGAGAAATGCAACACAAGCATGGACGAGCTACTGGTGAGTTGTGGTACCGATTTTATGCAAAGGTTTGTCTTGCCAAAGTTTTGTGCTCATCAAGGCTAGTGGTCCAACACGTTGCACCAGTGAACGGCAGGGCATTGGCAGAACCTAGGAGCAGGTCATTGGCCAACCTCAGAGCTGGTGCAGGGCAAGAAAATAAAACCAAATTACAGTCACAGGGTCAATGGGTAGAGCTTGTCCACCACAAGCTTACAGAGAGCTGCAGATCCAAACAGTGTTTCCCAGCTTGGCAGTAGACCTAGTTTGCACCATGGAGTTAGAAAAATTGTGCCTTGATGCGTATGAAATAGAATATTACATAAATGGGAATAGAGTTATGGATGAAATTTACTTTTAAAGGAAACAGAATAAATGGGTCCAACAGGAACCTGGATACATTTCTAGATAGAAAAGGAATTTAGTGCTATGATGAAAGGACGGGTGGCTGGCTCTGATATACCAGCAAGTCCTGATGGTTTTCATGGCCTTTCTCTATCTCTGAAACATCTTGTAAGATAAAACAGGAGTGATGTGACACACAGCCAACAAATACACACTACAGATCATTTTCTAATTGGCTGCTCCCAGTGGGGAGTCTCTCCAGCCAGGAGTAGACATCAGAACTTCAGGTGCCATGATTTTCCAATGATTTGAATGAATAAGCAGAAAATTGTCTTCAGCAAATGCCCAAACTGCCAATATCTTCTGACAGGGGACAGGATTGTGAAGTTGGGAATTCAACACTTGTGAGTACATCTCAAGAGCTCATTTAAGCAATACAGAACATATACACCTCAGCAATCCAGCAAATTCATTAAGCTGCTCCCTGAGCTCCTCATCATGAGGTGACATTTTTTTTTTACTGGCGCAGCAAAAGACCCTCTCCTGATGAGAAGGTGGCACACACTGGCACAGTTCTACAGCCACCAGCTGCCGCCCAGTACTTTGACCACGTGGCCATTCTTTGATGCGTCAATCTAGATAGGTAAGCATTGGCAGTTCGTGCATCTGATGAAGGCTTCACAATGAGGTTCATCCCTGTCCTTGCCCAAAGCCCGCATACACACTCTCTTTCCATCATGAATCTCCAGGTACCCATGATTAACAGCTCTAGCTGGGGGCTCCGCCTTCCTTAACCAAGTGTATAGAAGGCAATAGTTGTGCTTAGTAAGTGTTTTATGTGACAGCCCCTGTTGTGCCAGCTTGTTTGGGTTGTGGCAGATTGTCATGGACTTAAGAGACACGTTTTGAACTCTAGTTAGTATTGTTGTAAAATGCTGACCATTCTGTTTCTTTCTGGACAGAAGGAGATTCAAGCCATGAGTCAGTGCAATCACCCCAATGTTGTGAGCTATTTCACCTCATTTGTTGTGAAGGATGAACTCTGGTTGGTCATGAAGCTGCTGAGTGGAGGTAAGACAGCATAACCCAGAATTTCAGACTGAGATAAGGGGAAATTTCTTCATTGAGGTCTGTGGATTTTTGGAATTCTCTACCCCAGAGAGCTTTGGATGTTCAGTCGAATATATTCAAGATTGGAATAGATAGATTTTTGGGCACAAAGGAAATCCAGGGATAGGGTGGGAAAGTGGAGTGGAGATAGATCAGCCATGATCTCACTGAATGGCAGAGCAGGCTAGAGGGGCTGTATGATCTATTCCTGCTCCTATTTTTTATGTTCTTATATACGTAGAACAGTCACCTTCCTTTAATAAAACTGTTTTTTATTCGTTCATGGGCTATGGGTGCTGCTGGCTAGGCCAGCATTTATTGCCCATCCCTACTTGCCCTTGAGAAGGTGGTGCTGAGCTGTCTTCTTGAACTGCTGCAGTCCATGTGGTGTAGGTACACACACAGTGCTGTTAGGGAGGGAGTTCCAGGATTTTGACCCAGCAGCAGGGAAGGAACGGCGATATATTTCCAAATCAGGATGGTGTGTGGCTTGGAGGGGAACTTGCAGGTGGTGGTGTTCCCATGTCTCTGTTGCTCTTGTCCTTTGAGATGGTAGTGGTTGTAGGTTTAGAAGGTGCTGTCTAAGGCTTGGTGAATTCCTGCAGTGCATCTTAGATGGTACACACTGCTGCTACTATGCATTGGTCGTGGAGGGAGTGAATGTTTGTGGATGGAGTGCCAATCAAGCGGACTGCATTGTCCTGGACGGTGTCAAGCTGCTTGAGTGGTGTTGGAGCTGCACTCATCCAGGCAAGTGGGGAGTATTCCATCACACTCCTGACTTGAGCCTTGTAAATGATGTACAGGTTTTGGGAGTCAGGAGGTGAGTTACTCGCTGCAGGATTCCTAGCCTCTGACCTGCTCTTGAGGCCACCTTATTTATATGGCCAGTCCAATTCAGTTTCTGGTCAATGGTAACGCTCAGGATGTTGATAGTGGGGGATTCAGTGAGGGTAATATTGAATGTCAAGGGGGCGATGGTTATATTCTCTCTTGTTGGAGATGGTCATTGCCTGGCACTTGTGTGGCGCTAATGTTATTTGCCACTTGTCAGCCCAAGCCTGGATATTGTCCAGGTCTTGCTGCATTTGGACATGGACTGCTTCTGTATCTGAGGAGTCTCAAATGGTGCTGAACATTGTTCACTGATGATTGCACATCCTCACGTCTGACCTTACGATGGAAGGAAGGTCATTGATGAAGCAGCTGAAGATGGTTGGGCCGAGGACACTACCCTGAGGAACTCCTGCAGTGATATCCTGGAACTGAGATGATTGACCTCCAACAACCACAACCATCTTCCTTTGTGTTAGGTATGACTCCAACCAGTGGAGAGGTTTCCCCTGATTCCCATTGACTCCAGTTTTGCTAGGCCTCCTTGATGCCACACTCAGTCAAATGCTCCCTTGATGTCAAGGGCAGTCACTCTCTCACCTCATCTCCTGGAGTTCAGCTCTTTTGTCCATGTTTGAACCAAGGCTGTAATGAGGTCAGGAGCTGAGTGGCCCTGGCGGAACCCAAACTGAGCATCAGTGAGCAGGTTATTGCTAAGCAAGTGCCGCTTGGTAAAACTATTGATGACCCCTTCCATCATTTTACCAATGATCGAGAGTAGACTGATGGGGCAGTAATTAGCCAGGTTGGATTTGTCCTGCTTTTTGTGTACAGGACATACCAGGGCAATTTTCCACATTGCCTGTTAGATGCCAGTGTTGTAGATGTACTGGAACAGCTTGACTAGGGGTACAGCAAGTTCTAGAGCACAAGTCTTCAGTACTATTGCTGGAATGTTGTCAGGGCCAATAGCCTTTGCAATATCGAGTGCCTTCAGCTGTTTCATGATATCAAGTGGAGTGAATCGAATCGGCTGAAGACTGACATCTGTGATGCTGGGGACCTCCGGAGGAGGCTGAGATGGATCGTCCACTCGGCACTTCTGTCTGAAGATTGTTGCAAATGCTTCAGCCTTATCTTTTGCACTGATGTGCTGGGCTCCCCCATCACTGAGGATGGGAATATTTGTGGAGTCTGCTCCTCCAGTGAGTTGTTTAATTGTCCACCACCATTCACGACTGGATGTGGCAGCATTGCAGGCTTGGATCTGATCCGTTGGTTGTGGAATCACTTATCCCTGTCTATGACTTGCCGCTTCTGCTATTTGGCACGCAAGTAGCCCTGTGTTATAGCTTCACTAGGTTGACACCTCATTTTTAGGTATGGCGGGTGCTGCTCCTGGCATGCCCTCCTGCACTCTTCATTGAGCCAGGATTGATCTCCTGGCTTTGTGGTAATGGTAGAGTGAAGGACATGCCGGGCCATGAGGTTACAGATTGTGTTCGAGTACAATTCTGCTGCTGCTGATGGCCCACAGCACCTCATGGTTGCCCAGTCTTGAGTTGCTAGATCTGTTCGAAATCTATCCCATTTAACACAATGGTAGTGCCACACAACACGATGGAGGGTATCCTCAATGTGAAGACGAGACTGCATCTCCCAAAGGACTGTGCGGTGGTCACTCCTACTGATACTGTCATGGAGAGATGCATCTGCGGCAGGCAGGCCGGTGAGGATGAGGTCAAGTGTGTTTTTACCTCTTGTTGGTTCCCTCACCATATGCTGCAGACACAGTCTAGAAGCCACGTCCTTTAGGACACGGCCAGCTCGGTCTGTGGTAGTGCTACCGAGCCAGTCTTAGTGATAGACATTGAAGTCCCCCACCCAGAGTATATTTTGCACCTTTGCCACCCTCACTATTTCCTCCAAGTGGTGTTCAACATGGAGGAGCACAGATTCATCAGCTGAGGGAGGGCGGCACGTGGTAATCAGCAGGAGGTTTCCTTGCCCATGTTTGACCTGATGCCATGAGACTTCATGGGGTCCGGAGTCGATGTTGAGGACTCCAAAGGGCAGCTCCCTCCTGACTGTATATCACTGTGCCACCACCTCTGCTGGGTCTGTCCTGCTGGTGGGAGAGGACATACCCAGGAATGGTGATGGTGGTGTTTGGGACATCCGTGAGAATGACCATGTCAATCTGTGGGACAGCTCTCCCAATTTTGGCACTAGCTCACAGATGTTAGTCAGGAGGACTTTGCAGGGTTGACATGGCTGAGGTTGCCATTGTTGTTTCCAGTGCCAACACTGGGTGGCCTGTCCTTTTAGATTTTGTAGTGGTTTTGATACAACTGGGTGGCTTGCTAGGCCATTTAAGAGTCAACCACATTGCTGTGGGTCTGGAGTCACATGTAGGCCAGACCAGGTAAGGACGGCAGATTTCCTTCCCTAAAGGGCATTAGTGAACCAGATGGGTTTTTATGATATTCGACAATGATTTCATGGTCATTAGACCTTTAATTCTAGATTTTTATTGACTTCAAATTCCACCATTTGCTGCGGTGGGATTCGATCCCAGAGCATTACCCTGGGTCTCTGGAATACGAGTCCAGTGACAATACCACCCCCCCCCCAAGTAAATACTGCAGTAATTATTATTGTATGTTCCAGCTCAAGGCTGAGAAATTATGGCAGTGATATGAGATAGTCAATAGTGAGTCAGTAGCACGTTTTACAGCCCGACAAATTGTCTGTTCCATCAAAGTCAATTTGTTGTTTTATGTTACTGCCCAAGGTGAATTTAATATTAGTGAATGGAACAATGTAGTGTTTTACTATTTATTGGGGCTTGCTAATGAGAGAGAGAAAGACCAGGAGCAGGAGAGAGAGTGCAGGAGGGGGGAGAGAGAAAGAGTGTGTGGAATGTGGAGTTGAGGCCACAATCAGATCAGCCATGGTCTGAATGAATGGTGGAGCAGGCTGCAGGGACCAAATGGCCTATTCCTGCTTCTAATTTGTATGTTTGTAAGAAAGAGCAGGCAGGAGAGAGAGAGAGCAAGAGCTGGAGGGAGAAATTGTGGGAAGGAGAGAGAGTGGGAGGGGGAGAGAGAGAGAGATTTCTGTCTGGATGCATGGTGCCCTGAAGGAGAGAGAAAGAGATGGAGAGTGGGGGGGGAAGAGAGGGAGAAAGCAAGAGTGCAGGTGGGGTGGCAGGGGGAAGAGAGAGAGGGAGAACTTGGGAGAGATAGCTAGTGGCAGGGGATATGAGAGAGAGAGAACAGGAGGGAGAGAGAGATTTGTATTTGGATGCATGGTGATCTGGCCTTTCCTGCTCCTGTTTCAGGCTCTATGTTGGATATAATCAGGAGGACAATCACCAACAATGAACACAAGACTGGTGTGCTGGATGAGCCAGTAATAGCAACAGTGTTAAAAGAGGTGTTGGAGGGCTTGGATTATCTTCACAGGAATGGACAAATACACAGGTGAACTTTCAAATCTTCATCTCTAACTTGTATTGAGTAGGGGGTGGGGGTCAGGGGGTAATGTCACTCCTAAGAGAATTAACTCAGTAACTTTAAACGAACAGGAAATGGTGCAGATAATCTTCTTATCAAAGTATTGTCTATTTCCTCATACAGACAATTCTGGGCATTGGCCAGTATTTTATGGTGAAAATTTTTTTATTTATTCACGGGATGTGGGCTTTGCTGGCTGGGCCAGCGTTTATTGCCCATCCCTAGTTGCCCTTGAGAAGGTGGTGGTGAGCTGCCTTCTTGAACCACTGCAGTCCATATGGTGTAGGTACACCCACAGTGCTCTTAGGTCCAGGTCGATGCCGGGTGCTCCATCCTGTTTCATTCCTTTTTTGAGGCTTTGTAGCAGTTTGATACAACTGAATGCCATTTCAGAGGGCATTTAAGAGTCGACCACATTGCTGTGGGTCTGGAGTCACATGTAGGCAGATTTCCTTCCCTCAAGTGAACGAGATGGGTTTTTACAACAATTGACAATGGTTTCATGGTCATCATTAGACTTTTAATTCCAGATTTTTATTGAATTCAAATTCCACCAACTGCTGTGGCGGGATTCAAACCCCAGAGCATTACCCTGGGTCTCTGGATTACTAGTCCAGCAACAATACCACTACACCATCGCCTCCCCTGTTGTTTTTATGTAGTGCCTTTCATGACCTTGGGACACCCCAAGTTTTACTGTAAATGAGTTTTACAGCCAATTAATTACCTTTCAAGTGTAGCCTCTGTTGTAATGTTGGAAAAATGGCAGCCAATTTCTGGACAGTAAGGTCCCACAAACAGCTATATGATAATGACCAGATAATCTGTTTTTGTGATCTTGGTTGAGGGATTAAATATAGGCTAGTACACTGGGGAGAACTCACCTGCTCTTTTCAAAAAATAACATGAGATCCTGTACGTTCACCTGAGACGTTGGTTTAACATTTCATCTGAAAGACAGCATCTAAAACAATGCAGTACTACCTCAGCACCACAGTGGGAGTGAGAGCCCAGATTATGTGCTGAAGTCTCTGGAGTGGAACTTAAAGCCGCAACCTCCTGACAGAGGTGAGTGTGCCGCCCACTGACTCATGGTTGACACAGGTGCCTTAGGGATCAGGTCTTTGACTGTGCCCAGCTTGGGTTGTCTCGGGATAGAGCATATTATAACGAAGGGTTCTGCTAATTGGTCAGTATGGCCTCCCATGCAAGGAAGTCCATGAGCAACATTAAATAATGGAGGGATGACCTGAAACAAAGTGGCAAGAAAGAGGAGGGACACAAGATGTGATCTGAATGTTCAACAATAATCCTTCCAATCTTTTAATATTTATATTGTTTGAATGTTGTTTCCAATTGCAGGGATGTTAAAGCTGGTAATATTCTACTTGGTGATGATGGGTCTATACAAATTGCAGGTAGGTTTATATAAGCAGTACTAATCTCATCATTGTGCAGTAATTCAAAATAATTCCCTTAATGTGCTTCTCCTGTGAGTTATATTACATCAATAGAGGATTATCAGAATGAATAACAAAATGGATTATGTTTAAAACATGACTTTTAGCACAAAGCATCTCCAGTTACGACCTGCAGACAGAGTGAGTAACAGTGACGCAGAACCGAAAGGTCACAGTGGATTCACAGCCAGTTCTCGGCGCTGTTGTTATTGATTCCATGCTGATTGTACCCTTTAATAGAAATGAGTAAAAACACCTTGCACATCACAGAATCCTTATAATTTAATCTTGATAATAACTGTAAGATTAAAGCATTCGGTGCACCTACTTCAAAAACAATGGTGTGGTTTTGACTTTGTGTGATAGCCTGTTTTGTATCTCTCCCCATTCTTTGTTCTATTGCGGTCAGATGTAAAACAAACCAAGGTCAAAATAATCCCCAGTCACAGCGCAGCTAAGATCCACAGTCAAATCATAAGGGATGGATGAGAAAGACCATATGCCTTTCAGAACTTGACACCTCCACAAACCATGTCCACTTAGCACCATCATGGGCTCTGAACGAGGAAACCAAAAGTAGCTCTCGAGGAAGGGCTCCCCCATTGTTCTTGGTGGGTTGTGGGACAGGAGGAGGTTACTGAGAGAGGAAGGGGCAAAGCCATGGAGGGATTTGAACACAAAGATGAGAATTTCAAGTTCAAGGTGTTTAGGGAGTGGGAGCTAATGTAGGTCAGGTAGGTGAACAGGAGCTCGTGCAAGTTAGAATATGGAGCTTAGCTTGTGCTCGGTAATCAAATAAATCTTCAGTAGGTTACTCCACTAAACGCAGATTTTAACATCAACCCTTTCACAGTCAGATGGATTAGATTTGGAATGTGAAGGAGATAGTGGGAGGCTCCCAATCTATATTCAGTCTCCAGCTGCGTCTCTTTTGCCATGCACCATCTGAGGCTACGATGGCAGTGGAGTGACCTCTGGCTGACCTCCGCTAACGTCCTAATTGGTCCTTCAATGTCCTGTGGCAACAGTTACTGATACAAGGAATTTCTTATACAAAAGTGTAATGCTTGACTTCTTCTTCTGTTAGATTTTGGCGTCAGTGCCTTTCTAGCTGCTGGTGGAGATATGACCAGAAATAAAGTGCGTAAAACCTTTGTTGGAACTCCATGCTGGATGGCCCCAGAAGTGATGGAACAGGTAATCCTAGGTTTGAAGTAAACTTTTTGTTAAAGCTTGGGCTTAGTTTTACATTATTTCTACTGTCAGAAAATCTAAGCTCCGATTTGAACCTAACCTGCCCGTAGCTGTTAAGATTTACAAGATAACCCAACCCTGATGCCTGGGGAGGAAAATCAAGCAGAGTGTAAAACGGGCGTACCACCTGAATCTGCCTTGTTTCTGATGGGTGGGTTAGGTTAAAATTGGGTTTCAAGTTTCCTGAAACTGGTGGGTATCACTGAGTTGGTGCACAATCCTTTCACCTCCAATACTGATGGAATCAAACTTTTGTCCCTTGACAGCTGTAACAATCCTATACATGTGAACTAAGTTGGGGTTGTTGTCAACCTCACTCAAAGACATCATTCCCAAGAAATGGTTGTAATACTGTAGTACAGTAGGTGGCACTGTTCTGTATTTAGCGTAAGGTATGTTATGGGGTAAAGTAAAGGGAGCTTTATTCTGCGTCTGGAGGTGATGTTATACATGACCTGAGAGTCCTCAATGCTGACAGTGGACACCCAAAATGGAAAACATGAAATTCTCCTTCATTGACATTGTTTGCATTGGTAAGCATAAATAAATAACCAGATTGTATTATAGAAAGAGAGAAAGAACTTGTATTCATATAACACCTTCCATGACCTCTAGATGTCCCAAAGCACCATACAATCAATTAAGTACTTTTTTGAAGTGTAGTCAGGGTTGTACTTTAGGGAATGCGGCAGCCAATTTGTGCACAGCAAGCTCCCACAAACAGCAGTGTGATAACTGACCAGATAATCTGTTTTAGTGATATTGGCCCAAGACAAGGGAGAACTCCCCTGCTGTTCACCGAATCATGCCGTGGGATCTTTCATATAAACTTGAGAGAGCCGTCAGGGTCTCGATTTAATTTCTCATCAAAAAGACAGCACCTCCGACTCAGTACTGCATTGTAGTGTCGTCTGAATAATGCATTGAAGTCCCTGGTATGGGCTTTGAACCCACAGCCTTGAGTTCAAATTCCACCATGGCAGTTTGAGAATTCAGCCTTAAAAATAAAATTTGCAATTAAATGAAAAGCTAGTTTCAGTAAAAGTGACTATGAAGCTGCTGAATTGTCATAAAACCCCAAGTAGTTCACGAATGTCCTTTCGGAAAGGAAACCTGCTGTTTGCTTGCAGTCCCACAATAATGTGGTTGGCTCTTCATTGCCCTCTAGGGATGAGTAATAAATTCTGGTCTGGCCACTGACACCCACATCTTGAGAATAAAAAAAGTCGGGCATTATGTAGTGAATGTAATGTGCATACATAGTACTTCTGTTTAAAAGTACTCTAATATGTGATGCTTGCTCTCTTACACATGTGCTCAGCCTTTGCCATCTTGTCTATTCCTTTTGCTGATCACGTCACTGATATTCCTGCTGCTCCGAGCCCATTACTGTGATTCTTGCAAGATTAATATCTGTCACAAAGCTTGGAACGGATCAATTACAGGGCATGGGTCTATCATAAAGCATGGAGTGAAACCATCATAAAACATGGAATGGATATTTGATTTGTATCCACATTAGTGCTGAATGTGGTAAAAGGCAAAAGTGTTCAGTTATATTTTATTCTTGGACAACTATGTTTAATCTCCAAAGAACAAAGTAACAGAACAGAAATGGTGCAGATATTGGCTTTTTTTTTCCAGTGAAACTTTGGATGGGACAAAAGCTGAAATATGTATAATTTCAGTGTGAAACAGTGCTGTTGAAATCAGTCTTAACAGTTCGAGAAAAGATTGCTCTCAAATGGATTTTTCTTTTATCCCTTCTGATAGGTCATTGACCTGACCTGTTAACTCTTTCTTTCTCCACAGATACTACCTGAACTGCTGAATGTCTCTGGCAATTTCTATCTTTTGTTTCAGATAATCCTGCAGTAGATCAGAAGTCACTTGATGCCAGTAGATGTCACTACAGCAGTGAGCACAACACTTTTGCACGCGCCTTGTTTTCTTGTTTGCGGCAGTTACAAACCGATCCCTGACTTGTTATTTAATTGCAGGTACGAGGTTATGACTTCAAAGCAGATATCTGGAGTTTCGGAATAACAGCAATTGAACTGGCAACTGGAACGGCGCCATATCACAAGTACCCACCAATGAAGGTGGGAGTAAACTTATAACAGTTTGTAAAATGATGGTACTTGGTAGTAAGTTACATGGAGGGAATCAGAGATACATGGGAGTGAATTATATACAGAATCTGGGCTATCTGGGGGTGAGTTTTGTACAGAATCAGTTATTACATATGATATACAACACAAAAACAGGTCATTAAGTACAACTAGTCCATGCCAGTTTTTCTGCTTCTCTAAGCCTTCTCCCATCCTTTTCTCATCTAAATCTACCATCATAACCATTCCCCATGTGCTTGTCTAGCTTTCGCTTAAATGCATCCATACTATTCATTTCAACCACTCCCTGTGGTAGTGAGTTCCACATTCTCACCACTAAATTTTACTGAATTTCCCATTGGATTTATTAGTGACCATCTTATATTGATGGCCCCTAGTTATGCTCTTACCCGCAAGAAAAAACATTGTCTCTGTAACCACACTATCAAAACCGTTCATAATTTTAAAGACCTCCATTAGCTTACTTTTTGGCTTTCTGGGAGTGATTTCTGTACAGAATGTGGGATAATCCAGGAATGAGTTCTGTACAGAATGTGGGATAATCTGGAGTGAGTCCTGTACAGAATGTGGGATAATCCGGGAGTGAGTCCTGTACAGAATGTGGGATAATCCGGGAGTGAGTCCTGTACAGAATGTGGGATAATCCGGGAGTGAGTCCTGTACAGAATGTGGGATAATCTGGGAGTGAGTCCTGTACAGAATGTGGGATAATCCGGGAGTGAGTCCTGTACAGAATGTGGGATAATCCGGGAGTGAGTCCTGTACAGAATGTGGGATAATCCGGGAGTGAGTCCTGTACAGAATGTGGGATAATCCGGGAGTGAGTCCTGTACAGAATGTGGGATAATCCAGGAGTGAGTCCTGTACAGAATGTGGGATGAGTTACATGTGGTTTTACAGATACTCTGGAATGATTTACACTTGAATTTCCAGCCCCTTTAATTGATTATTCTCCAGCATTCATTATTTTAACTAAAACATATAAATTGCATCTAAAAATAACCAAATTGTATATTCAACTAGCCAGTTACCTTTTGCGTTTAGATTAATTCTGATCAATTAGAATTTGTGGAATTTGATTCAACTTTATCCAAGTTGGAAGTTAATTTGCAGCGTGATTTGATCTAAACTGTTTATTTTATGCAGCCGATTGGAGCCGATTTTTATTTGTTTCACAGGATTAGAGAAAACAAAACAAAACAAAAACAGAATTACCTGGAAAAACTCAGCAAGTCTGGCAGCATCGGCGGAGAAGAAATCAGTCAACGTTTCGAGCCTCCATGGAGGAGTGGACCAGGGTGTCCCACTCCTCCATCACCCCCTACTCAACCCCCACCTATGGCACCTCCCCATGCCCACGCAGAAGATGCAACACCTGCCCCTTCACTTCCTCTCTCCTCACCGTCCAAGGGCCCAAACACTCCTTTCAAGTGAAGCAGCATTTCACTTGCATTTCCCCTAACTTAGTCTACTGCATTTGTTGCTCCCAGTGCGGTCTCCTCTACATTGGAGAGACCAAACGCAAACTGGGCGACCGTTTTGCGGAACACTTGCGGTCTGTCCGCAAGAAAGACCCAAACCTCCCTGTCGCTTGCCATTTTAACACTCCACCCTGTTCTCTTGCCAACATGTCTGTCCTTGGCTTGCTGCATTGTTCCAGTGAAGCCCAACGCAAACTGGAGGAACAGCACCTCATCTTCCGACTAGGCACTTTACAGCCCTCTGGGCTGAATATTGAATTCAACAACTTTAGATCTTAAACTCCCCCTCCCCCCATCCCCACCCCGTTTCTTTTCCCCCCCACCCGCTTTTTTTTCAATAATTTATATAGATTCTTCTTTCCCCACCTATTTCCATTATTTTTAAATCTAAAACTAAAACCTTTAGTCTTTCCACCCCACCCCCACTAGAGCTGTACTTTGAATATCCTGTATTCCATTCTTAATTAGCACTTTTCTCAGACAAAGACCACCACCTTCAACACCTCTTTGACCCTTTTGTCTCTGACATCTTTTGATTATCTGCTCACACCACACCCTCAATGTGTCTCTTCCCCCACCCACCTTAAACCAATTTATATTTCTCCCTTGTTGAAACTATGCTGCAGTTCTGCCGAAGGGCCATGGAGGCTCGAAACGTTGACTGATTTCTTCTCCGCCGATGCTGTCAGACTTGCTGAGTTTTTCCAGGTAATTCTGTTTTTGTTTTGTTTTGGATTTCCAGCATCCGCAGTAGCTTTTAGCTTTTTGTTTTTATCTTAGAGAAAACAAAGTTTTGAGAAATGATAATCAAGTTAGAGATACCAGTTAAAGTATGAGGACAGTCCCACTGGACATTATGACCCACATCTCCTTTAATTTGTCACTAGGTTCTGATGGTGACGCTGCAGAATGACCCTCCTACTCTTGAGACAGGGGTGGAGGACAAGGAAATGGTCAAGAAGTATGGCAAGTCCTTCCGTAAACTGATAGCCCTATGCCTGCAAAAAGACCCAGCAAAGAGGTGTGTATGCTAAGGTTCAAAGCCAGTGAGCGATAAGATAGTAGCTCAGGTAGATGTACAGCACTGGGCTCTGGTCACATGAAAAGTCCAAATCCTGGCTCTGACTGATCTGGGCACTCACTTGGTCCTATTGGGCGAGTTTGATGCTCAGGTCAACAGTTGGGCCATCCCATGCCAGCATTGTCTCCAAAGTGAAAGCCAAATTCTAAGCCCAGACAGAAGTACAGTTCATATTGTTTGACTGTGAAGTGGCATTAGTACTGGTAGAATGATAGCTAATTGCACTGACATTGGCAAGAATAGGATGAGTGCATACTTCTATCTTACCTTTGAATGTGTTCCAGTTACAGCTGGGAGTTGAGAGGAGGCTCTACTCCTGAGGAGTGGTAAAATCTGCATGAATTACCTTTGAAAGATATGGAAAGGTGGGCACAAACCAGCAGCAAACATCATGTGGCATAGCAGGCTGGCACACCAAGTGCGGTGCCAGCTAAGTACAGGAAGCCCTCCCTTAATGTCACCCTGCACAATGATGTTTCGTGTTAGTGTCGCTCTCCAACTAGAACCCTGTGTTCACACCGCCGTACGCCTGGACGTTCCCACATAACTCCCATGTTGAGCCTGCGAGATCTAGGTCTTGGGTAAGGTGGAAAGCTAGCAATCTTGGGAGGGAGTTCAGACAGATTGTTTCACATAACGTTGCGTTTTCCAGGAACCGACTAATGATGATAAGCGAGGACTTCCTGTATGCCTTTTCAGAATACAAAATGGAAAAGCACCAGTTGCTAACTTTGTGGCTGGGGACCATTCACTGCTTAGTCAGAGCACATATACCTCCTGAACAGAAATATTCTGCCAATGTTGCTGGGTAGGTTATATTTAGTTGCAATAAAAGCTTATGTTGAGTTGATGCTGCTGAACACTTATCAGGGCATTCACCCCATGGAATTTGGCCGTGCAGTGTTTCAGTATGACTGACTGCATATTGTGTGATTAAAGATTGGCAGAGGCCTGCAAGTATGGTGCAAGCCTACTCCATCAGGAAATGCCATGGCAAAGGCTTAAAGGAAGTAGTTTAAAAAAAAAGCCAATTGTGCTCGTCACATTCTAGTGGAGTCTGTGAAATGCAGTTTTTGCTTCAGAAGTGTGATACTGATCTCTGAATATTGCCTGTTCTTGCACCAACCAGTACTTAGGCAGGCTGGGGGATATCTCACACGTGGCAAGTGATGTCACATGAGCTGGTTTCAAGTGCTGCACAGGTCCCAACTCACTCCATAAACTCTATTTTTCAGGCCCACAGCAGCAGAGCTTCTGAAGCACAAATTCTTCCAGAAATCAAAGGTAGGCAAGAGGAGGAGGAGGGATGGGGGGGGCGAGGGGGCAGGGCAGTGAAACCACGAGTGTCATTCACCAAGAGTCTATTTTACACAGTGAAGTCTGTGTTAGCAACTTGGCTATGCAACTGAATTCCAATTTCCTGTTATCATGCCCTTCTCTGCAAAATAGTCTTCATTGATAATCTCTTCAAGAGGATGCAGTAAATGTGTTCAAATCCCAACCCGAGTTGCCGTTAAAACTCAGCTAACCCTTTGGGGCTTTATTTTCCAGTAGAAACATGGCAGCAGTAGGGAATCTAAAGAGGAAAAATGACAGAATGCACAATTTACTGTTCTTCACCCAGGCCCAGGCATTTGCCACTTCTGCTTTTGAGAATGAAAAGAAACCTAGATGAGTTCAGCTAACTCGGCACAGACAGAGAATCAAACCTGGGATCTTATCTGAACAGCTCAGTGCCAAACCATGCTACCTTTACCGCTTGTCCATCGCAAAGAACTCTCTGCTTTTGTTGAACAAGCATATGGGCAAAGAGACTTCTAAAATTGCGCAATCCAAATGTCTATGCCTGGCAAATTGGTCTTTTGAAACTCTTTCCTCTTCCTGCTCCCTGGACAAATTTCCCGACAGCCTTACTTGCCCAAACACAATGGAGGTAATTTTGCCTTGGTATAAAACAGGGGACATCAGGTTGGCTGCCTGTTATATACTTATTTTAGTTTTTCTTTCAAGAATACAACATGCAATATAATCCAGTATCGTCCTGTTTTATACCATCAAAAGTTTAAAATGATCCCAATATATTTTGTTTGAGTGTACAGTATTGATGGGAGGTCTTGTGGCACAACAGGTAGCGTCCCTGCCTGAGCCAGAAGCTCTGGGTTCGAGTCCTACCCCAGGCCTTGATGGCCAAGAAGTTGCATTCATAATGCAGCCAAATAGGCGATCAACCTGAAAATCCTTCTAACACAAGCCAATGGGAGATGGTAAAAGCGGGAGAGATTCCTAGTCAGCCACGTGCTGCAAAGAAAGTTTGAGCCTCTACCATCACTATCCATAGCTCCAGACAACAACGTGCCTGTAAGTGAATGTTGGCATAGCAACTTGGACTCTGAATGATCTATAACACAGTGTGTTATTGATATTAGAATGAAAAGCATTAATGGTTGCTGATTTTTGTGTTGTGCAAACTCAATGGGCTGAGTGGTTTCCTTCTGTGCTGTACCATTCTACGATTACGATCCTGATCTTGGCTGCACGATTACGTTCCTGATCTTGGCTGCACTGTTGGGGTGGCTTTTGCCAATTTTCCTTCTTCCCTGTTGGGAACTGCTAATCATTGGTACATCCCCCATGGCCGAAATCAGGAACTTAACGTGTGGAGAACTGCAAATGCCTCCATCTTCATTTCCCTCAGGGCTTCCCACCCGATGTTTATATCTCTCAGCACCATTTCCCAACCAAGAGGGGAGGAAAGGCAATTCATCCCGAGGCTGTGCCAGTGCTACTATGTAACTGACTATGTAGAGACATCCGGGAGCAATTGATCAATATGTTTGTGAGATGGATCTTGCTTTCAACTTTTTTGAAGGCATATGGAGAACAGCAAGCGTGGAGGACACTACACTTGGAGCTTAGAAGAGAGGAAAGTTGAGAGGAGCACTGACTATACTATAATAAATTAAGGAAAGGCAAGACAGATTGAGACAGAGACAGGTGACCAATCAGACAGCAGGCTATTGTGTGGAGATTGTGAGAAGCTTCATAAGAACTTCCCCGACTGAGCAGGAGTGGAAAGTTCATTTTTTCCACTGCTTGGCATCTGGTCTAGCTGACAGAGAAGCATTAAATGGTGGGAATGCACAGGGGGTCAGTAAGCAGGTGGAGAGAGGGGAGAAAAAAGGTTGCTTAAATGCCCTTTCTGTTCCAGAACGTTTGAAATGCCCTTGACTGATATTTTGATAGCTTGAGACGAGAACTATGGTTAATTTCACTGCAGTTCATTGGAGAGGTATGGGAGTGTACTCGAGTAATGATTTCTACTTCATGGGCTGAATGCAAACAGTCAGAAGCCAGTGCTTTAACCAATAGGACCTCCTGTCTCATGTGGAACTTGTTCTCTTGTTTCAGAATAAAGAGTATCTGATGGAGAAGTTGTTGGGCCAATCATTAAGTGGAGGGCAAAAGGACACAAAGGTAAAGACAACTCCCTGTAATTATTTACAGACAAGGTTTCTGGACAAGATTTGAGTTGTGTCTCTGCCAACTTGGCTCAATGGAACAATGCAATGATAGTTGAGGTGTTTTAAATATATAAACTGCAATGAGCAGATGAGTAAACAAAATGCAAATGAAGTGACGTTAACTTAGAAGGCAGATGCTTGCAAAGGTCATGGAACCAGAATGAACTGCTGTTGGTTTGGAACAGAAGAATAAAGAACTACTTGATTCTTTACAAAGAGGGAAGTGTTTGTTACTGTGGAGTGCAATGCAGACAGACCAAATTGCAACAGTTCACTGGAGAGATATTGGGGTATAATTGAGCAACAATTTGCACTTCAAGCCTCACCCATTAAACAGGAGACTCCCTCACAACTGTCAACGCGTAAGATAGTGAACTGCATACAAGTAGTTGATTTTCCAGTCTCGTTTAAATACTGGGTCTTATTTAGACCTAATGTTTCCCCCCACTTTTTTTTTTAAAAAGTCAAAAGGGGCAATGTTTTTGAGATGTTAACCAATACTAAAATTCCCTAAAGCTTGGCCCAAGAAACAAGCACTCTTGACATAGAACAAAGAAGAGGGATACAGTGGGCCACTCTCAGATGTGCAATGTGGACTGGTCAAAGACACAGAGGGACGCATTAATCCGTGGGCTTTTCAACTCTATACACTGCGCAAATAGAATTCTTCTATCTTCTTGCAGGCTGACAACACAGTCCAAGCTACTGGCACGGTGCCAAAGTCTGCGAGTGAGCCAGAGTCTAACAAAAAGGTCTGTATTCTAAAAGCATTAGAGAACGTTACCCAGCAGAGACAATGCAAATTTTAACGACAATTTGCCTAAATGAAAGCACAAGGCAGTACTATTTAGTTGACCAAGTCACACTCTTGCCTCTGAGTCAAAAGGTACGAGTTCAGGACTTGGGCACATACCCTAAACTGACACTGCAGCGCTGCCCTGTCAGAGGTGCTGTCATTCAGATGAGACGTTAAACTGAAGTCCCACCAGCCTCTGCAGGTGGACATTGAATAGCACCAGGGGATTTTCTCTAAGAAGAGTGGGAGTGTTCTCCTGGTCAACACTTGTTCCTCAACCACCACTGCCAAAACAGGTTAACTGGTCATTCATCTCATTAACATTTGTGGATCTTGCTGTGCACAAGTTTCTGGCTGCAATTGCCTACAAAACAATAGTGACTGCACTTCGAAAGGAATTGGTTTCTCAGTGATGTGTAAAGGCACTGTAGAAATGCACATCTTTCATTACTGTTGGATACACTGCATGCTTACTACAGTGTCAAACTTTAATATTCACAGTGCCAGCTGTGGCTCAGTGGGTAGCACTCTTGCCTCTGAGTCAGTAGGTCGTGGATTTAAGTCCCACTCCAGGACTTGAGCACAAAGCTTTAGGCCAACACTCCACTGCAGTACTGAGGGACTTGCTGCACTGTTGGAGGTGTCATCTTTTGGATGATATGTTAGACCAAGGCCCTGTTTGACACCTCAGTTGGACGTAAAAGATCCCATGGTACTATTTCAAAAACGAGCAGGGGAGTTCTTCCTGGTGTCCTGCCAAATATTTCTCTCTCCATCAACATCACTTAAAGGTTATCGGTTCATTATCACATTGCTGATTGTGGGAGCTTGCTGTGCGCAAATTGGCTGCTGCATTTCCTACATTACAACAGTGACTACACAAAGTATTTTTGCTGTAAAGCACTCTGGGACATCTGGTGGCTGTGAAAGGCGCTATGTAAATGAAAGTCTTCCTTTTTCCAAATAAACTGGAAATAAGCTTAACACCTACTCAGCCACATTTCTTTTCTCAAAGACAGTTTCATTCCAAGTGTTCCACCTTCATCATGTTAGCATTATCTCCTAGTAAACCAATTGGTTAATCTAATCACAGTGAAGTTAAAGATAACAAGTTGCTCAATTGCAGGACATTACCTAGTTAATTACAGCGGGATAGCAGATGTACTGATGAAGGGTGAAATCCTGGCAAGAGTCCACTGAAGAGAGAAGATGGCAAAAAAAAACTTACCAAAAAAAAATCAATGTTGCCAATTGACTTTTCACCCGTGTTGTGATTGACCATAGGTGAGACGGGTCCAGGGATCAAGTGGTCACCTGTACAAAACAGAGGATGGAGGCTGGGAATGGAGTGACGATGAATCAGGTGATGCATATGATGAACAGAAACCTACGGCGTTTCAGAAAACTGTGAGTATTTTTTTGTCTATTGCCAGGCACAAGAATTAACAATCTCTCCTTTTTAAAACGAGATACAACCCAACAAAATCTTTCCTGATAGTTCACTGGTTTTATCCATTTGGAACTGAGCTACACAAACCAAAGATCAGGGGTCTAATCCCTGGTCTGTGCTCAGTTGACTGATTTCAGCCTCACGGTAGTAGGGATACTAATTGGTTGGGGCTTCTGATCAATATTCATTGACCCCTTTTGGAAGTACACCTCTGTAGCTGTCAGGTTAAGGAGCAGGTTCAACTGTCCCATCCAGAACTGCCCCTGGAGTTATTGTCTTACAAGAAAGGTTTGCTAAAACCAGTGACATTATACTTTCTACATTCTACACTTTCAGAATGTTACAAAGAGGTAACACAACTTGCTGATTTCTGCAAAGAGAACATGACTGCACCCTCATTAGAAAGGCTTCCATTTGGCATTCCTTGATGCCTCAGCAGATCATAGCTGGGCCACACCAATTGATCTCAATACTTCTGTTAGGGAAGGGAATTTCAGCCATGGTGCTGTTGTGACACTGCATGAATGTTGGGTGAGAACAAGAATGGGACTGCCAGGTAGCCTGCCAATATGGACCTTCAAGGTCCATGCACAAATAATGGGCACTAGGGCAGGAAATTGGAGGGGGACCAGTGTCTGTGGAACTAACCACAGCCAGGATGTCACTACCTTACAATCCCTTTTGATTGTCAGTGAGAGAAAGGAAAGGCCCTTACACACAGCAGCACGTCCCAGTTTCTGAGCAGTGACTCCACATTCATTTTGTGCGTTAGATTAGTACAGCAGCCAGAGGCAAACAGAACAAGGATAGATGTCTGGCAAAACTCATTAATGCTGACTGAAAAATACAAATAAGACCTGGACAATTTGTTGGATGACAATGGTAAAAACCTAGAGGCTCCCATAGTTTAATGCATGATCCTGCAATCCTGCTGATAAGGGATAAGTTCTAGACCCTCACACTGCCCTGACATTTTTACAATACATTTTGTGCTACACTTATTATTAGCCAGTAAGCTTGTGCCCCTGAAGAAATGCTACAAGACGACTGAGGATAGATAGGCAAATCTGACACTACGAACCTGTTGTGTGAACCTATGGATTAGCAATAACAAAAGGATTAGGTCTTTCCAGAGTGCAGTTGACAAGAGATATTTTCTTTTATTTTGGGATTTGGAGTAGTGCCACAAGGTAAGTGCCTTCATATGATGAGCCAAATGGGATATTATCACAGTCTTTTTACAAACACATATTTTCTAACTTGCAGAAGCTAGCAGAGCAGCCCAAGAGCCAAGGTCACATCTGAAGTTTGACAAGAACACAATATTCTAATTAACTTTAACGTTTGTGTTTTTGACAGGAACAATCTGAAAGTCCATCTCATTTAAGTAACGAGGATAGCTCTGTGCATCTAGTCCTGCGACTAAGGTAAGGAAGATTCAGCCTTCACTAGATCTTGTGGAAAGTTCCTTGTGCACACACTGACACTGGCCAACATTTTAGTGGAATAAGCTGTGATGATGGATGAACTAGCGTCTGTTCACCTCAGTTGAGCACAAGTAGTATGTGTGCTGAATTAGAGCATCTCTGCCAAGGCTTCCAATGGAGTAGTTAAACAAGGCAGCCCGAAAAGGTGCTACTCCTGATTTTGGTCACTGGGAGAGAGTCCAGAATAAGAGTCACTGTCATGGAGAGAGATTGATGTTGATTGTGAAAGGCTGGATCACCCAGGTCTCCTAGAGGGGATAGTGGGGGATGTTCACTTAAGGGCGGAAGGCACCAGTAGTAGTTTGGGAGAAGGGGAATGATGTGGGGAGGGGGAAAGAAGGGCAGATTTTCAAAAGTAAAATGTTTTCAAACTCTGAAGGCAAGTCCTCCCCTCAAGGAAAATTAGAATTTTAGAGCTGGAAAAGTTAATACAGAAACTGTGACACAGCGCCTGGATTAACTGTTTTAATGTTTACACAGGAATTTACGAAGGGAGTTGAACGACATCAGATTTGAGTTCACTCCAGGGAGGGGTAAGTTCCAGTGTGATATTTATTAGAGATGATCTGTCAGAGAATTAGACTTCAAGTCATTGATGTTTAGTAGCTGGTAATAGAATGGCACCAGCAGAGACCTGACCCAAGTCGCCCTTTTGTCTCGGTTAGAAATGGGGCATTGGTCAAGAAATCTAACTGAAAATGGAACAAGTAACCAAATAATTGAGGGGAAAGAAGGACAACTTTTCTTTTTTAAAAAAAGAGCTGCTGTGGGTGTCCTGGACCACAATGAATAATGGACAAGGACAATGCATTCATTGACTGTTAAAATTTAAGTATCAGATTGTCGTTGCCCTGGTCTGTATTAATGATTACATTAATTACACGCACAATTTTTTGATACTGGAACCAATTTCAAACATCTGTCCCTGTAGACTCTGCAGTTGGTGTTTCTCAGGAGCTCGTCTCTGCAGGTTTAGTGGACAAGTTTGACATGATGGTTGGTAAGTCACAATTTCATCGTATTCAGTTTTCAGAAGAATTTAAAGCCAGAGCAGCAGTAAGGACACTATTGGTCTCAGTACCACTGAGCTGGGGGTGGGGTGATAGTGGAAAAAGAGGAATAAAAACACAGGGTTCCCACCCGGAGCAATGCAATAGGCCCAAATGTGACATGGAAGCAGGGGTTGGAGCACAGAAAAACAGGCAGGATTCATGCTCCTAATCACTGTCCACTGATTCATCCTCTGCCCCTGACCCTACCTGTGTGGGTATTGATTTGGCAATAATGCTCATCATAGTCAAATAGGCTGCTGACACTCAGTCTGGGTTCACACATGGAAGTCTGACTACCAAGAGCTGCAGGCACTATTGGATCCTGACAACAAACACACAGCCCCTTCCAGAGAGATGGCAGGAAAAGTTCCCCTCCAATGTATTGCCTTGAGGGCTGTGTCCCACCACACACTGCTCAACTAGCTGTACAACTGTTGGATGTTACAATGTCCTGTTACTTGACAACTTTTTTTCTGTTGTTTCTTTAGTGGCTAACAACTTGCAGAGACTAATAGATGATCCTCATTCAAACAGGAGCCTCACATTCAGACTGGTAAGGAGACCAATTAACAAACACCCTCTCTACGAACTTCTCAAATGTTCAAATATTTAAAAGGCTGCACAAAGGCAGTTGTGTGTAAGTTCATGGATTGGCAACAGCTGATTTTTGTCCTAACTCTTGACAGGTTTATCATTTTAAAATTGGAGAATTAATTTTCTCTTGCACCTCAGCTGTGACTTGCCAAACAGAACTGCCCAGGCCTGGTTCAGTTTAACATTCCTAAAACTGCAGACTTGATTCCAACTCTGAGCAATGCTTTAAATAGCATATCCTAGGGGAACTTTCCTATTATCCCACTAACCATGGCTCAGGTATCTAAAGCAATACTGTACCTCCCTTTTACATACAAACCTTTTTAGTACTACAGGATTAGCCTCATTGGCAGCTATCCTCCAACCTCTTTCCTCTGCTTCTCTCCATTGCCATTCTTAAACACTAACTAATCTTGATGTTTCCATCTCAAAAATCAAGACCACTCAAGTTTCAAACTCCACATCCTTGTCATTGGCAAGCCTACCTATTTCCATCTCAGCCCCACTGCCTGGCTCTATTACCCCAGTGTTCCTCTTGTCAGCCACCCCACCCAAGTTCCACCCTTTATACGCTGCAGCATCAAAAACTCCACCTCTCGCATCCTCTCCTGTTCAAAGTCTGATTCTCCCATTTACCTGTGCTCACCAACTTTTTTGGTATCTGGTTATTGTTCAAGTTGTCGGGTGCTTGGGGCATTTTATTTTGTTGGAGGTCCTGTATAACTAAGCTGTTGCTTGGCTGTAATATTCTCAAGTGTTAGTGGGCTTCCTGCAGCCTGTATTGATGGAAAGCCCTTTACTTGTCACCACGATGTGGACACTTTAACTGGGATAAGAGGCTAGTGACTGGCTTGAAAATGACTGGGCAGTCTCAATCCAGTCCTCAGTCAGCTGAAGCACAAATCAGAACAGCTTCACAATCTCACCGAGATGTCATGGCTAGCTGACATGGGAATGGGGGAGAAACATGATTTTGATACAATGGGGGTGCTTTTCCAAGCTTGGGGCTCAGACACACTGTTGGGCAGAAGAGGGAGAGCTTCACTGTGCATTTAATTGCTGTATCTGACCTCGGAATGCTTTTTGATACAAGTGGGTACTTTTTCCCCCCCTCCTTCCATGGCTTATGAAGCCATTTATAACACTGGTACTTCACTCAACTAAGCCAACACAGACCAGGGATCAAATAGGGAGACAAAGAGCAGGAAACTATAGGCCAGTTGGCCTAACATCTGTCATTGGAAAAATGCTAAAATCCACTATTAAGGAAATAGTAGCAGGACATTTAGAAAATAATACAAATCAGGCAGAGTCTACATGTTGTTATGACCACAGCAGATGTTAATTGCTAAGTAAACCAAATCCCAGAGGGAAACTTGGCTTACAGGCCATACCCTTTTTTTGTATTCTGAAAACAAGAAGAAAACATGGTGATCTCAGCAGCAAGTCCAATAATGCTTTTGTGATTTTAAAAATTAAAAGTTTTATTAAGAATAAAAGAAAACTTAAGCACACAAGATGACAGTTACACAGTTAAAATTAGTCTTATAAAACTTTCCCACAAAAGATGCCCTACTGGGTCAGACCCATAAGTAAACACCTTCCAGGCAACTCTCCCTTATAGATGTTTAACATATAAAAATCCAGTAATATTACCCAAGGCAAACTGCTGTAGCTTTAATAAAGGCATACCACGTGACCTCTTAAACACACTTCCACTCTGCTATGGAAATTCAAGACTTCAGAACAAGACAGCTTTTTGCAGCCCAAGACTTTTCTGGCTTGACCAGATGGATGATTCAAACTGCATCTTCTCCCAGCCTAGAGCAGCTTCCAGGAGATCTTCCTCACATAGCCAAAAGCCAACAGCCAACCCCTAAGCTCTCCACAGTAACTCTCAAATACCTTTCCCCCTTTTTATCTCCAGTTCCATTGTTCTCACACCTCTTTGAAAACTTAAATCTGTTCAAATAATATCTTTCATGTTTCTATTTTGTCTCTGCTTTCGGGTCAATAAAATGTAATATACCCTTTTCTGTTTACCCATGGAACTCCTGTAAGGTGCAAAAATGTTTCTTGATACCTCTGACTTCCCTTTGATATTCAAATGAACTCTCAACTTATCTAAAAATGCAAATGTTAGATCCAACCTATTTACTTGTACCTCAAACTCACCACAATATCTTAGTACAAATGCACACCTAACGCCTCTATCCTTTCATGTCTTACCTCCCAGACAACCTGTCTCTAGTAACCTTTCCCCAGTTTAATTAAATCATTTATACACACACACACACACACACACACACACACACACACATTCACAGAATAACACAATATTCCCCCAAAATATTTTTAAAAAACATCCATTCTCGCTATAGTTTTATGAAAGTGAAAGTGTTTTAAAAATGTATTAGTCCGTTAGGGACGTAACAAGCAGGGTGGATAACGGGGAACCAGTCTGTGTAGTGTATTTGGATTTCCAAAAGGCATTTGATAAGGTGCCACATGAAAGGTTACTGCACAAGAGCTCATGGTATTAGGGGTAATGTATTAACATAGACTGAGGATTGGCTAAGTAACAGAAAACAGAGTTGCAATAAATGGGTCATTTTCAGGTTGGCAGACTGTAGCTAGTGGGATGGGGCCTCAATTATTTACAATCTATATCAATGACTTGGATGAAGGGACTAAGTATATCGTATCCAAATTTGCTGATGATACAAAGATAGGAAAGCAAGTTGTGAGGAGGACGACACAGAATCTGTAAAGGGATATAGATAGGTTAAGTGGGTGAGCAAAAATTTGGCAGATAGAGTACAATGCGGGAAAATGTGAAGTTATCCACTTTGGTAGGAAGAATAGAAAAGCAGATTATTATTTAAATGGAGAGAGACTACAAGTCACTGAGGTACAGAGACTTGACAGGGTAGATGCCAAGAGGATGTTTCCCCTCGTGGGGGAATCTAGAAGTAGAGGGCACAGTTTCAGAATAAGGGATCTCCCGTTTAAGACCGAGGTGAGGAGGAATTTCTTCTGAGGATTGTTAGTGTTTGAAATTCTCTTTCCAGAGAGCAGTGGAGGCTGAGTCATTAAATATATTCAAGTATGAGTTAGACAGATTTTTGAACTACAGGGGAGCCATGGGTAATAGGGAACAGGCAGGCAAGTAGAGTTGAGGCCCCAATCGGATCAGCCTGTGACCTTACTGAATGGTGGCGCAGGCTTGAGGGACCAGATGGCCTACTCCTGCTCCTACTATTTATGTTCTTAAACCTTGGTCCTTCCTGGTCTAGATGACTAGATCCATCACACTACCTGATGCCTTTAACCGCTAATGTGGAGACTCTGTCATTATGTATATTCAAGGCTGAAGTTGATAGGTTTGTGGACTAAGAAAATCCAGGGTTACGAAGACCAAGTAGAAGACCCATGATCTTATTGTCTGGCAGAACAGGCTCGAGGGGGCCATATGACCTACTCCTGTTCCTATTACTAATGTTCTAAGCCATCAATGGGAGTGCTACCACCTCATTTTACTGGTTTGTTTACTTTTAAACTCAAACTCTTCAGTGTAATCAAAATTCTGTATGGGCCTCATCAGCTTCCCAAGATCGCAAAATATCCTCGGCTTAAAGTCTTTTGCAAATGGTTTGATCTTAGTTTAAGTGAAAGTAAAAATAGTTCTGAAATGATGTGGTTTGAATGAAGTTGGTCATCAATGATTCTGAACCCTGCTCTTCCCTCAGTATAACACGTGGTTCAAGAGTGATCATTCATGCCAAGCCAGTAATCTGAAACTGGTGAGAACCTGGAGTAAATGGTATGGAGATTGGATCTGTCAGTCAGAATAGAACTGAATTCAATCACCAATTATATGCTCCTAAAGAGTAATGAAACACTTCTTGGAAAACCATATTGCCAACAAATGGAGCTTGTTGGCGCCTTTTTTTTGGGCGGAACTGAATGTTTCTTGGAGGGCTTAAGTGGCCTTAGTGCTCTAAAATGGTGTCTATGGTGCACACGCAAACTGGTGGGGCAAATTGCACCAGGTGCCACGTTAGCGAGGGTACTTGCGCGCATGCAGTGAATGGCTGCCAGAAGTATGCCGAGCAGGCAGATTACGATGTCAGTTAGTGTACAACACTGATTTAACGCCAGCAATGCCATTTTGGAGCTCAATGCTCCAACTAACAACCTCGCACAGCTAAACATGCATCAGTAGCAGGAAGGACCCTTCCACTAGCACTATTTAAAGGGAACATCAACTTCTTAGAGGTTAGTTGCTGGTTGATTTTCTTCTGGTTGTTGCTATGACTCTGCAAATGTTTGGTGCTTTCTATAATTGCTTCAACATGTGAAAGTCTTCAGGGAATGTTGGGGCAGGCGCTGAAGATGTTTTTGCTGATTTCAAGGCTTCTGCGCAAATCAGTTGCTACCATACATGGCTATACTAGTAGGCATTCCCCTTGGAACAGAACATGACTTGGAGAATTAACAGAGGCCACACGGATCAGGACAAGCTGCTGGAAGAGGAGGAAGAGGAACAACATATGAGATGTCTGTGCTTCAGTAAAGACATCCTGACTGAAATCTGCTACCTGCTGTAGCAACAAATACAACTTCAGAGCCGGACTACATTGCCAGTAGCTGTGAAGGTGTACGTGGCGATGCACTTTTACACTGGCTCCCTCAATGCTAGAGCTGGAGATATTTGCAACATCTCGTAGTTTGCCATCCACTGTTGAATGAGGGAGGTCACTGAGGTTCTTATTCAATGAAAGCCAAATACATTTCGGGCAGAGTAAACACGCGGCTTTGCTAGGTGTGCAGACTTTTCTGCAGTGCAAGGTGCTGTAGACTGCATGCACATCTGCCCTATACCAGAACAGATAGGTCTTCAACATCCAGCTGGTGTGTGACCATAGACAGAGAATCAGGCAGGTCAACACCAATATCTTGACAGTAGTCTGCTATATTAGCTACATTTGAACCACCACAGCAAACCAAAAGTTGGTTACTGGCCGATAATGGCTAGCCACTAATCACATGGCTGATGACTCCAGTGCACAACCTATGCATACATTGAAAGCTATGCTGCTACACAAAGTACGATAGAGCAAACCATTGGCATGCTGAAACAATTTTTAGGCTGCCTGGATGGCTAGGAAGCTCTATGCTACTTGGCAGAGCAGGTGTCAAGATTTGTGGGAGTCTGCTGCATGCAGACCAGATCTATGGCGAGCAGCTATGGAGCATGAGGATTATCCAGATCATGAGCAGGAAGAGGAAAGGAGGAAGCAACCTAGACATCCCCTTTCTGCCTGGACTGCCAGTGAAGGATGCTATAAATGTAATATCAGTAAATACAATGCCAATTCCACATCCACCCACACCTGGTCTTACTTCTGTCACTGAATATCAGTGTCTGCTTGACCACAATACAAAAATAAAAACAAAATAAACATTCTAAACCAAATTTATAAATGAAATCATGGTATATTGCACACACAAGTCAACTAATCACCTTGTGTATTCCCTTAGTGTTTTTCTCTGCCTTTACCTGTTCTAATGTTCCTAACAGTGCTACTCCAGTGGTTTTAAGCATGACTGGTGGGGGAGACTACAGGTGGCTTTGCAGGATGCCCTCAGGAGATTTGGGCCTAGAAGGCTGACTGTGGATTGCACCATTTTGGTATGGATGGCAGCAGTCTGGGCTGGCTGGCAGGCAACAAAGGCACTGGCAGAGTGGCAGACAGAATGCTGTCTTCTGGAGGCAGCACAGTAGGTTCATGCTCTATGGAATCACTACTGGAAGAGATTGCGGGTTTGATGTGACACCCTACAATCCCCTTTGCACACTAATCCACAACCATTATGGTAGCAGTCTGAGCCTCCCCTGTAGGACTTGGGTGACTGCTGGTACTGCAGTGGAAGTTGTAACATAGACCATCAGATGCTGCATCATTGTTGGCTCCACAAGTATCTGAGTAAAGTTGGCTGCCATTTCTATGGAGGAAATGATGGGTTTCAAGTTCTGCGCAAACTTCTGTGCTTCCTCTATGCTCCTGGACATTGATCATTGGCTTTCTGGCAGGCTTCCCAATGCACCAAGCATTTTGTTTTGCAAACCCATCGACTTTCTTCTGTAGGCTACACCATCACATTGCTCACCAGCATCCTTTGCTGTGGAACACAGGTGTGCCCTCAACATCTGGTGAACTGGTACTTGAGCTATCCATACCCTCTGCTCTGGCTGCAAGCCACTCATGCCCATTGCTTCACCACATGCAGATCCTGCCTCTAGGCTATACTCTAAGATACGCGCAACGTCAGTATCTGAACCGGTAGCTGCAAGTGAGAAATCATGTAACGGTGCTGTGTCTTTAGCCCCGTACCTCCATTTGGCATCTGCTGACCAATCAAGATGTAAAACTAAATGATTGAAAGGAATGCCAGCTGGAAGCTCACTGTTTCCCCCTCGTTCTCCTCACAGGTCTCTGGCTGTGAGGGCTGCAGCCCTGATGAAACCAAACTCATTGGATTTGCACAACTCAGCGTAAGATGACGATTCGCCTCAGCAACTGGTACCAAAGAATTCTGGGACTCTCTATCAACACGACCTGAACCTCCCCTGCCCCTCCCCAAGAGCACTTTATACATGCTGTTTAATTATTATGCTTCTAGTCCTCTGCATATTATCAATACTGTAGTAGTAATAGTTCAGTATTCAACAAAGGATTTTCAAAAGATTGTCAAATTACCCAGCCCTAGAATCAGCTCCAATATCTTAACCATGTACAATGGGTTTGTGCCTCCTTGAATAGAACAAAGTGTCTTAATTCAATTCTAGAATTATAAAAAAAGCCATTTTATCTCCCTCTCCCTTGCAGCCTAGGTCAATGTTTGAAGGTAAGAAACAAGAGTAAGGTCTCAAAACATGAATGCACTTAGTCAATTTAATTTAGATTATTTGCCATTTAATTTGCAGGATTAGTCTCATCTTTACTTTTCCTCTAGTCCTGTTAAGTATTGGCATATAAAAAGTGTTAATTGTACTGAATTTTCCTCAAGGGTAGATATACATATGCTGCAGCACCACTGGGCATAAGGCTGTATTACATTTACAACAATAAGACAGTTGAGTACAGCCAGTCATTCTCATGTCATAGGAACTTTTAGTCACCAATTAAAAAAGGGGGAAATTGAGTTAGTGACATAGGAAGATTAAAGAGCTCCTAGTTAGAAATGGCTAGTCTCTTGCACATAGATGAACAGTAAACATTAGTTGCCGCAGCAGTGAACTGGGCTTGGAAGAATTGTTATCAGAGAGTTCTTTCAGATAAACCCTATGGTTGGAGCCCCATCAGTAACTTATTACAACAAAACAGGCTACTTAGGAGACCTCTTAAGTCACCTTAAACATCTTGTCTACAGGATTTTCTCTGCAAAACCAAACTTAGAGCACCTGTTACAATGTCATAAGGGTTTAAGAGTAACCTGGTTTGGGCTCATCAAAAGAATCCACAGTATGAACTCAGTTTATGTAGTCCAGTCTTGCTGTTAAATGAACTGGACAAAAGAGGAATATGAAAACTCATCATTATGTCTATGATGTAGTTTGAAATCTGAAATGTGGCTCTTTAGTACTCTAATTGGCCTTAGTTGTGTGTGGGACCTGTCTGGATTTAAGGATGTTTGTTCTCCTTTAGCTCTCCCCACTGATCTTTTTAGTGGCTCAGTGAGTTAAACAAAGGAAATTTTTTTTAAATCTAGAAAAGCACTCAGCATTTCTCACTGCTTGGCTTGGAATCTAATTCATCGCACTTCTGCACAAGCTTGCCTCAGAGAATGTGTTTCAGCACCCCTGGCTTGATGAATGAGAGGAGTCCTTCCTGTGCATCTCAACAGTCAGTCAAGGAGTGATAAGATGATGGTTGTGGGGCAGAATGTTTCTCTCAGCTGTTTAAAGTGTTATTAACATGCAGATATGATTTATATTTTTTAACAAAATGGGGCAGGGGATGGAAGGGTAAGGAAACACAGAGGCAAAAACCCTGGAGGGCAGATAAATGAAAGACCTATTCCAGAATTATTGTATTCAAGGAATGCGGTATTTCTGAAGTAAAGCACATACAGATTGCAATGTCACGGGGTTCCTGGAACACTTATGTCTTGGCTTTTGTCCAGCCACACCCATATGCTAGTAGTGATATGTTCACCAAAGCATGGAACTATGGGTATAGCACCTCTCTGAATTAGACTTGAATTTGCACAGTCCATGCCTAGAGTACTTATTCTGCACTTAATGATATACTTCCTCTGGGGAAGTAGTACACCTTGATAAGAGATATTTAAGTCTCCTTGGACCTCCTCATTACATGGAAGCAAGACTTGCTGAATGTAACTTTAGTCATGCAAATCAAAGGATCCCTGCATCAAAATTCTCTTTTTTTAAAATAGTGTGATGCAGTGATCCATCAAGATGATGAAATAGACAATTTGTGAATGAAGATCCACCCCCCTGCTTTTTGCTGCAAGTGTCAGGGTCCAATTACAGAACAGGTTGAAGTCAAGAGGTTGTAGGTTTGACTCCAGCTCAGCTCCATTGTACACTTCAGGGGCAAGAAATGGGTATTACACATTTGAGTGGCAGAACTGAGCAGATCCCCTCCCAAAACCAAAGATTGATGTGGACCATGGGCCTGGAAATTTCAGGAAATATAGACTGAAATTATTTTTATGAAATTAAACCTAGAAGCTGTAAAGATCAACATAATTGTAGAAATGTGATTAGTAAATGGGACTTCTCCTGTTCCAAAGTACTTCATAGAATTTGTAGTAACCTCATTCTGAAGTAAAACTGCAAAACAACCAAGTCACCAGTTAAAACTGGTCTAACTAACCACATTAATGATATCAGCTAGGCTGGAAAATGAACAAAAGCTCTTATTATATCTTAGTATGGAGTTATCTGCAAGGGTCAAGTATGTGGCCTGCAGATAATGACCACTCACAGATGGGTTTTATATTCAATCCCATTGTCAATGAATGTCTCTAAGACATTCTCAGTAGGATAACAGCCCAGTGTGGTACCCGGAAACAGAAACCAAGAACGATCCAGGATTGATTCCTGGCCTGTGCTGAGTTAGCTGAAACAAAAACAGCTGGAAAAACTCAGCAGGTCTGACAGCATCTGTGGAGGGGAATACAGTTAACGTTTCGAGTCCGTATGACTCTTCATCAGAACTAAGGAAATATAGAAATGTGATGAAATATAAGCTGGTTGAGGGGGGTGGGACAGGTAGAGCTGGATAGAGGGCCAGTGATAGGTGGAGGCAAAGAGGAGATTGCCAAAGATGCCATGGACAAAGGGGTGTTGATATTATCTAAGGAATGTGCTAATGGTGACATTAAGGATAGAAAGCAGGACAAGCAAGTGACAGATGGCCCTAGTGGGGGTCGGGTCGGGTGGGGGGAAGGGATGGAAATGGGCTAAAAGGTGGAGATAAAACGATAGATCTAATTTCGATCTATCGTTTTATCTCCACCTTTTAGCCCATTTCGATCCCTTCCCCCCACCCCACCCGACCCCCACTAGGGCCATCTGTCACTTGCTTGTCCTGCTTTCTATCCTTAATGTCACCATTAGTACATTCCTTAGATAATATCAACACCCCTTTGTCCATGGCATCTTTGGCAATATCTTCTTTGCCTCCATCTATCACTGGTCCTCTACCCAGCTCTATCTGTCCCACCCCCCTCAACCAGCTTATATTTCACCACATTTTTATATTTCCTTAGTTCTGATGAAGAGTCATACGGACTCGAAACGTTAACTGTATTCCTCTCCACAGATGCTGTCAGACCTACTGAGTTTTTCCCAGCTGTTTTTTTGTTTCAGATTTCCAGCATCCGCAGTATTTTGCTTTTATCTGAGTTTGCAGCTGAAACAGTTTGAGAGGAGCAATGATGATTAAAGAATTTGGGCAGAGATTAATACTGTATGCGGTTAGCCCCTCTCTCTTCTTTTTCCTTCCCACCCTATACCTAACATCCATATGCTAAAGAGCATGCTTTCTTGAGGAAAGCACTTAGAATGAATCAGAAACACTGTACATTGCCACAATACGTACATTATCATGCTCAAGTGGGACTGCAGAGACTTGCCAACCTGCCCAAATAGAGGAACTGAATTACAAATACACACTTGGTCCTTTACTCCTACTGAAACTAATAGAACCTTACCCCCAACCAGGCAGTTTTACTTGCAGTTTGCCTGGTTCAGTCTGACTCGTGCGCATACAGTTGGATCAGAGAGAGATAAAAAAACAATCACTGGACCCACTGCAGAGAAATACAAGAACTCCTGTGTAAACAGGTGGATGGGTTCATAAGAGAACAGGGGTGGATGAGGGGAAGAAACAGTACATCAATCCAAAAGCACATTTTTTGAGGGAGGGTTGTGGAGACACAAGGGGAGGACAGTTTAATTATATAGGTTTGCTCAATAGTGTCCTATTCTTTTCTCAGCATTATGTTTTCTGCAAGTTCATAAACTGGGATACAGAATTGGCCATAGCATATCAAGTGGCACAGTATGCCAGGTATTGCTGGCATTCATTTTAAAGTGGGCAAAGAGGGTGTGCTTCACACTTTATTCTAAACACAGCTGTGAAATACCCGGTATTCTGGAACTGGGACAGTTCCTTCATACACAGAGAATATGATGAAATGGTTTGCTGTAGGGTTGCCATTTGTCCAGTTTTGAGCCAGGTATCCAGAGATTAAGATATAAATTTGATACCAGCAAGCCCAGATTTTTTGATGAGCATTGTTTTAAAATCAGCATTAACCAATTGGGCTACCGCTGATATTAAAAGATCATCAGGAAACTTGGGTGCAAAATCAGAGTCATAGAATTATGCAGCACAGAAACAGGCCTTTTGGCCCATCGTGTCCATGCCAGCCATCAAGCACCTAAAAGGAATTAAAAGATCAATTTCCTGCATATATTGCTGTGTCATGATGTGGAAACAATTGGAGGAAATTAGCATTTGAGATGGATAATTCTTCAGCAGCATAGCAAACTTCAAACTCAAGCCCCAATCCCACACACAACCGGTATTATTTTGGCAAAATATGGCAACCCTAGATGCATGATTTTGGGATCTCAAAAGCATAGAAGGGAAACCAAGTTCTGTTCAGTAACCATTAAGTGCACGGTTGAGGAAAGTGCCTTGTATTACTGCTTTCCATGAAGGATGTACTTGGTACTAGATGTATACGAAGCATTGTAAGGACTTATTAGTATACGGGTTTCAATGTATTAATACTGCTGTTGTTTACATCCCATGATTACTGGATATACTGTATCCTCATGGAAGACTGCAAAAATTGTGACTAATATTTTATTTAAATGTCCTTGATGTGAATGTGGGGAATTGTGAAAGGATTCCACCATTTTGCAAATGATTTTTGTTCTTAGACATTGTAAAACGTTCCAGCAACCAGCTTGTTGCACTAATGTAAAAGCTCTTACTATGGCAGTGACATAGGCAGTTGTGATTTGTCAATTATATATTTGGTCTTCCATTTCACAAACACTTACTGCCACATGCATCTACTGCTGTTACAGTCCAGATCCTGGACTGATCTGTTCTTCAAACCTAAACCACAGACTATGGCAGAGAGCAATGGTTAAATTTGGATACAAGCAGATCAGTCCAGGACCTGTTCCAAGCAGGTGTTCTCCTCCAACATAGAAGTACTTAAAAGGTGAGGATTGCAGATCATGTGTAAAAGCAACACTGAAACAGCCGTGTAGGAGTGACAGCCCTAGCTACCTTGTGGAGACCACCTTTTAGGTGAAACAAACTGGTATATCCATAATTAAAAACTTGCACACTTCAGTCCTAGCATCAATTCCTGAATTGGCCGGGATGCTAAAGCTAGGAGAGCTGGGATTGGAAAAGCAAACTATGGTAGGGCCGCCACATCACTCTCTTCTGATAAGACCCTCCTCTGACCAAGAGTTTGGTTACCCCTTCTAATATCTCTCCCTTTGTTTCAGTATTGCATCTTTGACTGATCATGCTCCTGTGATAGGACAATCTACACAAGCACATTTGAACATAGAAGCAGACATTTATAGCACAGAAGGGCGAACATTCAGCCCATTGTGTCTGCAATAACTCAACAAGACAACTGATCCCACTTGCTGTAGCCAGATGTGTGTTTAAAGAGAAATGCTGTTTTAAATGGAACTTTTACTGTGTTTTGTTCCAGAAAATAACCAGGCAACCACTGCTAAACCCAGGGTGGTTTAAACTGATTTAAGGTGGGCTTCTGGCCCGATCGCTATCCTGCAATCCCTGTTGGGAGTGAGCGCGCCTGAAAAGGGCACACTCCATCTTCATAAAAATGTGATCATGAAGAAATGGCAAAAAAGTTTACTAAAGATGCACTACACATCAAAACGTTATACAATTGTTAACTAGTAGTTGTGGAACTATGTAACCAAGATCCATTGGCCACAAATCAACTCCACAAATGACAGATGTGCACCTTTAAAACAAAACCACCTAAATCAGGCGTTGTGCCCGTCGTCCACATATGTCAAGGGCCCAATGCTGGTTTTGGGTCCACTTGCCGAAAGAAAACAGGGATGAGTGGAGACGGCACCAGGCCTGCACTGCTCAGGATTCTTCAGTAGTGGAATACTTGAAGAGTGCATTTTTTTCAAAATTGTTGCTGTGGAGCCAGGAGGGCTGTCCTGGCTGTACAATACCCGATTGCCTCCACTTTCATTGCTACCCCACGACCCTTGAGATTTAGCTCCAGGATGCTGTCAGGTATTCATTTTCCTGTGGAAGCAAATATCATTAATGAGAGCCAAGGTCCAACTAGGCCTCCCAGTTGGCATTTGCACAGCACATTTCAGGCCTGAAAACAAGCCTAAAGGAATTTCAACCTGTTACTCAGATCATTGAGGGGGGACAGAGAGAAAGAAGCTTTGATATGATTGGCATCTACATGATCATGGTAAACAAGTGCATAATGCCTATGCTAGCATTAAGTGTTGAAGCCGTGATAGTAAAATATCACAAAACCCAAAGTGTTACATTTTCTACTACACGAATGGATCTCTATTACAGTAAGGTTTACACTCCAACCCTTGACTTTAGTCTTAATCTGATCGCACTGGACCTGTACATAGGATATTAAGGAGCATCTATAAACAGCAATCTCATTGCAGTCCCAATAGCAAATTTTGAGAAAGCAGCCCAATAAATGGCAACCTTAAATTATACCAAGACAGCAGAAAACTTCATTTAGGGGAGGATGGGGAGGATATATAAATATTTTTCATTTGTGTGTAAAAAGTGACATTTGAAATGGATGTATCTTAAAGAAAGCACCAAACAATATCTCAGCTTTATGCTTCAAAAGGCAACTGTACAACAACCAGCACTTTGTGCCATAGAAAGAGCTTTGGTCAACTGGTAGAGTTGAGAAATGGTTTATGATCTTTTGTTTGCTCCCTCTCCTACATTCCATGTTATCACCTGAGTAACACCAAGTAAAGTCACCACAATCCAATTGTTCAGAGTCTCTGCACTAATTAATTGCATTTTCACTTAATGAAAACAAGTGTTTCTGGTCAAGTATTCTCTCAGCAGTGCACAATGTGGACTAGTTCGCAATGGAGACCTGGGACTGTTTAATATAGATATGTACCAACCTCATGTTTGGGCTATTCTCACAATTAGAGTTAAGTATTCAAAATCTCACCTTTAATTGGTTACCTTATTCATCATTTGTGTGTTGCAAGCATCGGTTTAGCTCAGTCAATTGTATTCATGCCTGAGGTCATGGGTTTAAGCTCCACTACCAACTTGAACACGTTGGGTCACCATTTCAGAGCACTACTGAGGGCATTGCTGGAGATGCCACCTTGTGGATATTATGCTAAACTGAGCATCCATTTACCTGCTTGGATGATGTAAAACTCTATTTGAGGAAGAGCAAGGAATTACCCCAGGGTTCTGGCCACCCTTCCCCTCTCTAATCAACACCAATGATGCATTATTCAGCTACTTACTATTTGTCGTTTGTGGAGCCTTACTATGCACAAATTGGCTGCTGCATTTGTCTACGTAACAGTGACACCTGCTTCAAAAAGTAATCCATTGGTTGTAAAGCACTTTGGGACATTGAGGACGCATAACGCGCTATGTAAATGCAAGCTCATTCATGCTTTCTGCTTGGTATTTTCTATCGATCAATACAAAATAGCGCCATTGATGAAATTCGTGCTAAGATTCTCCTAAAGAAGGATTTAGCCTCCAATAGGTCAACAGTGTCAACAGCCCTCGTCAAACCTCCAGGCCCATGAAATCAACAAGTTAAGAAATACAAGCGCAAATAGAATAGATTTGCCTGAGCTATGTTGATTGCCAAGGGCTTGCAGGCTGTAATTTGGATACCCAGCAACAAGTGACATCAGGGAGTGTTTGTGCTCAAAGGAGGCGAGCAGACAACAACCACTGCTTCAAAAAAAGTGTAGGAAAGCTAACCATTCTATAACATGCTACAGACAGTCAGCAAAACAAATGATTAGTCCTGAAGTTCTAGAAAAACCAACTTAATCCAGACATTACCAGAAGGTCAATGGAGAGGATTTCTGCTCTAGCTGGGTCTAAACGAAACAACAAAGGTTGTGAATGAATCTGCTGAGAATGAACAAAAAAGGTCTTGTAACAAATAAAGGACCAACGAGCAGGAAGAGCCTTGGAAGTATTGGGGTCAAAGACTCAGTGCCCTGAACGCCAACTGAGACCAAGAACTAAATGCAGCACCTGACCTCCATCAAATTAAATGACAACTGAATCAGTTTGACAGGACACCTCAAAGGATCTATGTGATGAGAGTTGATCTCTTTATTGGATACTAATGTTTCATAACATGAAAAACCATGATTTCCACATCTCTAAATTGAGAGGAGAGGTGCAGAAGAGGATTTGGAAGATTCAGAAAGTTTAATGTTTGGAGGAGTTCTAGAAATAGAATATTAAAGTTTTAAATCACTAAGTAGCTCTGCAAAAAAAGATTTGAGTAAAAGTTGGAACATTAAGAATGGTTAAGAGTTTAATTAACCTCAAGTGAAATTTGTAAAGTCCATCAAAACGTAGTTAATAGCTGTAAGTCTCTGAACCCAGAGACAGCAAACAGTATAGAGAAAGACAACATACATGCAAGGTTACTTAAGCTAGGATAAGACAATGACAGCTGAAGAAAAGCAACAAACTACCACAGGTGGTGACTCACCAAAAGCATTCCAGAGAGACACTATCCCAGAGCAACGTACAATATCCATATTTTTTTTAAAAATGTGTTCACAGGATGCAGGCTTTGCTGGCTAGGCCAGCATTTATTGCCCATCCCCAATTGCCCTCGAGAAGGTGGTGTCCATGTGGTGTAGTTACACCCACAGTGCTGTCAGGAAGGGAGTTGCAGGATTTTGACCCAGCGACAGTGAAGGAATGGCGATATAGTTCCAAGCCAGGATGGTGTGTGGCTTGGAGGGGAACTTGCAGGTGGTGGTGTTCCCATGCAACTGCTGCCCTTGTCCTTCTAGATGGTAGAGGTCATGGGTTTGGAAGGTGCTGTGAAGGAATGATTAAAAAGGAAGAGAACATATGATTTATGTTCCTATTTCAGAGGAATAGCCAAGTGCTGAAAAATCAGTGACATATTTAACATGAAACGTAACTTTGCAAAGCAATACTGCACTCTTCGGCTTCAAATATAGTTCCACAATACTGTCATTAAGCAAAGCCTAGCTGAGACTGTGATGAAACACTGGATCAAGACTCCATGGTCGATTAGTTTAGGGTGAAGCTGTTAATGTAACTCTCTTAAGCTTGTGATGATTAGATGTGCTATAAATGTTAAATAAAGTAATGTTAGTTAATGCATCTCTTTGCTGACTTCATCTGTGATGACTGACAAGTACAATTGCTGCACCCAGTAATTCAGTTTGGTTTGGCTCATGTAATTTAATAAAATTTGAACTGATTTCAGATGATCAAAGATGAGCTAAGCTTGGCATCTTGCAAATTTTAAGAAGGAATGATAAACTCCAAACAGGAAAGGAGTAAGAAAAGGGGAAAAAATATTTTTCCACATACTTTTGAGAAACACCGATAACATAGCTAACAAATTCACCATACATTCCATTCCTATAGGGGGAGTGAAAGAAGTTTCTTGTACAAGAACTGGCAAAACCCCTCTGGGCCATTTTCTTACATCTAGTGACCAATTCACCAGTGATTATTTATCCAAGTGATTAAAAACGAGAGTAATAGGAAGCTATGGATCTGAGGTGGACCACAAGACATGGTCACAGGTGACCTGCTTTAGGGCAGCTTAGTTAAATTGCATTATTGCACTATAGGAGACATTTTATAGAACGTATGGGCAGGCAGCATCTGTAAACAATTATTCCATTTAAAGACACAAAAGAGTGGGGCAAGGCATTTTCAAAATCAGTTCAACACATTTTACAGCTCCCCACCCACCACTACCACCCAATTATCAACTGTGGTTATGGTTTGATGCATAATAGTTCTTGCAGTAGCTTGATCAAACACAGCCACATGTATCTGTGCTATTTACTGCAGTATAAACTTTCTGCAATATATTTATTTAAGAGTGTAATGTTAACCACAGGACCAGAAATGGGTTGAAATTCAATAGATGGTAATATTGTGCACTTCTTTATAAAAGATGACATTTTCATTCTTTCCATTATGGAAAAACACCAGTTACATGGCTGATGATCTGTTCATAATGTAGGGAGCTGCAGATGCAGACCATTGTCTGAGCTCTACACTTTCGAGCATATGCAGTGTGCTATACCTAGGAAAACGTCTTACCAATTCAAATACTATCCTGCTCTAGAATTTCCAACTGTGCTGCACTGTTACAACTTGATATTTACTTGGTAAAATAGAAATTCCATAACCAGAGAGCAGTGCATGGATTTTTTTTGCATGCAGCATGGGGCCTCACTTCAATGGGAAGCCAAGGGACTACAAGTGAGAGAAATATGCCTAGCTTTCAGTCTGCTTTAACGTTCCAAAATAAAATCAGTTTGTAGAGACTCAATGCAACTTTACATGATCATAATGAATAATACACATTCAAAACATGCAGCAGCCTGCATTAGTGCACCCATTTCAGGAGAAACAGGTTTATTCTCCACTCTACCTTTTAAATAAAAGGATTCCTTCCTCTATCAAGATTTGTTGCAAGTGTAAAAGTGAGGGCACCACAATGAAAGTACAGAGGAGAAAAAAGATTCTTGTACAACAAAAAGCAAGCTAAGTTGAACTATTACATCAGTTGTGCTCACTTTTTATTGAGCTGACTCTGGTACAAAATAGTCAATAGTGACTTGAAGAAATAATGATCTGGTACTCATTATACAAGAGCTGCACTCATGGAAGACAGGCATCTGAATCACATCAACTGCATAAATCATAATTTTAAAAAATTATCCTTGACACTAAACAGGAGGGGCGGATTTGCCCTTGTCACAATCCAGCCTCTGGTTTATTCATATTTTCTGGTTTTATTGCACATCAAGTTGGTCATGTAGTCAAATGATCTGTGGGATTTTTTTTTGGAGGGGGGTGGTGGGGAAGGAGAAAAAGAGAACACTCCTGCTCACTAACAATGGCTCCGCTGTAAGGTGTGCTTAGTCAGTTGAGTAAAGGGCACCAAGATGTGATGCCCATACATTTACAACAGATGGCCACCTAAACAAGGTACCACAGGACCACTAGCAACCATGCCCAAGCAAAAGTCACCAACTGTAAAATGTGTCAAAATCATACAGCATAGGAGGAAGCCAATTGGTCTAATGTTTCAGTGCCAAATCTTTGAAAGAGCTATCCAATTCATCCCACTCTTGCTCTTTCCCCACAGCTCTGCAAATTTGTTTGGCACGTGCTTTCCATATCCCCTGTAGTGAATGGTGGGCACAGACCTGCATGGCACACAATCAAACCGGCTATCAATAAAGCATCTCTCCCTTTAAAAAGGTTTGTATAGACCCAAAAAAACTGAACGGTGCAGGATCTACAAATGCCTAATGGTTATCTTTAGAGCACTCAAGCATTACTGTTTTTCTTTAAAAAAAACCTACCATTTTCAAAGTTTGTACACTAATTAAAGTAGTGACGAGCATCTTCTTAATATGAGCATTAAACTGGATTCCTGTGGGATAAGTATGATGGTGTGATGTGTGCTCTGTTGATTCTGGGGTCAAAGTAAATTGCCAGGATAAACATGTTGGAAGGTTTGCAATGTACCATGCTCAAACTTATTTATCTCAGTTCAGTGTCACTGGATGCAAAATAGAAAATAAAAGACATTTGTGCAATAATCTTTATACTAAAGAGTTTATTATTCATTACATGCTAAACAGAAATCACGACATAGACAATACACAATTGTAAAATAGAGTTTGAAAAGAAAGTCTACAGCATTGATCAAGTAATTCTTTTCACTACATAATTAACTTCTCTACATTTGATTACTTTGAATGTTTCTAAGCTGCTCTTAGTTTCTTTGCACAAAAATCAATGGACAAGAGAACTAGGAGTGCAGCAGGCCAAGGCTCTATCCATGCATTTCTGGGACTTGGGTTGGATTCCAGCCTGGATTATTGGGATGAAAATCTTACCTCATCTTCTGGCTGCAGGAGTTTTACAGAGGAGTTTTGAGTAGTTTCAGTTACTGATGGCCAAGACCTGGAGCCACAACAGAAAACAGCCCCCAATTTAACACTGAACTGATAAACAGCCTGTTGAGGCTGGCTGGTGTCAAAATGCAGAAAAACGAAGTAAAATGTGTTATTTAGAGATAACACATATTGTTGAAATAGATGGAGATCCACTTGGCATCTGATTGTCTCAACATGGAGACTCGGCACTCAAAAACAGGAAAAGTATTCCTATTTCAGTGCCATCAACTTACCATGATAGGGGGAGGGGAAAAGGCACAGACAAGTTTTGCTTTGGTGCATTCTTTATTCCAAATGAATGGGAGTCATGGCAGCAGGGGGGGGGGGGGGGTTGGAGATGTTGAACGACGTTAAAGCCATTACAGGTCCACAGTAACTATTTACCTGCAGTAAGAGTGAGAAACATCATTTAAATATCAAGTGTAATGTGATAAAAAGACTGGCTTTACCAGTGCCACTTAAAATCACCTTAAACCAAATCAGGTGCCAGAAGGCTGTAGTGGTATATCCAACACTACGAAGAAAACACATTACAATATCGCGCAGTGTTTTTGAGTATTGGAATGTCAGAAGATTAAAATTGCATTACTTCAGAAACTAGCATAAACTTATTACCCAATTCTTCACATTCCATCTAAAACAGCTATGATAAAATCAAATCACTTAATATTTTCAGCAGCATCTTGTCCCCCACGTATGTGCTGTCAATATGCAAAAACAATTTTACATATAAAATCATACTGCATTACACAAGAAATTCTAAAACAGGATTGAAGGGTGGGGAATAAAGCCAGATTTAGGAATTTACAATGTTTGAAGACTAAAGTCAGGTTTACAGCCCACAACGTTGCTATTAAAGTGGTGTTATTCTAATGCTTCCATTTTCATCTTACTGGAATCAGTTACGCAATTCTAAAAACAAACGTGCCATGTTTAATATGACAAGATTACAGAGCAGCCAAGTAGGGTGGACCCATCAAATTTTCCCTTTGATTTTTAAGGATCATCTTTGGAGCTACAAAATTGGAAAGTCTGTTGTTAAAGCAGACAGATTACAGAAAGTGTTTGAAGTCTGGATCATTCTGTCACTCAGCTATTGCAATGGAGGGACCACCCCATCATGCCTGCTGAATGTGCTCAATCCAGCAGGTCATTAATAAATGGGCTCAATTTTTAAAATACACAGAACCAAATACAGCACAGCCTCCAATAAACTTTCATTTTAGGGTTCACATGTAGGCAAGTACATGGCAACCAGGTAAAGGATGCCTGGCAACCTTCAACTTAAAATATCCTTTACTGCTCCACCACTATTGGTAATCAGGGTGTACTGGAACACACTCTGGTTCTTAAATGCTTTAATTAATTTTTGATAAGTTCAATATATCCTATGAGAAACATTTACTATGAGGAGGGGGCATTATAGGAGTGAAGTGAACACAATGTGGAATGGACTTCAGTTATAACCTTTAGAAAGTTCTTTGCACAGCTTTGAAATCCAATCGCCCCGGCCCAGGTCGTGAATGATGTTCAAGAATGGCATCAGATAAGAACCCATGTCCACACACGAGCACTTCACCAGATTCCACAATTCTATACCCATGTTTTAAAATTGCTTGGCAGCACTTAGATCTTGACAAAGTCTAGCTTTTTGGGTGGTTGTCTGGTATGACCAGTGGAGTGGGTAGGATTTCAAAGTATAAGCTAGTGCTATTTTAGGCACTCATGTACATGGTGTACATTAAGCAATTTAAAAAAACTAAGTAGCAATCATCTCTCCTTACTCCAAATATAATCAACCGATTTTTTCTTTTCAAAATAAAGTTCACACCAATGTAGGCACTTAGAATAAACCACTTTACAACAGGAAGTTCTGAGCTGATGCTAACATCTATGAACCACAAAGTCAGTCACCAATTAAAATATCTTGTAAATCACCCACAGTATTTAATCCTCATCTTCATAACATCTATTTCTCTTGATTTGTTCTTCAACTGACAGTTCCTCAGTTTCCTCCACGTCCTCATTTTCCTCCACTTCATTTTCATCCCCATCCCAAAAACCAACATCTTCCAATTTTCTCTCATTCTCTGGAATTTGCTCATTTGATGTAAGTGTGTCCCCAGAAGTTTGCAACTTAACTGGCTTTTGTTTGGATTCCTGCTCCTTACACTCAAGGAATTCGGGTTCTCTGGTCTCCTCTTTGTTGTGGTGAAGCTCCTCTATAGCCTTATCCGGAAGCAGCTGTCCATCGTTGCTTTTGACTTCAACAACCTCTTCAGTCACTGAATCTTCTTTTTTGCCCTTGAGCTCAGTAGTCATGAGTTGCTTGTCGTCATTTTTTAGACTTGGCTGGTCTTTATTCTTCAGCTCATCGGTCTCTCTTTTGGCTTCCTTTTCTTTACTGATCATCACATTCTGTACTGTATTTTTAGCAGGCGGATTTCTTCCCGGCTCTTTTATGGCTATAGGTGTCAGAGGGGCAGCAATGGTAAACGGTCTACATCGCTCTTTCAGAGAAGCACTTCGTCTCAGTCTTGAGGTACCAGTGAATTCTGAGTTTCTCTTGGTCATCTGTTGGAAATCATCTGCTGGAGGCCATTTTGGTTTATTAACTCTAAGGTTCTCTTCAGTAGAATTGATTCCTTTACTACCTGTTTCAGTAGGTGGAGGCCAAGCTATTTTTAATTTTCTTGTTTCTACAGGTTTCTCCACCTTTTCTGGCGAAGAACTGGTAACCATGGCCTCCATGCTGGCAGCCAAAACACCTACTTTAAGTATGGAAAACTCATCTATTCCAGAGTTCTCAGTTTTGGCCTCAGATTTATCCATGGCAACTTCACTCTTGTTCTCTGCAGTGTCACTCTCATTTTTGGCCATCCAAAGCTCCTTGTGTGGCTTGTGACCAAATCCCTCATCGTAATTACCTTTGGATTTGAAGAGCTGGCTGAAATGTGGCTTGCAGTATACGTTCCCATGTAGTGAAGCAAAATTCCCAATGCTGTGCAAAAGAAATTACAAATGTTCAGACTTTAGAAGTCTAAAACTTGCACCAGAAGGCTTCAACTGGTCATTTACAATGCACACATTCGTACAGTGTACCATCCTGTCAGTGGATTTATTCTTATCCTATGAAGTAGTTATACTGGCCTGTTTGTCCATTGGATGCCATCACAAGATGACAACAGTATTGACAGATGTCTACCAAAAGAAATGCATCAAGAGAGTCTGGACAATGACTGTCAGGGACTATTCAATTACGTGGGGGCAGGGAGCAGGTGGCGCATCACAGCAGAGGCAAATCAAGCCCTTAGTGCATGCAAAGCTACACTTCCCATCAGTTACTGATTTGTCAAGAGTAGGAACCCTGCAGGTCAGTTGCAAGGTTCTTACTACCTGCTGAGGATCAACCACAGACTGGGCCACCACATCTGTATGAGCATTTACATGCTGCTTTTACTAAATAAGCTACTGTGGGCAGGGGGCAGTTTGCAGGGAAAGAGAATTCTCAGGAAACCTCTAAATACGAAGTTTAGTCGCTCCATGTCCAAAATTAAGCTAAAAAAGGTTAGCTAGATGAAACAATTTGGAGCTAAGAATAAGGCAAACCCCAAAGTCACCTGGAACCAGAATCCTCACCTCAGTTTAGTGTTGCAGTGGCTGCAGCGGAAACAGGCGGTGTGAAACACCTGTTGGTTTGCAACAAGACGCTCCATTGGATAGACAGTCTTTTGGCAGGTGACACACAGCTCTCTGGCTGGAAGCTGAAATTTCTGGGAGTCCAAAAAAAAAGGGAATGGGCTCATTAGTCATTTAATGAAAGTTGCACTGACAGCAAGACACATTCTTGAATGTGACAAAACATTTCCAGAATTAGGATTAACCAACACTAATGCATATATTCAAACAGATTTTTATTCAAAACAATCATGGCGAGAAAACTGGGCTGGAGAAAGTCAACGACTTGAGGCAAGTATTCCTGCAAATTGAGTCACTTCAGTTGTTTGTGAATTCAGTTTAGACTTAAGTTTTCAATGTTTTCTCCAAACATTTTCCCCAATATCAGCAACTATTGTTCAGGAACTCAAATTAACAGCATGGGGAGTGGGAAGAAACAAGGCAAACTTAAAAAAACACTTTGGTAGCCAGTGAATAATTGGGATAAGAAGTGATGCCCTTTCAAGGTCTAAAGTAGAGCTCCAATCCAGCATCTTTCCATCTAGGGAAAGATGATGGGCATGGAAACAAATCCGTTTCAGATGGAGTGTCTTCATGTGGCACACCTTTGCTGATGGTTGAAGAGGCCAATCCTTGAGAAGCAGGCTCTCTCACAAGTGCCGCACATGAAGCTACCAAGGTGTCATTATGGGTTGTTTTCAGCATTGGCACCTGTTGCCAAGCCACTGGTCATCAATGTATAATATTAATGATTTAAATCTGTCAACTTGAAAAATATCAATCTTGCATTAAAATTTATGACCTCAACTGGTCATTTGGAGGGAGCGGCTGAAAATAGAGGGGGGAGGTGGGAGAAAATAGGCAAAAGGGTCAGTAGAAAACTGACAAAATGTAGCTCTTGCACGACCTTCAACCCTTAAAAAGAGCAGCACTGGTAGACACCTTGCACTGAGTCGCCCACATGCCACTGGGACTTTGGAACTTCTTGATATAAATGCAAGACTTGCACAAACTGACAGCACAATCTTCCTCTCCCTTCCCAATAGTAACACAGACTCATTGAACTCAATCAGAAAATACAAGATTTTAGTTAATACTGCTCAGATTAATTTACATATTTTAAGAATGAATTGTGGTCAGACAACATCACTTTAGATCAAGTATTTTTGTTCATGTAAACAAGTGTAAGGAGTCATGAATTAATTTTTTTTTTTAAAAAGAGCAAACAGAACCTCATATCGGAGACAGAGGAATGCAGAGAGAGAAAAGGGATACTTCAGGAACAGGAAGTAGAAGCTGAAAAATAGGCAAAGAAATAGGATTAAACAGCAATATACCAAACAGTAACACAATGTCACATAAAGGTTATACTACTATGTTTAATCACATTGAAGCAGTCTTTGTTCCAGGGATTAGACAATTCTTCAAATGTTTCTTACTCTTGATTATTGAAAGCCAAATTTTCAAATTTAACTTCTCCAAAAAATGATTCTGCACATTTCAAGTACTAGGCTTTTTAAAAAAAGCTGAAAATATACTGAATATTTATAAATACAAAACATTGGCAGAGCTCTCCAAATTTTGGTTACATATTCTGGTACTGAATTTCCCCTTTAAGTAGCCTACTTTGTGTAAATGAAGTTAGTCAATCCTCTAAAGGATACTCAATATCTGTTTGGATCTTCTCTAGGACACAACTAATTCCACTTCCTTGTAGATCAGCTGGAGCCACAGATGCAACAATGAGCTCATCATATCTTGTAACCATAGCACTCGCTGCCTGAGAAAGGATCTACAATGCTAGCCACCTGCTGTGTGGATAGATACAAGCTGCTTTCATGCTTGGGCTGTTTAGATTGTGGAAAAGCAGTGTCCAGGAGTCAGGCCGTTTACATTGTTTATTGCGGCTCCCTTATCCTGGTGATAAGCTTGGGAGACCCAAAACGTCTTCTCTAGTTCTGGCAGCGGGATAAGAGATTTAGTAGCATAAATGCTGGAAGATCTCTCAGACACCGGTCTCCTTGAACGTAAACACATAAAAGGCCATAAAAGTGATGACACAGAGTGGGATGTTCCCAGGTTTAACCCCAGGTCATTGCAAAACTAGCTTATCCTGGTGCTACAAGTAGTTTCAGCACCCCTGAACTTCGAAGATGGGGGCAGGTGAGATAAGAGAAGGGAAAGGGAAAAAGATAATCAGAGGTAGGGTTCCCATTCTTGATCATATCCATTTTTGAAAGAGGGCATAGCAATGCCAGAAATCAGGCCTGGACTCAGTTGGGACTGTTTTCTCTTTCCACACCCGCCCAGCCCCCTTGGCTGCCACTCATACAGGCTCACAAAAGTAGAATGGCCACTTGTGAGTGAGCTATGGGAGCACTGCTGGTGTCCAGACTTATAAAAGTCTGGGTCAGCACTTTCAGGAGAGGATAACTGGACAAAATGATCAAAAACATCAAAAAAGAAAAATGCACTTTTATTTCTGCCAATCCACAAGCTTTGTAAAGTTGAGCATCACACACGAGTTACCAAACAAGTCAATGATTGACGAGATGGGAGAGAGATATTTACCTTAAAAGATTTGGTTGGACTACTTTGTATTTCCGTGGTTGATCTTTGTTGCTTTATACCCTGAGCTGAAAGCTTTAGTGTCCCCTCTTCATTTTCCACAGAAACTGTTCATTTTAAAAGATTAAAAGCATGAATTAAAGCCAAACAATCTACAGGCTCTTATTTCAGGTCAGTGTTTTTAGTTGTTAGTGCTGATATTAAGAGGATCAATGCTGGTTTGATTTTCTGTTTGAAGTGCAAACACAGCATTGAAACCTCCACTGGCTGGAAGTGGATTTACACCTGGACATCTCGACACATCATCTTCAATAATGCTGCTTTGGAGATGACAAAATGGATACCAGGCACTTTTCCCACTGAAGAGAAAGCTAAATTAAGAGCCACATGGACCCTCTTGTCCATCTGCAAGTGATTGGTGTTAGTGCAATTATGATGTTTGCCCTCATAGCTGGGAAGGCGAATGGAGGAAATGCATGTGGCGTACATTCAGAATAAATAGGCTCACCTTGACCATCTACTTGTTTTTCATAAGCAGAGCTTTTCCAAGAGTTTGGAGCAGTCTCGATCACAGACCCCTGGAAAAAGAACAATTATACTCAACAAGCTGCATTCACCAATACGGTCATGAATACTGATAATAAAACAGCATTTAAAGTTTTTTTTGTGCAAGAGTTTATTGGCTGCTCTGGTGAAGTTTGAGCTCTGGTGAAGTTTGAGCTCTGGCACTAGTCACTAACATCTGTCCCCAAAAGATGATGGGATGGGGGAGTGGGGGGAGGGGGAAGCCACACTCACACTTGTAAAGACCTAAAATGATTCATAAATCTGATACTTTGGCAGTTTTCCAATCTGAACAATAGCCTCTCATGACCCATGGCCTTGCCGGATCAATGAATTTGTGAATGTTCAGAAAACATGAGAACAGAAAAGTCGAGAGCTACATTCAAAAATGACTGGTACAAGACTGGAAACATATTTAAATATGTGGAACTGTGGTTATTTTTCAAAGCAGGGTAGTTTGAAACTGTTTTAAAGTAAGATGAGTCATGAATGAAGCCCAACATGTCTGGGGATATTGATAAGAGATTTGAAGCTATCAGGTTAGAATGATTCTCATCTCAATACAGGGAGATTCAAACTACAACTCAACTCCACAACAGATGCTTGGAATAGCAGTTTCATGAAAAGGTGACCCAATAAGATGCTGTCTTTACATTAAAATAAAGGATGAAACTAAACCCGACTGAGCCAAATTGCACATTTGAAGCTCCTGGGGCTTGGAAGGTCTTGATGTGGTTCTGTTAAACTGGGTTCTTTGAAATACAGCTGCGTACAATAGCAAATAGGAGCTGAATCATGTAATGACTCGATTCTTGCTAATTCTTCCAAACAAAAGCACAAAGATTATCTGGTTCCAGTCAACAATGATCTGACTGCACAGATCATCTCTCAGCTGCATGCAATTAGCACACCAGGAAGGAATAATTTAAAGTCTTAACTACGATGCGATTGAACCATTCATTATGGAGGGTTCCTGTTGCAAAACTGATGTCGCTTTGGCAAGAATGATGCACTGGGATTTGGTGCAAATATGCACACCCAAGATGCATTGGAAAGTAACTGCTTAATAGACATTTTATACCAGAGTGCAGCTGGCTACAGATGCTCAATTCTTTCTATATTGGCTGCACTCCATAATGTAAACCAGCTGACCAGTTAACATATTGCAATCAAAATAATAGGCCAAGAAGCCAGGGAAAGTTGATTTGCAGTCTCAGGGATTCCTTCATAACATCCCCAGGAATCAGGGACTCCAGTTTAAAAACATAATATATTTTATTATTTATTTGTGGGATGAGAGCATTGCTGATAGAGCCAACATTTATTGCTCATCCCTAATTGCCCTGTTGCAGGCCACAGATTTACCAATGAACTAGAGAGCAGGCAGATTTCAAATAAATGTGGAGAGGTGATCCCATGTGTTTGGGCTCTGGGTTTCAGATGGAAAAGGCACATTATCTGGAGCCCTTATTCCTTGTCCCATAAGAGGCTTGCAAAGTTACCAAGAAAGGAATTGATGTAGCACCTTTAATGGCCTCAGGATGCCCCAAAGTGCTTTATAGCCAATGAAGTACTTTTGAAGTGTAGTCATTGTTGCAGGAAATGCAGCAGCCAATTTACACACAGCAATGTGACAGTGACCAGATAATCTATTTTCAAGTGTTGCCAATTGGGACAAGACGCTTGCAACACAGTGAATATCCAGTGAATATCCCAACTCAAAAATACAGTTTGAGAGTGGTAAATTACCAGTTGAAGTTAATACTGCAGAAGTTAGGCTGACCAGAAGAGGGCAGTTGTTATAAAAGCAGCAGATAGACAATGCATTTTCTTTCTTCCATAAAGGGAAACAATCCACAACCACAACACTTCCAAAGGAGTTAATTCAATCCTCCCTCACACCAGCAATTTCTCAATCACAATGTTAGTGCTTGAATCAGAAGCAGGGGCTTTATTTTAGAAAGGCAAGGTTGCACATTTGTTCCCCAAAAGGAAGAGTCAATCTCCACTCACACTAAAATAAAGCCAAACTGGTGGATTCTTGACTAGGTCTCCAGTAAAGTTTAAAAAAAAATCCAAATGTATATTTATGGTCTCCCTATGATCAACATCAGGAGGTGGTGGCATAGTGCTATTGTCACAAGACTGGTAATCCAGAGACCCAGGCTCTGGGTTCGAATTCCACCACGGCAGATGGGAATTTGAATTCAATAAAAATCTGGAATTAAAAGTCTAATGATGACCATGAAACCATTGTTGATTGTTGTTAAAAACCCATCTAGTTCACTAATGTCCTTCCTTTAGGGAAGGAAATCTGCCACCCTTATCCGGTCTGGCCGACTGACATACGACTCCAGACCCACAGCAATGTGGTTGACTCTTTAAAAAATTGGCCAGCATTTATTGCCCATCCCGTGACGGCCACATCCCTTGAATGAATAAAAAACAATTTCAACTAAAGTCTGCTTACGCACCTTCTGCAGTTCTGCATGGGGAGAGGTGCTGGTGAAGGGTACTGGTGGCACATTTTCTTTTTGTTCGTTCCCATTGCCAGCACTTATTACAAGGTCACTCGTGCTGATGCCAAACTACAACAGAAAGCGTACACGATAAACATTAAGACAAAAGGAGAGAATGTCACAATAGCCTCGTTTAGCTGCATTATTTGCGTGGTGTTTAAAGCGACTAGTTGTTAAAACAACAGAAACGACTGGAATAGAAAAAAAAGCTGCAAACCTAGTAATTATACACAGGGATTCAAAAATACTCTGGTGGAAGCAACATAAACAGACAAAATCCCAATATATGAAGTATGTTGTCAACATAATGTACTGAAGAGACATACACGAGATGAAATTGCAAACAGAATGGACACCTGCACTCAGTTACAAAGCTGCAACCCAACAAGAGATCTGACCAGAAGCAAGCAAATAGCCTTTTTCAAACTATCTGCTCCCCAAATTAAATTCAGCCTTACTTCCTGGTGCATTTTCTATGCTATATTGATTCACCAATGTTATTTTTATTTGAAGGAGGAGGAAAGGGAAAAAATTGTAAAGGGCAAAATTTAAAGAAAACATGTTTATTTGCTATTCATCTTTTTTAAAAATTCATTTACGGAATGTAGGCATCGCTGGCTGGGCCAGCATTTATTGCCCATCCCTAATTGCCCTTGAGAAGGCGGTGGTGAGTTGCCTTCTTGAACCGCTGCAGTCCCCGTGTAGGCACACCCACAGTGCTGTTAGGGAGGGAGTTCCAGGATTTTTGATCCAGCGACAGTGAAGGAACGGCGATGTATTTCCAAGTCAGGATGGTGAGTGGCTGGGAGGAGAACTTCCAGGTGGTGGTGTTCTCATTTCTGCTGCATTTGTCCTTCTAGATGGTAGCTTTCATGGGTTTGGAAGGTGCTGCCTACGGAGCTTTGGTGAGTTTCTGCAGTGCAGAGTGTAGATGGTACACACTGCTGCTACTGTTCATTGGTGGTGGAGGGAGTGAATGGGGAATGTTTGTGGAAGGGGTGCCAATCAAATGGGTTGCTTTGTCCTGGATGGTGTCAAGCGTCTTGAGTGTTGTGGGAGCTGCACTCATCCAGGCAAGTGGAGAGTATTCCATTATACTCCTGACTTGTGCCTTGTAGATGGACAGGCTTTGTGGAGTCAGGTGGTGTTACTTACCACGTGATTCCTAGCCTCTGACCTGTTCCTGTAGCCACAGCATTTATGTGGCTAGTCCGGTTCAGTTTCTGGTCAATGGTAACCCCCAAGATGTTGATAGTGGAGGATTCAGCAATGGTGATGTCACTGAACGTCAAGGGGTGATGGTCAGATTCTCTCTTGTTGGAGACGGTCATTACCCGACACTTGGGTGGTACAAATGTTACTTGCCGCTTGTCAGCCCGTGCCTGGATATTGTCCAAGTTTTGCTGCATTCGGACATGAACTGCTTCAGTGTCTGAGGGGTCACAAACGGTGGTGAACAATGTGCAATCATCAGCGAACCTCTCCACTTCTGACCTTATGATGGATGGAAGGTCATTGATGAAGCAGCTAAAGACAGTTGGGCCTAGGACAGTACCCCGAGGAACTCCTGCAGTGATGTGTCCTGGAACTGAGATGATTGACCTCCAACAACCACAACTACCTTCCTTTGTGCTAGGTATGACTTCAACCAGTGGAGAGTTTTCCCCGATTCCCATTGACCCCAGTTTTGCTAGGACTCCTTGATGCCACACTCGGTCAAATACGGCCTTGCTGTCAAGGGCAGTCACTCTCACCTCACCTCGGGAGTTCAGCTCTTTTGTCCATGTTTAGACCAAGGCTGTAATGAGGTCAGAAGCTGAGTGGCCCTGGCAGAACCCAAACTGAGCATCAGTGAGCAGGTTATTGCTAAGCAAGTGCCGCTTGATAGCACTGTTGATGACCCCTTCCCATTATATTTTACATATATATAAATTATGATTAACAAATACAATGTTCTCTCTTATTTACCATTTAATCTCTCCTGCCTTTCACACTTACCTTTCCCTTTTGCTCTTTTCCACCTCTTGCTTTTTCTCCCCCCCCCAGAGAAAAAAAAACGTCATTCCTAGTCATTTCTAATCACTACCCAGTGTGGGGATATCACAGGGAGAGCGGAATTGGGCTTGGCTACAATATCTCCTCCTATGGTTAGACCACATGGAGACAAATTGATCAAGGTGCACCATAGAAATGATCACTTGGTTGAGGAAGTAGAAGGCTGCTGGGCTGGACTACTACTGACTCCTGCTGGGAGTTTGTGCCTTCGAAAAAGAGAAAACACTCACTAGCATCACTATCCAAAAAAGTAACTTCATTCTAGCTCCTATCCAACTCCACCGCCCCTACCCCCTGCAAACAAAAAGGATAGGCAATTAGAAATGTATTAAGTAAGAGTCCTCCTTTACCTGTGGCAACTTCTTAGGAATTGGTACTTCTCTGCTTTCCCACAGCTCTTTGGTGCTGATCACTTCTCCAGACAGCATCTGCTCTTCCAAAGTCTAAACGTTTTTCAAGGCAACAGTTAGAGGCAGTAGTCCCACTTAGATTTATATAGTACCTTAAACGTAATAAAATACTCCTGTGAAGCACCTTGGGACAAAGTAGGACAGAGCCATACAAGGTGATATTAGGGCATATGATCAATGCTTGGTCAATGGCATAGGTTTTAAGGAGGTTCTTAAAAGGAGAAAAGTGAGGTAAAGAGTCAGAGAGGTGTAGGGAGGGCATTCCAGAGTTTAGGGCACCGGCAGCTGAAGGTGGGGTAACCAATGGTAGAGCAGCTATAATTGAGAATGCACCAAGAGGGCAGAGAATTCGAGCAGGGCAAATACTCCGGAGAGAAGTAGGGTTGGAGGAGATTAGAGAGATAGGGAGGGCTGAGGCCATGGAGGGATTTGAGAGCAAGGATGAAAGTTTTAAAAATCAAGTTGTTGCTTTACCAAGAGCCAGTGTAGGTCAGCGAGCACAGGGGTAATAGGGGAACTGGACTTGCTACGGGTTAAGACACGAGAAGCAGAGTTTTGAATGATTTTTAATAACCAATCTAAAAGACAGACATGCAAACTAGAGAAATTTAAGATGGACTTGAATTTATATAGCATCATTTGTGACCTCAGGATGTCCCAAAGCATTTCACAGCCAATGAAGTACTTTTGTAGACACTACTGTAGTGCAGAGAAAAGCAATAGCCAATTTGCGCACAGCAAACTTCTACAAAAGCAATCCGATGGTTTCAGTGATGTTGGTTGAGGGATGTTAGCCAGGATACCAGGAGAACTCCCCTGTTCTTCTAGCGCAAGATCTTTTATATCCATTTAAAAGTAGACGATGGGCCTTGGTTTTAACATCTCATCCAAAAGATAGCACCTCCAAGTGAAGTACTCCATCAGTACTGCACCGGAGTGTCAGCCTAGATTGTGTGCTCAAGTCTCTGGAGTAGATTGAATCCACAACCTTCTGACTCAGAGGCAAGAGTGCTACTCACTGGGTCATGGCAGACACTTCAACTCAGCTTTGATACATAGACTTCAAAATAAAACGGGTGCAAAATCCTATGGTACTGTCATAGCATAAATGAACAAAGAGAATTATTTTCTGTATAAATGCACATGCAAACGTGTACAAATTCAAAGTGAATCTATTTTTTCTATGGGATATTGAACTGTGATTCCACCTGTCTACTTAAGTGGATGTAACGATCCATTGCACTATAAGAGTTGGAGGGAGCTCTCCTGGGGTCCTGGTCAAACACTCCCCCAGCAAATAACGGATTGGATAGGCTGTTGTTATTTGTGGGATAATGCCATGCGCAAATTGGCTGCTGTGTTTACCCACACAACAATTAAAACAAATGTTTTGATCATGAAATGCTTTGAAATGACCTGAAGATGTGATAAGTTGCTATATAAAAGCAAAGCCTGGTGTTTCTTTAATAGTCAGCTGACTCCAGCATGTCTATTTCCAGGCTTTGGTTTTCCTCCACATAGTATTAACATATTAATTAAGCCAGGAAGACATTGTTATGATGTAAGCACCACCCACCTATGGAGCATTCAACCTGAAATGAGACTATCACAGAAAGCATTGACCCATTAATATGCATTCCAGCCAGCTCAAAGCAAATGGATTATCTAAACCTGCAAGCACCAAGATGCAGCTTGGCTGGTGGTGAGAAAGGCCCTCCCAGTCAGATCCTTCCGACACACCAGGAGTCTCACCCCCTCCGCATGTTGCCCTCGAGGTGGCAGTGGTGGGGAAAGAGGCCATTGTTCACCTCCTTGTGGAATGTGCCCTTGCAAAGGTCTGGAGAAAGATGCAGTGGTTTTTGTCGAGGTTCATCCCAAGCAGTGCTGTGACACAGCGCTCTGTGCTCTACAGGCCGTTCCCAGGGACACGCACTAAGACAAACATCAACTGCAGCTGGAGGATCAACTCTGTGAAAGACGCTCTTTGGTCTGCCCGAAACTTGTTGGTCTTCCAGTGCAAAGAGTTGTCCCCAACCGAGTGTTGCAGACTGGCACATTCCAAGGTCCAGGACTACATGCTGAGGGACACACTAAAGCTTGGGGCAGCCGCCACAAAGGCACAATGGGGAAAGGTCGCTGTCTCAGACCTTTCTGCCATAGTGCACCGAGGGGCTGGAAATTGTATAGACCCCTCGGGCTATATGACTCACAACAAATATATGTAGTGAATACTAAATGTATTATAATTGTATTGAAGCACCTCAGAGTGCAACATGATGTATGTCGATAACTCCAATACCATTGTACTGACTGTCTGTCTGTAATGACCATATTGAAATGATTGTAATATTCATTGATTGTATTGAAGCACCTCGTGATCCATGTGGAAAAGTTGAATATGATTGCACTTTTTGTAATGGCCAATTAGAAATGTTTTGTAATGTTCTTTCAGATATTTTATGAATAAAGTATATTTTTCCAAAAAATGATTATCTAAACCTGTGACTGGGAGAAAAAGAATGAAGCATAACAGTGTGGGAACCAGGGAGAAATGGAACTAAAAGCAAGGGCTGGAATGAATCATGGGATGTTGGTAAGACTCACTTACTTCACTGCTAAGAATGGACAGTAATTTGAAAAAGGTATTTTACTGCTGTCATTGTGAATAAACTGATGCTGTTCTGCTTGTGTTTCACATTTTCATAAATTAATCTAGTTCATTAATTCAGAATGTGAGCCTAGTTCAAGTGCTAATAAAACCATCTTCCAGAGTAGCTTAGAAAGAAATTGTAATAGACAAGCAATCCTAGATTTTGAGAGTGTTCTAAAGGGTACTTGCTGCTGGAGGGTCAGGATTGCATCTTCTCGGAAGTATGTAAGGCTGGGGTAATGGCACATTAAAAAAAGCCACGTTGGAGCCAGTGAGCAGAGAGGTGCACGTTGCCACATTTGGTGGCAAACTGAGATTTAAAAAACTCTGGTTCAAGGAGGTTTTTTTAAAATTGTAATTCAGATTAATTTATAGCCAAAAAGCAATATAAGCAGCACAATGGCAGGAAGAGATGCCAGGATACAAGTGTTTAAAAGACAGGAAAGAACAATCTTGAAACGACAGGACTCCAAGAGCGGTATAAAGTACATAAATCAGTTAGCAGCATTTGGTGAAGATGAGAGTCTGCTGTAAGTGAATACAAGGTAGAAAAGGACTAGATGAAAAGAACAGCAGCAGTGGGGTGGGGAGATAGTAGAGGAATGCCTAACCTGGCATTGGTAGGCAGAATGCCCAAAGGGCAGGCATCACACCTAACAAGTTGAGAGAAACCTCCAGCACATAATGAAAGCTGTTCAAATTATTTTAAACTACTTTCCAAAGTCTTAATGAACGAGTGTAATGGTGCATACAAAGAATGAGCATTAGAAATACAGAACGCTGGTTGGAAGGGGAAACATGCAGCCTTTTCAGTCAAGTAATTTGATGTCAAGTGATTAACTTGAATTGCCCAATGAGTTAGTGTTCTGCTGAGTGGATGTGAATGGAAGCCTCCACCTGGTCATCTAGAAAAGGATTGCAGGTAAATGTTACAGCACTGGGAGCAAAGGGACAGAGAATCCAGCAGGTTACCAGGGAGGACTCCAGACACCAGGTGCTTTAATTATAATACAGAAAATATGGTTGGCGCAGAGTTTGGGAGACGAGTGCTGCTGCAAGACAAGAGCGTATAGCAAATTGCGCAAATACATCTGGACACCAATGCAGTGCGTATCCAAGCATCCAGATGTCATTGGATGCGAGTCCAAAAAGCCAGACATTGTAGCCACTGCATGGTTAGATAGCTTTGCGCCAATTGGTTTTCCAGAACAAAAAATCTGCCTGAGGTACTAACTTTTTGTTCCAGTTTTGTTCCACAAATGTGGGCGCAGTGCCAACTTAACCAGTAGCATCAGCCTGGCTTAGTTGGTATAATGCTCACTTCTAAGTCAGAAGGTTATGGGTTCAGGCTGCACACTTGGCAAACATCCCTGTGAAGTATAGAGGGAGTGCTGCATTGTCAGGGGTGCCAACTTTGGAATGGAACTTAAGGTTCCATTACTGTACTCTGGTAGATGTGAAAGATTCCATGGCACTATTTGGAAAGCAAAGGAATTATCCTGGTGCCCTGGCCAACATTAATTCAACCAACACCATCGGAAACACATTAACTAGCCATTCATCTCAATGTTGTTTGCAAGCTATTGCTGTGCGCAAATTGGCTGCCGCATTTGTCTGCAAAATACAATAAAGCAATCGACTGGCTGTGAAATATTCACATAAAAAACTACCATATAAATGCAAATTAATAATCTTGTACAACACCATACTATCCTCAAACAAATAGGTGGAGGCAGTTTAATAGTACATTGACACATGTTGTAGGCATATGGCAAGCAGTGTCGTGACTCAAATAAAAAGCTGCTGTACCTCTTGTTTGCGTACAGAGAGGTGACAGGAATAAACAGGATTCTCACCTTTCAAGTCACTTTACAGGTGCCAAGTGCACAGTTCATTCACACTGTTGAAGGTGAAAGGATAGGGGAGAGGGTAAGGGAAAGCAGCCTGGTTTACAGACTTAGTTATTTAATGCAGCTATTCCTGCTATAAAGTGCAGGTATAGTTTTTGGCAATGTCACAATGGGCTCAGCTGCAATGTCTTCTCGCAAGTCCCTATTTTACGGTGAGAACAGGATTATCCTCAATAACATTTTTAATAATGCATTACAATCAACTGTGCTGCAGATGGAAATGTATTCAAAAGGTGTTTACTGTAGGAGATTGGATGCTGGTTTCCGTCTGTGGTGCAGCAGCCTGGTATAATGCCATTCTGTCTTTCACTGATGTCTGTTCCTGCATATCTGCCAACTCCGTACCAACCTTAGATTCAGTTTTATCAGGGCTTGTTCCAGGCGAGGTGTGGTCTGCATGAAGCGCAAACAGAGCCAGTTTCAACATCAATCAGTATATCTCCACATCAAAGCAAAAAAAAAAACACCCTTTAAAATGCTAACACAATTAGACTCTTAATGTGGCATATATTTCCCCCACATCAAAGTTACACTTCTGTCAACATCAACCAGGGTAAAGGGAGATTTGGCCCTACACATCTGGCAACGATTCTAGCTCACATCCGATTTTGTAGCAGTTTACTAATTATGATGCACTTATCAATTTTCATTTTCCCCTTTAGTTGGTTACTCACCACTGACAGCATTTCATTTCCACTATCATTTAGTCAGAGTAGGCATGGAGGTGTCATTGGCACCTGAATCTGCATGTTATCAAAAAAAGTATTCATTTTATTTCCCCGAAGTGATAAGTCCCATACTGTAGTAATCCTAATGGACATCTACATTGCTGTACAATGCTACAAATGAAGTCTGTCGTGTGGCTGAATTGGAATGGACGGAATATAAAAACACTTCTTAAGGCAATGTCCTACTTCTCAATACCTCAAGACTAAAGTGGGTTCAAAGTTGGCAAATCCACACAGCAGGGTGCCCATATGTTTTGTCTTTGTGGGTTATAAAGGATACCATGAAGCTGCAGAGGCCACTTATAATCGACATTCCCAATAATGTGCAGACATCTCAAATTAACAGCTCTTTGTATTCTCATTTAGGATATCCAACAATAAGACAATGGTACCAAAAATAGCCCTTTCCAAGTATCCAGGCCCACAAAAATCAAAAACAGGACACACCTATAAGCAATGGATTGAGGTAAATAGTTGCCTTGGTTTTGATGGATGAATTACCAGGGGTTATTGGGCTGCAAGTTGTCTGAGATGGACACCTCTCTAACACAGAGTATTGTCATCTGAGAAAATGAATCAAATCTCCATGGATTGTCCCTGCCCCATTTTTTCTGTAAAACACTACCCTCTCCATAGCAAGTGTGCAAGGAAATGAATAACTTGCATTTACATAGCATCTTCTAACATAGGGGCAAGATGTGGATAATAGGTTGCAACTGCATTGGAAGCAAGGTAGGACTACAAGCAGACAATGCAGTGAGGACAATTGTAAGTGGTGGAGAGGACAGGGTATGAAGCTCAACTCTGGTGATTGAAAGGGCCCCAAGGTTCCCCCATACTCCCCAGGGGCCAAAACTATGACTTGCCCTCTATCTCATTACTACAATTTGGGCCATCTGCCAATACACTTCACCCATGCTCAAGGGAGACAATTCCCATAACAGGCCCACCCCTCTTGAATTGAAACGTAATCTTGCATTTGCAATGAATGAGAAGCATTGTGCTTCAGTGCTTATAAATCGACCCATTTGCTACTGTTAGACTGGATACAGTACAGGGTGGCTACAGTACACAGCCATACTCTTGACCTCAGTGGAGAGACAGCAAAGAACCGAAAAAAGACACCACCTCTCAGGTCAGGCTATAAATTGTTTATTGCAAGAGAGAAATACACAAGAAATGAGAAAAAAAGCAATCCAATAATTTTGTATTGTGTTGAAGTTCAAAAATCACCAAGTCATTTTGAAACTTAGCGCTTCAAGCTGACAGTTTGTAACACTTGGCCAACGAGCCTCTTCAACCTGGCCCACAATTCTTTTCTTCTATTTGCAGGTCATCATGTGGTTTCACCTTCCAAACCTCAAAAACAGCTTCCTGATTAGGGCAGAAAATGCTGCTCCTCCATTCATGTAAGTGCACAATCAGGAGGCAGCTTCCAGGCCCAGGAAATCCAGGCCCAGGAAATCAAGAGCGAGCTACCAACTTGCAAACTTACAGACAGATCTACCAGCCACGTTAGCAGTTAGTGCAGAAGCAGCAGCAGAGGAAACATCAAAAACAGCAGGGAACAGATGGTGGGCTCAGATCTTTAGCTACATGCAGGCCATGTAATGATTGGACAAAGGGCGTCAGATAAACATGGCTCCCAAAAGTTGGACGCCCCTCCTTCAATCAAAGTCCAGGTTGTAATTCAACAACTTTAGATCTTAAACCCCCCTCCCCCCATCCCCACCCCGTTTCTTTTCCCCCCCCACCCGCCTTTTTTTTCAATAATTTATATAGATTCTTCTTTCCCCACCTATTTCCATTATTTTTAAATCTAAAACTAAAACCTTTAGTCCTTCCACCCCACCCCCACTAGAGCTGTACTTTGAATATCCTGTCTTGCATTCTTAATTAGCACTTTTCTCAGACAAAGACCGCCACCTTCAACACCTCTTTGACCCTTTTGTCTCTGACATCTTTTGATTATCTGCTCACACCACACCCTCAATGTGTCTCTTCCCCCCCACCCACCTTAAACCAATTTATATTTCTCCCTTGTTGAAACTATGCTTCAGTTCTGCTGAAGGGCCATGAGGGCTCGAAACGTTGACTGATTTCTTCTCCGCCGATGCTGCCAGACTTGCTGAGTTTTTCCAGGTAATTCTGTTTTTATTTTGTTTTGGATTTCCAGCATCCACAGTAGCTTTTAGCTTTTTGTTTTTATCTTTGTGTTTTTACTTAGGTGAGTTGGAGCTCCGTGAACCTCAGTGATCTGACAATATGGTTCATCTTAGTGGATTGTGGAATTGGTGAAAGCATATTTGACTATAGCCCAAGGAGCTCAGAATAAACAGTCACTCAATACAGATCAAAGAAGCAAATGGAGTGTCTGGAGCATAGGGTTATCGTAATTGTGTTTACACATCCCCAGGAAGCGCTGGATACTGGAGACAATGCATTGGCTGCACTACAGTTAGCCAATTGTTAGCTATTGTGTTTTCTTGCAGACAGCCTGATTCCATTCTCAACAGGTGACCACGAGAAGAGTGTTTCCACTTTAAGTCATTCGTTCAACTATTATGTACTCCGAATGGGGAGTGAAGAAGGCTGCAGTGAAAAAATAATTGAAGATGACATCAGGGAATGCAAAAAGAGAGAGAGAGAGACTGGAAAATAAAACTAAAGACGGGCTTCAATATTTGTTCTGGTTACAGGCCTAAATCCCAGTTTTAAACATAAAATTTATCTTATAGTCCTCAATTAGACATATCCACCTACAACAGCTCAGAATGCACAATTTACTGTTTATGGATGGTGTCCAAATGAAGGATTAACAGACACATGCTATGATCACTCCATATTCTCAGCTGAGTTCCAAAAGCCAGGGATAATTGCAAAATGAGAAGAATCTTATTTCCCCAACACTTCCCCAAGTCAGAACATTAAAAGGATGAAATGAGTGAAACTAATTTAGAATTTAAACACTCCCAAATTGCATACCTCTCCCTTTCTCTACCCCAACATCGTGCACCCTCCCCACCATGCAATGAGCCTTTAATACTACTACTTTAATAACTATTTCTCCCAACCTAGAAAAACCTTTGTTCTTTCTCCACCTCAGCTGCCTTTCACACCACAGGGATTTTAGGATTTCTGTTGAACAGCTTGGAAAGCCAATGCAGCTCCTTCACTCAGGCTGAGCTCAGCATGACATTGAAAATGCCAGGCATACCAAACTGGAACAGCACCTCATCTTCCGACTAGGCACTTTACAACCTTCCGGACTGAATATTGAGTTCAACAATTTTAGAGCATGAACTTTCTCCTCCATCCCCACCCCCTTTTCCCCAATAATTTATATAGATTTTTCTTTTCCCACCTATGTCCATTATTTTTAAATGTATTTCCATCCATTGTTTTATTTCTACCTTTTAGCCTATTTCGATCTCTTCCCCCACCCCACCCCCACTAGGGCTATCTGTACCTTGCTCGTCCTGCTTTCTACCCTTAATGTCACCTATTAGCATATTCCTTAGACAATATCACCACCTTCAACACCTCTTTGTCCTTTTGTCTATGACATCTTTTGGCAATCTCCACCTATCACTGGCCCTCTATCCAGCTCTACCTGTCCCACTACCCCGCCCCCCAACCCCCGCCCCCCCAACCTCTTAAACCAGCTTATATTTCACCTCTCTTCTATTTTTCCTTAGTTCTGTTGAAGAGTCATATGGACTTGAAATGTTAACTGTATTCCTCTCTGCAGATGCTGTCAGACCTGCTGAGTTTTTCCAGGTATTTTTATTTTGGATTTCCAGCATCTGCAGTTTTTTGCTTTTATCCAAAAGACCCATGCTTGGGGAGGTGAAAAAGGTCATCCTGTTATTTAGAACTAATAGTCCCTGAAGAAAATAAGGCCTATTGAAGTGGTGAAACCTTTGACGATAAATTACAGGCGTAATGGGACAATAGTTCAGGCATGAGATTTTTAAAGATAATTATCACAGTCCAATTCCAAACTGAATTTGGAAAACAACGAAATACTACAGGACAACTGGACTGATTATTTTGCAAAGTCACACAGAAAAGGTTACATTTTGACAGAAAACAGTGACTTCTTGCTGGAAATAAGACAGCTCCGTGAAGAGTTCATTTTGCTATATTTCTGATTACAAGATCAATGGAGGGTGGGGAAAAGATCAATGGAGGGTGGGGAAAAGAAAAGGCTGCATCACACCATTCCCCTAGTCACAGCATCAAGCTGTGAACAATTCCAGTGTTCTCTCCTCTGCCATTCTACTGTGAAGTCAATTCCATACATTGATTGCTGAACGAAGAACCTCCTAACTTCAGCTGAGTTCAGTTTTAATGACACCATGCATGCCCAAATAGATGGTGTTGCCATGGGATCTCCTCTAGGCCCAGCTGTCTCAAACATCTTTGTTGGGTTCCATGAGAAACAGGTCTTCAATGAAATGACACCTAACCTCCTACCCCTCGCATATTTCCAATATATGGATAATATGTTTGCTATATTTAAATCCGCAGCTGCATGTAAAAATTTCCTTACATGTCTTAATTAGCTCCATCCTGCGCTCGAATTCACCTATGAAATAAAGCAGTCCAATGAACTCCCTGACGTACTAGTTGAGAAATCTACCAGGGGGTCGGTCTACTGCAAACTTACCTTCACTGGTCAATATACGTGTTGGGATTTTTACAGTTCCACACGCTATCATTGATCTTATCGGCAACCTCATGAATTGGGCCCAAGCCATTTGCTCACCATGCAGGCTTGTTGCTGGAATAGGGTGCATCAAAGGCATCCTGCAGGATAATGGCTACCCTGATCAGATCATTTCACACTGTATATCACGCAAACTCATGAACGAGCTTAAGGCCATCACTTTTGGCCCTGAAAAGTACCCAGGATACCTCAGATTACCCTGGAAGGGAAAGGTATCTCAAAAATTTGAGCAACAGGTGAAGCTAGCTGTTTCACACTGCTATGCAGTAGCAACACAAGTGGTATTCGCTACTAACAGGATGCTGCCGTGAAGTCAAAAAGACATTCTGCCCATCACACAAATGAGTAATGTGGTATGTGAATTTCAGTGCCAGTGTGATGCCAGGTATGTAGGCCGTACACCCCAAAGACTGGCAGGTCATGATCGTATCAAACAGCATGTCCCAGCCACTGTTCGCAATGGGCAGGGTACAAACTGTACCCAACCAGCCCGTGCTTGCAAAACTCAAAACAGTGTCCCAACATTAGATGCAATTCCACGATTGAGGATTATTCAGCAAATGTTATCCAATGTGCTAAGAATTACTCTGACAACCAACTTAAGATAGTCAGTTGGGCTCTCAGTGCGGCGCATTTGCGTGTACTGCAAACTACATATATTAATACACAGGCCCCTGTTCTTTGTAGACAGAAAGAATATGTACACACATTACACCTGTTTCAGCTAAACAAAATAAGTGACAGCCATTCGCTGTCTCATTCCTTGGGGGAATGCCTTGACCAATCAGGGTCAAGCTGCCTGGTTTAAATTTCAAACAATGCTTGGCAGTTAACTGTCAGTCACCATCACTGGTGCATCCTCAATGACAACGCCACTTATCAACCAATCAGCACTCTTCACATACAGTATAAATTATTGCTTTCCCCTTATATTGGTATTCTTGCAAAGTGTCCTGATGAGTGCAAGACAAAAAGACATGTCTCTTTTTTCAGCAATACTCAAATTTATGTTTCATCAGCTTGAACCTGTGCCCCTTGTTCTTCTGTCACGTTCATCTTAAAAGTAGTTTTCTGGATATATCTTCTTGATGCCATTTAACAGATCATACAATTCCAAGCCACTAAGGCTGAAAAAGGTTGGTTTTTCTAACACATCCACCAGTTCCTCAGTTCAGTTCTCTAATGTTGATGATCAAACCGATCGCTCTTCTCTACAATACCTCAACAGCTCTTGTCTCAAGGAGGAGAACTAGACAGAATCAAGGCTGGTCAAGCACACTGTACGTTTGAGCTTTACTTCCTAGTGACTTGCACTCCACGTTTTAACCAGATAATTCAACGTGGCTTGCTTTATTGACTGGAGCTCTAGTATCTGAACACCAGAACCAGTTTAAACTATGTGAAGAACAAAGTATATGTTAGCAATTTAAATAAAAAATTATATTGACTGAATTTCAGCCATTTGTCAACTCACTGACATACTTGTCATTTTACATTCAACTGTAACCCCCATCACTTAGTTTGGTATGAGCCAAGAAATTGAGTAGTTTCCATTGGGCTTCTGCTTTGCCCTTCAATCAAGTATTTAAAAAGGACAACAGCAGCAAAGGGGTTGGCTTGTGTTCCAGCTTTCCTTTTGTTTCTGAAATTTCACACTTCACTTGCCCCAGATTGTGCTCGGTTTATATTGTTCATGCCAAATTAGAGTGCCTTTGTCCCACCTTGCCCATGATGCAGTGTGTTTAGCAGACTGACACACTCCTAAAACATTCATCTTTAAAAGAGCCACAAAGACAATTTTAAAAATATTACAAATTGCTGCACCACAAAAGGCCAAAGATGTCCAGCATCTGGTGTACAATGTGGCTCCTCCCTGAATTACTCTGTAATTACATTTTGACTCAAGTCTTTTATTAAGTCTAACATCATGCCAATGTGGCCTAGCATTAGGAATGCATTAACAGAACATGGCTGCTTCTCCTCCCAAACAAACTCCACCAACAGCTCATTATATTAGCTCACCCCTCAGGACTCTGCTCAAAGAGATAGAACTGGGCACCTTGCTCTCAGAATACCACAAATGTGAAAATATGATTACTTCTGCCTATGGGACAGAAATGTAGCTCGTATTGGATTAATTTTCCATATTGCACTGCAGCAGTGCTTCCCTCCTATCTGTTGCCAATACCCAGTGGGAGTTGGGCATTTTAAAAGAAACGGGGTATCGGCCCACATACCAACTCAAATGGATGACTCCTGTTTGTAGACTCTTTTTGAAATGAAAAGCACAAGTTGAAAGCTTTTACTGTTTAGTTTTCATTCTTCAAAATTACCAGTCTGCTCAGTTGAAAAGCAGACAGAGGATCACTTTAGCTGGAACTTTTCACAAATACATCATGCTGTTAAATAACCCCAGAAGATATTAACAAGAGGCAGCAGACTGGAGGGGAAATCAGGGATGCAATGCATTGGGGGTGGTGGGAGATGTAATCAAGTGGAGATTACATTTGTCATGCGACCTTGAACCTGGAACGATGGGGTAGGGTGCTGTTGAAACAGTTAATCACAGGGAAGTCAGAGGCACACTTCTGGACAGGACAAAGATGTTCAGCAAAACAGTTGTGACTCAGTTGGTTAGCACTCTTGTCTGAGTCAGAAGGCTCTAGGTTCAAGTCCTACTGCAGGACCTGAGCACAAAAAACAAGGCTGACAACTTCAGTGCAGCACTGAGGGAGTGCTGCACTGCCAGAGGTGCCATCTTTAGGCCATGTCTGCTGTCTTCAGAGGGATCCTTGGCCTTTTGGCCTGGCTCTGTTCAGCCAGCGGGCCCGACTCAGCAGCAAAGCCTCCGGCCTGGAGATCAGCACTGTGGAGTCGGTGATTGAATTCAGTGTAATGTCTGCTGTGATTTTGATCCCTGCAGCCTGGTTTCTGGCTCACAGAGAACTTCAAGAAGCGGGAGTGAAGGAGTGTCCGCAGCCTCACCAAGAAACCAAAGCTCAAACTTTAACACTCCATTTTCTCTCCCCTTGAGCTGTCTCTCTGGAGATCAACATTTCACCTGTCTCTCTCAGAACCATCCTTTACTGCAATGTTAAACATTGTCACTTGATGCTGTAGCTGATGTCAGTTACAATAAAGCTTATTTAAAATGAAAAAAAAAGTTGCCCAATTTGTGTTCAGATCTCCCTCAGTGCATTTTTGCCAGGGGAATAAAAATAACAAAAGGAAGGGTGGAACTGGAGGGATCCTCAGTTTATGAATGATCAAAGAATGCCCTTAATTACTCCTTTTATCAGGCCTTACAAATAGTTTATAAGTGAAGAAAGCCTTCCCTATTGGGATCAGTTTTAATAGCAAGGCAACGGAAAAACTGATCAAGTAGTCATCCACAAGGTGGTGGTAGACTAATGACACTAAAAGGGCAAGAGTCCTCAACCTTGATAAATTACAATAGACAACAAACAAACTGACAATAAAGGGAATTACTAAATATAGAAGTTATACAGCCAATGACCAAGAGACAAATGTGGTTCCAATTTATAAAAAGGGCCAGAGGATAACTACAGACCTGAGGGTTTGCCATGAGTAGTGGATAAATAATAGAAAATGTCTAACGACAGAATGGTGAGAATTTGAGAACCTGGTAGATCATGTGACCCCTTTAAATGTACTGAATTCCCTGGTTAACCAAATATACTATATCTATGAATCTTTAGCAAAACCTTTGACTCACCACAAAGGAAATGCTAAGTCATGAAACTGGAGAAAGGAAACAAATATTGGCAGTCCCAAAAAAAGTTGGGAACAGTCTACAGCAACTTACACAGAAGGGGAATCTGGAGATTTTTTTAAGCAGAAAAACACCCTAAAATTGGTCAGAATATGGAGTACTGAAAAAGGCAAATGTGATCTTGGGATGCATAGCTTGAGAGATGGAGCACAAATCCCAGGCCATGATTATGTTCATATAAAGCACTAGGATTTGCTCACCTGGAATATTCTGCACAGCTCTGGACATCAAATCACCTGGAATGAGAAGAGTGAGAGAACATTGCGTCTTGGAGACAGTACAAAGGGAGCAAGTTGATAAATGGGGTTGGACAGCTGAGTTCTGAGGAAACACTGCAGATACTGAATTTTTTTTTTAAAAAAGGGATTTGATATTTAAGATCCCAAAAGAAATAAGTCCCTACAGGAAGGGGTACATGGATTCAAATAAGATACCACTTCACTCAAAGTGGTAATGTGGAACAGTTTAACTATAAGCGAACATTATAAATTTTTATCAACTTGTATTTATTTAGCACTTTTAACATAGTAAAACATCCCAAGGTACTTCACAGGAACACTATCAAACAAAACTTGACGCCAAACCACATAAGGAATTATTAGGACAGATGACCAAAAGCTTGATCAAAGATGTGGATATTAAGGAGCATCTTAAAAAGGAGAGAGGAGAGGTGGAGAGGTTTAGGGAGGGGATTCCAGAATTTAGGGTCTCAGCAGCTGAAGGTACAGTCGTCACAGATGGTGGAATGATTAAAATGCAGCAGGCCAGAATTGGAGGAGCGCAGATACCAAAGGGCTGTAGAGGTTGAGATAGGAAGGGACAAGGCCCTGGAGGAATTTGAAAACAAAAAAAGGTGAAAATATTAAAATTGGGGGGCTGCTTAATTGGGAACCTAAGTAAGTCAGTGGGGCACAGGAGTGATGGTAAACAGGACTTGGGGTGAGGTAGGACATGGGCAACAAGAGTTTTGGATGACCTAAAGTTTATTGAGGGTAGAATGTGGGAGGCCAGACAGGCGAGCACTGGAATAATCAAGTCTAGAGGAGAAAATGATGTGGGTGAAGGTTTCACCTAAAGATGAGATGAGGCAGGGGCTGAATAAGGTGATGTTATGGAGGTGGAAATAGGCAGTTTTAGTGATGGACAATGGAAATTTTCATCTATGACATTGAAGGGTGCAGTTCTATGCTCCCAAGCATTTGGGAAGCAGGGTAAGAAGAGGAAGAAGGGGCCAGGAGGGGTCTAAGTACATCTATTGGTGCCTCATGGGGGAATCATTTCTGTTTGGATCTAATGCCTTAAGACATTTCACAGAATTTTGTTGAAATTCAATCCAGGTTTTTGCCTCCTCTAGGCATTACTACTAGAGGTGGCACACAAGGTTGTGATTTGATACATAGGCGAGCACTGAGTCACATATCAACCAGACTTTGCTCTTTTCAGGGGCTGGCGGGTTCTCTGTGTATTACAGCACTACATGCCAACCCCTCAGGGATGGGATGAGGCAGGGGCCTCAGTGCATCCGCGATAGCAAAGGGCAACTAAGATGATTTACAGCCTGAAATCATTGCAGTATGAAAAATGGAAAAAGTGTCTTGGGTTTGTATTTACTGGAAGCACCTGAGGGCTTGAAAGGTGATCTGATGCAGGTATTTATTATGAAAGACAAGACAACATAAGTAGATAGTGTACTTGAGTTGATGGGAATAGATAATGCCTGAGGCCACCCACTTAATTTGCAAAAGTGGACAGGTAGATTATCTGAAAATTTCACTTTTCCCAGAAGTTGACTGAACATGGAACAGGAGTCTGCGAAGAACTCTTTCAGAGAGCTGAGCAGAGGCATGATGGGCCGACTGGCGCCCTTCTATACAGTCCTTCAAGGAAGCAACAGATAGACTTCTAAAAAGTGATCATAGCATAAAGAAGGTAGGAGTAAATAATTGTATTTGGGACCCCCTGGGTCTTTCTTGATCACCCATCAGGGGCCAGAGGGATATTTTTGTCAGGCAACTGCTAAATTGGCTCCAACTCTTTTTTTGCCTCTCACAGGAGGCAGTGGGTGGACGAGGAGGGATGGTTGATACATGGGGATGAGGGAAGATGATGAAGGAAGAGCAAACATGTATCTCGATACCCATTTTTCCCCCTGAACTCAAACAAGCACAATCCTACACATTGATTTGTATGGCACAAAATGTCCAGTGCAACCTTAGATCTACAACAAAGATAAGGTTCAGCGATAAATACATGGATATAATGCAGCTGCAAGGCAAGTGTCAGACTTCAAAGAGCAAAAGGCAATTCAGCTGGGAAATCTTCAGACTGCAACAGAGCAGTATTAAAAAATTACAAGGCATTCAAATTTACACCATGAAGTGGGAGGGAGGGAGAAATGACCAAATGCTACTTGATTCACAAGCAATGAAACATTTAGGAAAGTCAAAAGGCAGTAGGAATGCTCCAATACTCCAATTTGAGAGTTTGAAATTATGCAGGTGGAAAACATTTAGAAAGCAGTAATTTTTCAAAGCACAGCACAGTTGTTGTAAAATTAGCGAACACCAATAAAAACAGATAGCTTCTTCCTGGTGAGTTGCTGCTAATAATCTAGGGGAATTACCCAAAAAGATGGAGACATACCACTATTAAACTGCTTTTGAGGGCTGAGGAGAAAGGAGATGGTACAAGATTCGGCATGAATGATTCATACCCCAAAAGATAATGAGCCACTGATGTACTCCAGGAAATGGTGAAGGAAGATCAGTGAAACTGCCTCAGTTACACTCATTAAAGTTTTCAGCAGCACTGCTCTGAAACCAGTCCTGAATGTGGGTTCATTTACACCAAAAAGGATTGACCCACCTAAACTGTAGATGGCAATACTGCACAGATCAGATAAGAATCCAACAAAGTCAACCACAAAACTAAATGCAGGTACATTTATTTCAAGTCATGGAAACCCTGTAAAGCTTATTTCTCCAAGATCATTCACCAGCAAAACCCAATAATTCTGAAACCTCACTCTCAGTTTAACAGATTTCATTGCTGCAAACAATCCCAGATTTTCCCAACACTGCAACAGTGATCAGTAAACCAGAGATTGATCAGGTCCAGTCTTGTGATCAGCAAGTAATTACTAATGAATTTGAAAAGCTTGACAACCCTGGACTATGCAGTTATCTAATAAATAACTAGTAACCACTGCATTCTGCTGAAAGCAAGAAATGAGCAGTTACTCTAAATAACTGGTAAACAATTGCCTATTCCCCAGAAAAATGGCATCCCTTCATCAGTTTCACTTAACGATGTGATTGAATACAATGTTCTGTTGTGATCTAAGCAATGGAAAGTCAGTTCTAAAGCATACACACCATTAAAATGGTAATGGCGTCATTAGGAGGAATATATAATGCTATAAGTCAAAAGGGAAAAAGAGAGCATTGCTAAAAAAGCTGGTTTCAGTCCAACAGCAGTATAAAACTTGAAACATCTGGTCATGTGGCCAAGAGGCTGAAGTGCTTCAGGCTGCTGTAGAAACAATGCACAATTTAATCAGGGCATTTGCTGCACCAGTAAGGCAACCGGTATTACACAGCCAATTCAAGGCCCTGCACTATAAATGCAACACAGCAGTTTTCAGAAAGAAGCAAGCACATCAACATTCTTTAAAGTACACTTGTACTAAATAACTTTCATTATCCAAGGTTAATGACTCAAAAAGTCAGGGCTCATTTTACTGAATGGAAAACAGTGACAGCAAAACGTACAAAAAAGGAAACTCTCACTCCTGCTAATACCTCCTCCAGAATGTGAAAAAGATACCTCTCCAAACTTAACTATATTTTCCACTAACACGAGAATCATTTAGTGAACATGGCAAAGGCAAGAACATAAACTATAAACTCTCTACTTCCCTTCCCCACCACCTCCCCAAACATATGATTTTAAAAAACAAATCCTTACCAAAATCATTTGATTTTAAATCACTTGTACTTCCCTCCCTTGCTTTGTTCTCCACGTCTTCAATCAAACAGCTGCCTTCCATAGTCTTGTCTAACCACTTCTTGGAAACATCAGACTTGAGATGCTGATCTCTGGTAGCCTGCTTGAGAGAACAAAAACATCCAGCATGTTCAACCCTGAGCATTTATCTGGGAGGAAGCACTTCAGGATGACACTCTCGCTCACTCTTCATATCTCATTAAAATGAAGCACAGCACATGATTTGACTATCAATTACAACTGAAAGCAATCAACTTGCTCATGACATTATCTTTGTTGAAGAAAGCAGATCACACAGTTAAATCAAATCTTCTTTGTCTGCCCATTGTGATTAGTATATTGCCCAGCTGAAAAACACTACCAGACTTAATTAGCACTTAAATCCCTACATGGGCAAAAATAAACTCAGACAATGAACTGAATGTTTTGAGGCCTGTCCACCCAGGTTCAAACCCATATGATTGAACCACAAGCCTTAATAAACCTACATCCTGCTAATGAGAGAACTGCACTGCCATCTGGATTAGCAGAGTTCAAAACCCTCGCAGTGCTTATGGACAAGACTGATCCCATCTGCAGTGATCGCAGGGCCCCTTTAATTCCATTTCCAGATGGCAAAAAAAAAAATGACTGGTACCTATGCTCATTTGCAACTCCAGATGCCACTGGTAATTGAATTATCTATATTTGCCAGAAGCAATCATTTTAAAAATTCTTTTGCTGGTGTATACTTTTCAGCAAACTAAAGGCTTTGAAAGATCAGTGTGCTACCTAACTCTATGGTAGCTTTTACATCTGCCATCTTTAGCAGCTTCAGTACTGTGCAGACAGCAGAAAGATTTGCTTCAGCTGCTCAATTCCAAACATAAAAACACTCTGCATATCAAAAGGGCTCATGTGTGTGTAGCATTTTCTCATTTGTTTAACATAATTAAAAAACCTTCCTCCCCCATTGATTTTCTCCCAGCCTCTCCTGAAGTATAGGCTACTGTTGTGGCACAGTTCTATTGCAAAAGGCAAGTCGAATCATAGAATGGCACAGGAGGCCATTTGGCCCATTGTGCCTGCCCCACTCTTTGGCAGAGCTATCCAATTAATTCCACCCATCAATATACCCAAGAAGCCAATCTGCACACAAGCATGGACAGCAAGTTTGGGTGGACTATTCAATAGTAGTCAGCATCACAGCCCAATTTGTCTTGAACACATGCATTTTTCAGTAGGGTCACAAAATAATGATCAGGAGTGGCTGATTTTTGATCCGGCAGGGGTATCAACTAAACTAAACTATCCGCAACTAAACCGGAGCCCTTTTCTAGTCTGGATGGTGTATTTCACAGGACATAGTCAGTATGAACAGTGACAAAATAGACTAGACCAGGACAAAATTGGGGTTAATTGAGATTATTCTCTCATGTACCATGTTGAATCTGTTTGGCATGATTTATTTGGATATCCTTTCCTATACAAATATGGTAACTGAATTTTGAATTTTTAAAAGTACCTTTATGTTTATAAAATTCACATAAAATGTTACTGTTGTTCCTTCTCATGAAAAGTTATCAACTTGAAAGGTTAACTCTGTTTCTCTTTACAGATGCTGGTAAGTATTTCCAACCTTACTTTGTTATTGTGCTTATTTGGCATATTGGAATTCAGCCAGTAGGTTTACAAGAATTAATGAATTTACATTTGGACAGCATCTTAAGCAAATGCTCAGACCATCCCAAAACACTTTACAACTGATGGATTAAAGCACAAATGCAGCAAGCAATTTGCACCCAGCAATGTCCCATAAACATATGAATGAATGTACAGATAATTTGACAGCATTGGTCAAGGAGGGGTTCTGATCAAAACACTGGACTCTATGATCTTCTCTGAACATTGCCAAGGAATCTTTTTTTTATTCTTTCATGGGATGTGGGCGTCGCTGCTAGGTCAGCATTTATTGCTCATTCCTAATTGCCCCTTGATGTGGTGGTGAGCTGCCTTCTTGAACCACTGCAGTCCATGTGGTGTAGGTGCTGTTAAACCAAGGTCATTCCTTGCCTGTTTAACATCTCAGCCAAAAGACATGCCTTACAGTATCTACAACTGACAGAACTCTCAACACTTAAGGGTGAAATTGATGGTTAAATGTTCAAAATACTCATGGCATAGTAGTGTGGAAGGACAGAAATCTACAATTAGGTCTTCTTGCACAGTTCAAGAGGACATAACCCAAAATCTCACGCCACTTACTTCACTGAAATCCTAACAACACTGTTGAGAACTCAAAAATACTGCTGGAAATCTGACAGGAAAGCAGAAATACAGGAAATATTGAACAACATTGGTGGGGCAAACAGAAAAGTTGCTGTTTCAGATGTGGGACCCTGCATCAGAACTACTGTAAATGGACAGTATTCACAAAAGGAACAGAACAAGGAAGGAGAAAACAACAAATACAGACAAGAAAATAAGCAGAATGACCTGTAAAGCAAGAACAAGGGGATGAGAAAATGCTAGAAGTGACGGGGAGCGAGTGTTAATATTTCAGGTTAATGACCTTTCATCAGAACTCTGACAAAAAGTCATCGAGCTGAAACATTAATTGTTTCTCTCTCCACAGATGCTGCCTGACTTGCTGAGTATTCCCACCTTTTTCTGCTTTTGTTATTTCAGGATTCAATGTCCATTGGGTTTGGCTAGGGCTGGTGAGCGGGGGGTGGTGGGGGTAATATTAACAGGGAGGAAGGAGAAGACTATTGGAGAATGGGTTAAGAAAAAGTGCAACTTTAAAGTTTAACATAAGAATACAAGCAAGAGCGAAACATCCAAAAAAAGGGAATAAAAGAAACAGCAAGGAGAAAAAAGAAGAAATGGTGGTGGTGGTGGCAAACAAAGAAAAAGATGCTCACTGCAAAAAAATGTCCACATCATCCTTGAATGTAATGTTGGCTAGGACAGTCGGAAACGCTCTCTCAATCAGTAATCCCTACCCAGAGAGGCAAATGTTTTAGAATACAGTTACATTTTATGACATATCAATCTGTGTTGAATGATCAAATCAACACCAATACCTGCAAGTTCCCCTCCAAGTCTCACTGTCCTGACTTGGAACTATACCGCTGTTCCTTCACTGTCACTGGGTCAAAATCCTGGAACTCCCTTTCTAACAGCACTGTGGGTGTACCTACACCAGATGGCCTGCAGCAGTTCAAGGCGGTGACTCACCACCACTTTCTCGAGGGCAATTAGGGATGGGTCATAAATGCTGGCCCAAGCCAGCGATGCCCACATCCCATGAAAGAATATATTAAAAAATGTGTACTGCTGGCAGCTTCAGTAGATGCTAAGTCACTTGCTCCAGCCACTGAACAAGCAAAAGGAATAGACCCACTTCCAATTCAAAATGTGCCTGTGCACTATGGTGTGGTTTTCTCCTGAAGAGCAAATCCTATCTCATCATGGTTATATTTTCTGGGCACTGTATATGTAGCATCAATTGCTCAGGTGAATAACTTCATGCTGCCAGCATCCATCCAGCGAACAGGACGTTCACATTTTGCACAAAATTCTACCTCTTGCATCCTATATTTCACCCTCATCACCCTACCTCACATAGTTCCCCATCCCCCAACATTCAAAGTCCTCATTCTTGTGAGCAAATCTTTTTCCACGAACCTTATCCCACTCTAAATCTGCAATTTCCTCTAGTCCTGTTTTCTAAGCACATCCTCCACCAAGCTGATTCTTAACTACTTTCCTCAGTTCCATTAATGGTAGCAGAGTCTTTAGTTGTTTTGCCCCTACACAAACACTTCCCTAAACCCCTGCTTCTTCTCTCTCTCTCTCCTATCTTCAAAAGCCTTCCAAGATTTTTCACCTTGCCTTTGAGCCACATTCCCCTGATAGTTCCCCAAGTATTGCTGAATGATTATTTTCACCTCAAACACACTTGGCTGTGATGCAAGTTGTACTGTAGACTTAGGTCAAACATAACCACTGCTACACCATGCTCCTAGGTAGATTTTCTATTTAATTCGTCCCTTGAACGGTCTGCTAATATCTTCTGGATATGGTCATGCTGGCGTCCAGTTTCACAGATGTCAGTAGTGTGTGCTCAAAATCACAAAGGGTTTTGATAAAGTAACTAAGGAGAAACAGTGGCTGGAGAGTCAGTTAATTAGAGGATACAGATTTAAAGGTTATTAGCAAAAGAACCAGAGACGACAGGAGGAAACAATATTTTACACGGTGAGTTACAATGTGGAATGCATTGCCAGAAAGGGTGATGGAAGCAGATACAATAGTAACTTCCAAAAGGGAATTGGAACTCCAGGTTTACCATTCAAATACTTCAGTTATGTGGTCATTCTTCATGCAGCAAGTTTAGGTAAGCTATATAACCACAAAAGCCTCAGTTGAATCCAATCTTGTCCTCACCAGCTAGCCACACATATCACAATTTCTAATCAGGGTCACTGGAGCAGAAACCTTGTGATCCTTTTCTCCCCTCTTTAGTCTGGGGAAAGGTGGCATCAATTGCAGCACCCTTTCTGATGCACCAACAAGTAAAGCCAGATGAAAAGGGATTGAAGCTGGGACTTTCTGATTTCCTCAAATATCTTCTTTCACGAGTTTCATCATTAGAAGTTCAATTAATGAGCACAGATTAAAAAGTTATGGATTAAACAAAAGCTAAGAATAACACTCACGTCAAGCTATATTTTAAGATTGTGCTCAATGACCTTAAATACAGACATCTTGATGTTTAAATTCAGTTGTTTTAAAAACCTTGCTTTAAAATTTGTAAGATAGATTGTTAATTTTTTAAATCAACAGAATCAGCAGAGTTGGAGTTAGAGTTGCCTTTTACCAAGTCCAAAAGTCAGACATTGGTAGAACCTCCCCCCGACCCCCCGACATAATAGCATAGTTCAAAAAGGCTGCCAGCCACAACAAATAGAACAAAGCCCACAAACTTCAAAGCTACAGCAACCAGTCACAGTCCCCGTTATCATAGGATGTTGGGAGATACACCAGAGCAGACACTGGAGCAGAGGCACCATGATTCTTACAAGCAGGATGAATTTAAACCTCCTATTTTCTAAACATCCAGATAGGTGGCTTGTCTAATCATATACAAGCTGCTAGGCGTGCATCTGCTTTAAAAAATGTTTAACTACCTTGTCCATAAAGTGAGATGAATTTTGAAAGTTAACTTTAACAATGCTGACCAAAGGCTACAAAAGTTAGTTCAAGTGCAGTTTGCATTTTGTTGCATTCAAGGCCTCCTCGGCTACAGTTACTGACTATATAGTGTACGTCAGTGCCTTGTACATGTACTGTTTCTGTCGTATGGTTGAGGGAAAGCAAGGTCAATTTCACCAGCTCCCATCTCTTTCATTACCAACACTGGCTGCCTTATCAGGTCGGCAGGTTTCAAATGTAAAGTACTTTAAATTAGAGTGGTTGCTGTTTATGGAATTCTCAATATTGTCTGGCAATACAGCACTGATGAATAATTTAACAATAATTTAGCTATACAACAACATTAAAAGGTGCAGTTGGTGTTAAATGTGTGTTAATTATTTTATCAGCATTCTATATTCATCTACCAGGTGAGAATAAAGCACCTAGGATGTTGTTAACGTTCTTAATAGTGTGAAATGGCACTTATGCTGTGTTTAGACCACAAAAACAATACACAAATGCTGGTGATCAGGAATTTGTCAGAAATACTGCTGGGCAAATTCAATAGCACTGATGGCAAATACACATTCTGTTTAAAACTAAATGTTGTATTGGTAGATTTCACCAAATCAGGTCATTAATTAATTCTCCCTCCCATTCAGAGTGGTCTTCCTCCTTCCACCCCACCCATCTCCACTTTACATTTTTCTTCAGTTTCAGCTCCCACCCAATGCTGTAAAATTAGTAAACAATTTATTAAAATTAAAAAAGACCAGAATTAATAAAATTAACAAAGAATAATTCAGAGGCACAGAATACAGCAGTGTTCAACTCCCTACAGCAGTAGGCTCATTGGGCAAGCTATTGTTATTGATGGGGACACTTTAGAAGTCAAACACTTCCTATATCTTGGCAATTACATTTCGAAGATCCAGCAGAGAATCAGCTGTACCAGCACAGCCTTCCAAAAATTGCACAACTGGGTCCTCAACAACAGGAGATCTCCATGAGAGAAAAAAGGGCTTTAGTGTACAATGCTGTTATTGTCACCATCTTTCTATATGGCAGACACACTTGGGTCATGTACCAAAGGCATGACCAGGTGCTGGAGAATTTCCACCAACAGCACCTGTGCAGGATACTCAAAATCAAGTGGTAAGACAGGCAGACAATCTCCAGCATCCTCACCGAAGACAATTCCTCCAGCATCACAACCGTGATCATGCAAAATCAGCTCCACAGGTTTAGGCACTATCTGCATACCAAATAATCAGCTTCCAAAGCAGATCCTCTTTTCACAACTTAGGAGCGGCACGCCAATGCAAGGAGGGTGGAGGAAACATTTTAAGGGCACTCCGAAGGCCCCAGTGAAAAGGGGATAAATTGTCAGTGCCGAGTAGGAACATGTCACAAACTGTACCATGCAGTGGCCCCTCATTCAGCAAGCTACACAACTGACCACAAACTCTGCTGCGGAGCAGTGACAAAGCAGGAGAGCGAGCAGAACCTGGCTCAAGAGTCTCCGCTCCTCAGGGCAACTCGTTCTCGATGTCCAAAGACCTGTAGCTCCAGGATTGGCCTGCTGAGTCACCCGAGGACACGCAAATCGTGACACCTGGCAGACATCATCCTTGTTTCGAGGGACTGACGGCCACGATGATTGGGCAAGAGCTGGGAGCCAGAATCAGACAATTATTAGCCAGTGGTCAAGCCCATTGCAACAAAATCTAATTGTGTCCTCATTTGATGTCCCCACAGTTTCTGGCAAGAATCATCCCTGCACAGAATCAGAATGGAGAACCCTGGCTGATTTAAATTCTCTCCTTGCTCTTGTAGTGCCTGGTGAAGATCATTTAATACAGCAAAAACTAAGCACTGAACCTGACACCTTTGGTCTGTATGGCTGCATTTCACACATGGTACGTTTACCAATCATGTTATTGCAGGAGTTGCTTTTGCTTAGTGATCAAAAAAAGTTTGGGGTGTCAAGAGACCAGGATAGTTGGCTCTCAGCTGCTGAAATGGGATTTTAGGAGTCTGCATGAAGTTTTTTTTTTAAAAATTAAAAGAATGGAACTCTCATTCCTTGCAGGGAAAGGGGGTTAAATTGTTTCAAGGCACCAAATACAGAAGCAAAGGTTTGACAGTTAAACAGACCGTCTTATCATGAAAGCTGGGGATATGAACTGTTGATAGACACCAAATCAGGGTATCAAATTTCCCCAGGGATCTAGGTGACCTTCATATAAGCTGGGTGCCACTTGAAAAGATACCGAATACCAAACATGCAAGAACATGGCACTGTCGAAGTGAAGCAACACATCAAAAGACTAAAAGAGGTACTGACCCAGTTCTGCCGTGAAGTTTGGAAAAGTTTCTCTTGCCCCGCTCAAAGGAAAAAAAAATTATAAGGATGAGCCAGTGCAAAAGAAATAACTGTGGAAAGCCAAATCATGTGCTTGAGATGAGTAAACAGAAAGAGCCCAGTGTTTCATTGTATGACTGCATGTATCATGTGAATCATTTGACTTTATTTAAAAAGTGAGAAACACTTTCTCCCTTCAGTACCCTTCCATGTGGTTTACCAGACAGATTAGACGGAGATATAAGCTCTTTTACAGCTACTGCAAGCTTAGTTTTGCTTCCTGATCTCAAGAAAAAAATGTTTCCCCAGATCAGGGGGCATGCAGGTGATTTGCCTACAGGCTAGCATGCAAACCAGCTTGGCAAAGGAGAGTCTCAAAGCGAAGGAGAGGATGAGTGATCAAGCAATAAAGAATTGTATTTAAAACCATTTCTTCTTGTTGAAATGTCTCAGAGCTTCCCACAATTTCCCCCCACCCACAGTGAATGAACAAATTTGTATTTACATAGTGCCTTTTAGGATCTCAAGACATCCCAAGTGTTTATACCCAATGAAGTATTTTTTGCAGTATAGTAATTGCTGTAAGGTAGGAAATGCACCAGTCAGTTTGCATAAAGCAAGATCCCACCGACTTGCCTTGTGTAGGCAAGTGTCCAGCCTTGTGTAGGCAAATGTCCAGCTTCTGTTTAGCAGCTCGCTTAATAGCACTAGAGAGACCAGGAACTTGCATTGTGGACCATCAGACACAAGCAATGCCCAACATCAGCTGCATAAGGCACATCAACTGCTTCACTGACAGAAGGTGCAGTTATAATGGAGAAATTAATTCCTGATGGCAACACTCCTGCTTCATACCCAAACATGGGGCTCCCTGCCACTGGCAACCATCCCATTCAAAGCAGTACTCAGACCGAGCATCAGGAAAGGCTGTCGTATGAACTTTAGCATCCTACGCCCATGTCAAGCTGCTCCCAACCATTCCAGCACTCTATTCTTAAAAGCAGAATTCCTTCGGAGAGTGACTAGGCTACTAATGAAGTTGAGTCAATTGTATCGTACAAAGGAATATATCCATGTCATAACTGCTGCTGACACAAAAGCCAACATGCTTTCATTTAATTTTAAAACAACTTGCTTCAACCTACAAAATCTATAATTAAGATAATAGGTTGAACAAAAAGCAACTTTAAAGCAAATTTTGAAAAAAATGTAACAAACATCCCCAATAGGACCCAAAGGAGTTACACTAACAAGTTATCTGGTATCAGTAATTTTTAAATACTTCAACAGATTGTACAATGGAGCCTTGAATCAGCTATAAAGAAGGGGATCCCTGACAGATAATGGGCCCTCTGGAACTGTGGTCAGCTGCTAGGGGCAGACAGACGCCCTCGTACATGTAGCCCTTTCCAAACATTGAATTAGTTTAGAGCAAGGATTTGCTACATGTAATGTGAGGCCACGTTGAAGAATGTGTAGGGGAGCAGAGAACATCTTCTGCCAAATTGCTGTCATTACCCTCCTATCCCCATTCCCATTGCATATGGTTCTCAGATCAGTCAACTCAAGAGCAACTCAAAGATTTGGAGAGAGAAATGACACAGAACAAAATACAAGGGGTTCCTCCACATCCAGAACAGTTCATCAGAGCACTCCTCTCCATTCCCGAGACTGCAGACTGCTATTCTCCCCATTCTTACAAAAATTCAGATACACGAAATAATGAGTGCGCTGAATTTTCACTGAACTGCAAAACAGTATTGAGGTTTTAAACTGTGTATATAGTAGCAAGTGCAAATTATTCTAAAACCCATCCTCTGATTGTTTAGGAGATAAACTGAATCCACTTGGAGCCAATCTCACTATGAGCATTACCTGCTAAAAATCTTAGCTTCCTGTTCCTCCCACAGACCAATTTTGAAAAAAGAGAGACCCTGCAAATATTCACGCAAGCAACTTTCCAAATACCCAGAACTAATTAGAACAGCCCATGAAGGTAAAGCAACACTGCTCTATTTGTGCCTATATTTCTCACTCTTTGGTCTGTTCATGGGCTGGAGGTGGAAAGGGACAGGCTGGCACCTTCAACTCACTGGTAGATAAATAAAATAAGACCGCCAAAAATCATTGACTGGAGCTGCAAATTAATGGCAACATTAAATTTAAATTTCATAGATTACAACAGTGACTACACTTCCAAAAGTATTTCATTAGCTGTAGAGCACTTTGAGGTTTCCTGAAAGGCATTATATAATGCCAGTCTTCACGTTCTTTCTCACAGTCCACAAAATTGTATTTTGCACAATTAGGGCGACAAAAAGCTCAACAATCTAGAACCATGCTACAAAGACCAGGAAATAAATTCAGTTGGTGTTGACTTAGCTGATCTCAGCTGGGTTGTGGTTGTGGCAAGGGCACTACAATTGACCTCAGCTCCCCTAACTACATAGTAGAAAAATAATCCATCGAGAACACAGTCGAGGGAGGAAGGCAATTTACATCCATGAACTATAACCCAACAATGTGCAAACAACTTTGGGGAGGAGAGAGGGTGATCAGAAGAGAGAAAAGAGGAAACGGAAGGATAAGGGGTTGACAGGGAGGGAGTGGGTGTGGGAAGAAAAAAAAAAACTTCTGTCCATTTGAGCCAACAATCCAAAGAAATATTTACATCCCTTTTCTCAAGAGGTGGGAATTCATTCTGGTATTTGTGTCCTGCAAGCACCCGCATCCCCACCACACATTACACAAGAGGACATGTGAGCTTTAAGTATGTGCGGCCTATGTAACATTGAGAAAAACCAATCACAAACCCATCATAATCCTATCCTCAACCAGCATCTACATACGACCACTCTTCCCGGTAGCATCCAAGATAGAGGACCCTGGATTATCTTCATTGTCCCAGTCCAAAAACACCATCAATTGTGCACTAAATCAACTAACACAGCACAGACAGAGGATTGCCAAAGTACCAGGATCAGTCTGTATTTGTACTGGTTTTTTTGGAGCAAACAAAAGATCTTTTCCCCTTTTTCCAATATTAAAATTAAGTGAACAAATGCCAACTATAGCTAGAATTCAACTGTGGGATTTCCAGGCAGTGTTATACTGCGCTTTTTAAGATAACGATGCTGCCCAGGCTGCAAGCCCCTCTCTCCTTTTCTTTATTTCTGAAGAAAAGTGCATCAGATGACAGAGTTGATCAGTTTTTCTTAATTACTTAAACAACCCTTCAAAATTAAAACAATGAGTACAGTTGGACCAGTACACAAATTCTAAATTCTGAGCCACATGAGGTGTCCATTTAACTATTTTACTTGAAGACACCCAAGTACTTGAGCTCAGAGAAAAATCAAGAGCGTGAAGGAAGCCTTAATTCAAATAAATGACTTGCAGCAAACACTTACCTTGACTGGGGTTTCATGGTGTCTGTGTTTGGACTGAACATTTGCTTCCCCCTTCTCAAACATCATCTTCAAGCTGTTCAGTGGGACGTTAAACTTCTCAATTTTAGGGGAGATTGTCAAATCTTGTGCTGTTCCATTCTCCACTTCATTCCCCTCTTTCAAAAGCATTCTTTCCATCTTTAACTCAGCCTGGCCTTCACTCTCTATCCCAGGATATGGAAATCTGCTCAAGACCCCTGGGCTCCTGGGAGACTTGACTCTTATGGTGGTCTCCGAATTTTGATCCGACTCACTTAGAGGCACAAAGCTGGCGTCTGCTTTTGGGCTGACAGCAGCAACCTGAGCCCGGGAATCTGCACGATTAATTCTGACAGGCGACTTTTGAGGCACTGGCTGTGCTGGGGGATTTTCTGGAATTTCCCACTTCTTTTTCAAGATGCTCAATGTCCCTTTCCTCAGGGTCGGGGGAAGATTTTCAGTGTTCTGCAGGAAGACAGAATTTGAAACCCATTACAGAAAAGGAATGCCCACAACATGGATTGAAAGTTTTGTTGTTGCTTTGCAAACAGGAAATAGTGTGCGTACACACACACACACACACACACACACACACACACACACACACACACACAAAGCACTGGTGACACGTATGTGTGTGTGTGAGAGTTACTTAGGCAGCTGCAATCATTTAACTTGTACAGGCATTTCTCCCCTCAGGGTATAGCAGAAAGTCAGGAAACTAAAGCAGGAAATGATAAAACAGCAGGGTTTCCTTATAAGGAAAAAGGAAGAACAATGAAGGGAATTGTTAAAGATTTCTCTTATCAAATTAAATTAGTACATAAAATGAGGTTTTACTCCGTGTAATCTAAAATGAAAAAAATTGCATTCGAGGGAAACTTGGTAGCACGAGGATGACCTGGTTTCAAATTTCTAGCAAAGAGATTCCAACTTTGCAGTTTCAATTTTAGGAGGGCAGTGTTATAATGCTCCCCTCATTTTATATTCTCACTTAGAACCGTTCTCCCAGCAGCAATTCACAAACTACATATGCACAAAACAAAGTTGTCTGTGTTGCTGCTGGACAAGTTGCCGGTTTTAGATTTGCCAGGATAGTCAGCGGTGGGTTAACAACCTGAGCAGAAGATTTTACTTATCAACAAGCCTTTTAGCCAACATTGGATTTCCAGTTTCTCACCAGATGAGTTGTTTTTCCTAAAAATATAATTTCCAGGATATTTGCAACACTGGCAAGGAGCCATTTATTGCTCATCTCTAGCTACTTTCAGAAGGTAGTGATGGGCTGCCTTTTTATATGGAAAGAGTCAACACAGTGTTGGACTGCAGCCATGTGGAGGTCAGACTGGGCAGGGGTGTTAGGTTCCCTTCCCTGAAAGGAAAGGACAAACTTGCATTTATATAGCACCTTTCACAACCTCAGGGTATCCCAAAGCGCTTTACAACAAGTATAGCTACTGTTATAATGTAGGAAAAGCAGCAGGTAATTTACACAGAGCACAGTTCCACAAACAGAATGTAATCATATTTTTTAGCGATGTTGGCTAAAAGGATAAATATTGTTCAGGACACTGGGGAGAACGTCCCTGCTCTCCCTCGAAATATAGCCATGGGATCTTTTACATCCACGACCTTGGTTTAACACCCAGTGCAAAAGGCAGCACCTCTGACAGTATTGCATTGAGTATTAGTCTGGATTATGGATTCAAGCTTCTGAAGCAGAATTTGAACCCAAAAGCTCCTGACTCCAAGGCCATGTCCCCTCTAATTATTTTTTGCTGAAAAAAAAAAGAGACATGTCTAAGCTTTTGATCTTGCACTCATCAGGACACTTGCAAGAATACCAATAATAGATGGTGTTGCCATGGGATCCCCTCTAGGCCCAGCTCTCTCAAACATCTTTGTTGGGTTCCATGATAAGCGTACCTTCATTGCATTGACAGCTAACCTCCTACCCCTCGCATATTTCCGATATGTGGATACGTTTGCTATGTTTAAATCCGATACTGCATGCAACAATTTCCTTACATGTCTTAATGGGCTTCACTGTTGCACCCAAATTCACCTATGAAATGGAGCAGTTGAATGAACTCCCCTTCCTTGACATACTAGTTGAGAACTCTGCAAGGGGGTTCTCTAGCGTCATCTACCACAAGCCTTTCTTCACTGGTCAATACATGCGTTGGGATTCTTACAGTCGACACGCTAAAAGATTGCAACCTTGCAAACAGGGCCCAAGCCATTTGCTCACCATGCAAGCTTGATGCTGAAATAGGGCACTTCAAAGGCATCCTGCAGGATAATGCCCACCCTGATCAGATCATTTCACGCTGTATATCACGCAAATTTATGAACGGGCCTAAGGCCGTCACTTTCTGCCCTGAAAAGTGCCCAGTCTACCTCAGATTACCCTGGAAGGGAAAGGTATCTCAAAAATTTGAACAACAGGTGAAGCTAGCTGTTTCACGCTGCGTCAATGCAGTAGCAACATGCGTGGTATCCGCTACTAAAAAGGATGCTGCCATCAATCCAAAAATACATTCTGCCTATCACACAAACAAGTAATGCGGTATGTGAATTTCAGTGCCAGTGTGATGCCAGGTATGTAGGCCACACATCCCAAAGACTGGCGGATCGTATCAAACAGCATATCCCAGCTGCTGTTTGCAACGGGCAGGTTACAGACCGTACCCAACCAACCCGTGCTTGCAAAACTCAAAACACAGTGTCCAACATTAGATGTGATTCCGTGATTGGACAACATTTGCTAAATAATAAAAACAAAAAACTACTGCGGATGCTGGAAATCCAAAACAAAAACAGAAATACCTGGAAAAACTCAGCAGGTCTGGCAGCATCGGCGGAGAAGAAAAGAGTTGACGTTTCGAGTCCTCATGACCCTTCAGCAGAACTGAGTAAAGTTAGGAGAGGGGTGAAATGTAAGCTGGTTTAAGGTTGGGGGGTGGGGGGGGAGGAGTTGGGGGTGTGGGTGGTTGTAGGGACAAGCAAGCAGTGATAGGAGCAGATAATCAAAAGATGTTACAGACGAAAGGAACAAAGGGGTGTTAAAGGTGGTGATATTATCTAAGAAAAGGTGCTAATTAAGAATGAATGGCAGGACACTCAAGGTACAGCTCCAGTGGGGGTGGGGTGGAAAGACTGACAACAGGGTATTACAGTTATAGATTTAAAAATAATGGAAATAGGTGGGAAAAGAAAAATCTATATAAATTATTGGAAAAAACAAAAGGGAGGGGGAAGAAACGGGAAGGGGGTGGGGATGGGGGAGGGCGTTTAAGATCTAAAGTTATTGAGTTCAATATTCAGTCCGGAAGGCTGTAAAGTGCCTAGTCAGAAGATGAGGTGCTGTTCCTCCAGTTTGCGTTGGGCTTCACTGGAACAATGCAGCAAGCCAAGGACAGACATGTGGGCAAGAGAGCAGGGTGGCGTGTTAAAATGGCAAGCGACAGGGAGGTTTGGGTCTTTCTTGCGGACAGACCGCAGGTGTTCTGCAAAGCGGTCGCCCAGTTTGCGTTTGGTCTCTCCAATGTAGAGGAGACCGCATTGGGAGCAACAAATGCAGTAGACTAAGTTAGGGGAAATGCAAGTGAAATGCTGCTTCACTTGAAAGGAGTGTTTGGGCCCTTGGACGGTGAGGAGAGAGGAAGTGAAGGGGCAGGTGTTGCATCTTCTGCGTGGGCATGGGGAGGTGCCATAGGTAGGGTTGAGGAGTAGGGGGTGATGGAGGATTGGACCAGGGTGTCCCGGAGGGAACGATCCCTACGGAATGCCGCCGGGGGGGTGAAGGGAAGATGTGTTTGGTGGTGGCATCATGCTGGAGTTGGCGGAAATGGCGGAGGATGATCCTTTGAATGCGGAGGCTGGTGGGGTGATAAGTGAGGACAAGGGGGACCCTATCATGTTTCTGGGAGGGAGGAGAAGGCGTGAGGGCAGATGCGTGGGAGATGGGCCGGACACGGTTGAGGGCCCTGTCAACGACCGTGGGTGGAAAACCTCGGTTAAGGAAGGAGGAGGACATGTCAGAAGAACTGTTTTTGAAGGTAGCATCATCAGAACAGATGCGACCGTGGCGAAAGAACTGAGAGAATGGGATGGAGTCCTTACAGGAAGCGGGGTGTGAGGAGCTGTAGTCGAGGTAGCTGTGGGAGTCGGTAGGCTTGTAATGGATATTGGTGGACAGTCTATCATCAGAAATTGAGACAGAGAGGTCAAGGAAGGGAAGGGAAGGGAAGTGTCAGAGATGGACCATGTGAAAATGATGGAGGGGTGGAGATTGGGAGCAAAATTAATAAATTTTTCCAGGTCCCGACGAGAGCATGAAGCCGCACCGAAGTAATCATCGATGTACCGGAGAAAGAGTTGTGGGAGGGGGCCAGAGTAGGACTGGAACAAGGAATGTTCCACATACCCCATAAAGAGACAGGCATAGCTGGGGCCCATGCGGGTACCCATAGCCACACCTTTTATTTGGAGGAAGTGAGAGGAGTTAAAGGAGAAATTGTTCAGTGTGAGAATAAGTTCAGCCAGACGGAGGAGAGTAGTGGTGGATGGGGATTGTCCGGGCCTCTGTTCAAGGAAGAAGCCAAGGGCCCTCAGACCATCCTGGTGGGGGATGGAGGTGTAGAGGGATTGGACGTCCATGGTGAAGAGGAAGCGGTTGGGGCCAGGGAACTAGAAATTGTTGATGTGACGTAAGGTGTCAGAGGAATCACGGATGTAGGTGGGAAGGGACTGGACAAGGGGAGAGAGAAGGGAGTCAAGATAACGAGAAATGAGTTCCGTGGGGCAGGAACAGGCTGACACGATTGGTCTGCCGGGACAGTCTTGTTTGTGGATTTTGGGTAGGAGGGAGAAGTGGGCCATCCGAGGTTGGGCGACTATCAGGTTGGAAGCTGTGGGAGGAAGATCTCCAGAGGAAATGAGGTCAGTGACAGTCCTGGAAACAATGGCTTGATGTTCAGTGGTGGGGTCATGGTCCAGGGAGAGGTAGGAGGAAGTGTCTGCGAGTTGACGCTCAGCCTCCTCAAGGTAGAGGTCAGTGCGCCAGACAACAACAGCACCACCCTTGTCAGCGGGTTTGATGACAATGTTGGGGTTGGACCTGAGAGAACAGAGTGCAGTAAGTTCAGAGAGAGACAGATTAGAATGGGTGAGAGGAGCAGAGAAATTGAGATGACTGATATCACGCCGACAGTTTTCAATGAAAAGATCAAGAGAAGGTAAGAATCCAGAGGGAGGGGTCCAGGTGGAGGGAGAATATTGGAGGTGGGTAAAAGGATCCGTTGAACGGGAAGAGGACTCCTGCCCAAAGAAGTGAGCACGGAGACGAAGACGGCGGAAGAAGAGCTCAGCATCGTGCCGAGCCCGAAATTCATTGAGATGAGGGCGTAAGGGTATGAAACTAAGTCCTTTGCTGAGCACTGAACGTTCAGCATCGGAGAGGGGAAGGTCAGGGGGTATAGTGAATACGCGGCTGGGGCTGGGATTGGAAGATGGGGTGGGGACGGAGGGACAAGCAGGGGTGGAGCTTCCCAGATGGGTGTTGGTGTCGATGAGTTGTTGGAGCTTGCGTCCCTTAGCACTTGAGAGAAAGAGAAAAAGTTTCTTGTTGAGGCGTCGGATGAGACGAAGAATAAAATGAAACTGGGGGCACGCGCAGCTTTGAAAAAGGTAATTTATATAGATAATAAAGGTAATTTATATTGATTTTTCTTTTCCCACCTATTGCCATTATTTTTAAATCTATAACTGTAATACCCTGTTGTCAGTCTTTCCACTCCACCCCACTAGAGCTGTACCTTGAGTGTCCTGCCATCCATTCTTAATTAGCACATTTTCTTAGATAATATCACCACCTTTAACACCCCTTTGTTCCTCTTGTCTGTGACATCTTTTGATTATCTGCTCCTATCACTGCTTGCTTGTCCCTACAACCACCCCCCCCGCCCCCCCAACTTCTCTCCCCTCCCTCCCCAAAACCTTAAACCAGCTTATATTTCACCCCTCTCCTAACTTTACTCAGTTCTGGCGAAGGGTCATGAGGACTCGAAACATCAACTCTTTTCTTCTCCGCCGATGCTGCCAGACCTGCTGAGTTTTTCAAGGTAATTCTGTTTTTGATTTGCTAAATAATCCTCAGTGTGCTAAGAATTATGCCGACAACCAATTAAGATTATCAACTGGGCTCACAATGAGGCGCATTTGCATGTATTGGAAGCTACATATATTAATACACAGGGCCTGTTCTTTGCAGACGGAAAAAACATGTACATACACTGCACCTGTTTCAGCTAAACAAAATAGGTGACAAGCATTTGCTGGCTCATTCCTCAGGGCAATGCTTTGACCAGAGTCTAGCTGCGTAGTTTAAATTTCAAACAATGCTTGGCAGTTAACTGTCAGTCATGATCAGTGGTGCATTCCCCATGTCAAAACCACTTGCCAACCAATCAGTGCACTCTTCACATACAGTAGAAATTGTTGCTTTCCCCTTAAATTAGTATTCTTGCAAGTGCCCTGATGAGCGCAAGACAAAAAGCTTAGACATGTCTTTTTTCGGCAATACATAAGTTCTGTACTACCAAACAACTATAATTATTTTTTTGTTGTGCGCGACCTATTCATTTAATGTCGGCCCTTTAAATTGTTTTGTGCAACCGTGCAGTAAATTAAAAGGGACTGACTTGTGCTTAGCCTGCGCAGGAACTTTCAGGTTGCTGAGCGGCTTAGGTGGAACAATGTTCAGAAGGCATTATGACAATCAACTATGAGCAGAGTGGAGATGAGGCAACCACCTATCAAGAGGGAATGGAAATATTTCCCCTCCCCTAGCCAGTTTTATTATGAACTTTAATCACCCCCCCAGCCTCCTCAGAGTAATGAGGCCAGAGCTGTTCACAGGGACCCCACATCCTTCAATCTAGAAGGGCAGAAGAGCGTACTTTGATAGTCTTTATCCTATCTTTAGAAATAAGCACATCACTGCAGCAAAGGCAGTGGAAGCAGGTTCAATAGTAACTTTCAAGAGGGAATTTGATAACTAATTGAAAAGAAAATTGGCAGGGGAGTACGACTAATTGATCAGCTCTTTCAAAGAGCTGGCACAGGCATGGGCTCAATGGTCTTCAGTGCTGTAAGATTCTATGAAAAGGTACAGCTACATAAATTTGAAATTGAGCATCTCCAATGGCTGTGTGAGTAACGCTACCAACTGGTATAAAGGTACATTACAGAAACCCAAAGTTGGCAGGTCCTGTCCACAACAAGTTCACAACAGCCAATTTCAACCAAAGCAGCTATTGGCCTTGGGCTAGAGAGGGGAAGATCAGATGGGATTCTCAAACTTGAGCAGCTATTTAATACTCCCACTGCAAAGCAAGTGTGAATAAGGAATCAAGCTCCACAGTGATGCCAATCTTTACTATGGAAGGTAATAATCTAGACTTTAAATCACGGCCCACTTCTGGTGGAATACCAGAGGTGCAGCTAATGTCCTTGAAATTATACTCAACAAGGGCTAGGGAAGGGTGCTGGGAAAATTGAGGGAGGAAAGGGGAAGGGAAGAAGAGCATTGTAGCGTTAAGTGTATTTGACATCAACAATTCTTGCTTTCTACAATGTTCAAAATTTGGTGGTTACTTTTGATGCATCACTCTAGCACTGCAAAACAAATGAGTAAAGCTCTACAACAAATTTTGAACAAATGGTCATTTCACAGTACAGGACTTGAGTATTGCTGAGAAAAGACATGCTATCAAAGCTTTTTGTCTTGCGCTCATCAGGACAACTCAAGAATACCAAATGTAAAGGGGACAACAATTTATATTTCATGAGAAGAGTGCTGATTGGTTTGCAAGTGGACTCTGATTGGTAGAGGCATTGCCATGGAGAATGCAGCAGTTAACTGATGACTGCATATATTAACACACAGGGCCTTGTTCTTTGCAGACACTAAGAACATGTACACACATTGCACCCGTTTCAACTAAACAAAATAGGCAACAGCCATTCTCTGATTCATTCCCCAGGGCAATGACCAGAGTCAACCTGCCTGGTTTGAATTTAAACAAAGCTTGGCAGTTAACTGTTGGTCATCAGTTAACTGGCACATTCTCCATGGCAATGCCTCTACCCGAGCCCACTTGCCAACCAATCAGCACTCTCTTAACATGCAGTATAAATTAATGTTCCCTTTACATTTGGTATTCATGCAAATTGTCTGATGAGTGCAAGATGAAAAGCTTTGGCAACATGTCTTTTTCAGCTATAATCAAATTTTGAACAGCCACACAAGGTCAAGCAAGCTATGCCAACTGTCAAAGAATGATTACTTTTATAACATACTAAAACTGCATACCCTGTGCCAAAGGTTTACAGCTGAACTTTCTCCTGTTCCTACCAGATACTATACAGAACTACAGAGTTGCAAGGGCTAAATCAATAGTTCAAAGATTCCAGGTTCAAACACAGTTTGTCAAGTTATCTTCAGCAGTAGCAGAAAGGCACAACTGGCCTCAGCAAAAACCCAGAGTTAGAGGAAGCCATCCAATAACACTCATGTGGACACTGGGCAAGGATATCTGCCAATGCACACCCCCATAAAAATTTATCTACTTGTATCAAAGAGAGTTCTTTTTGTACAACTAATTTTATGCTGCACAATATGCTAGAGAATAATAACCCCCAAATGTAGAATACCCTGGCCAGGCTTCAGAATCTGCTCTTGCCACAGCTTGCCCAATGAATCTTTATAAACATGCTAACCCTCACTGCAAAAGACTAGTAGAATATACACTCCTTATGCCCCCTGCTCCAACAATGTTGCACATTGTTTCTCAAGCTCCACAGCAAGCCTCTTGCTAGAATCCTTTGTCTGGCTCAAAGAATTTTATACAAAACTCACATTTTTCCAAAACCTCTTAGATTTGTCCAATGTAACGTAAAGGATTTCATAGCCTATCTAGGCTATACCAGTAGTCACAGAGTCTTAGTAACATTACACAAGAGTCATCTATAGCTGAAAAATCTCTCAAACAAATTCAAACTGGCACAATCCCAGAACATCTTGTAGATGTAAAGTTCAGTTGTTACAGCTATGCTTTATGCTTGGTTACTCATTTCCTGTCATCACATCGTTTACATAATGGACATACAGTAAGCACAGTGTTAACACAGCAGGCTTCAACCAACAAAGCCTGCTAATTGAGTAGAGTTGGTCAAGTGGAACAGTTGAGGCCACTGACATAATAAGTCAATGACATCATTGATATGCTGGGACATGCATTTATATCTGGTAGAGTGGGGTGATGGATTGCAAACACACACCAATTCTCTCTACTGCTATCTGTTGATCTTAGATATTTAAGATATAGAAACAGCTTTTGCCCCTTCTGAAGGCAGGGCTCATGCAGGGTACAGTTCCACTACCATCCTCCATTTCAATCAGTCAAATGGTACCCTTCTTGCACGAGTCTAGGCAACAGATCTTGAAAAGGTGGGGGCATCATAACGCTATCCTCACCAACAACCAGCATTTTCCAGCAGAATTAATTCAGCCAGAATTAAAAATGTACCTTGGGAGCTCGAGACTGGAAAATATAGATTCAGCATCAAAGAAAGGCAGCAGAACCATACCTGGCAACTAGAGATTCATAACAGGAGTAGGCCATTTAGCCCCCTTGCGCCTGCTCCAGCATTCAATTAGACTATGGTTGGTTTGTATCTTAACTCCATCCAGCTGTCTAGGCTTCTTGATAGAACTTAAATCAATTAAGGAAAATGAGAAATAGACACGAAAAGTATATGCAGAGTTTAAATATCCTCATCAAAATACTAAAATTTTACACAGATCTTATAGACACATAGTCTGGCTTGGCTTACTGGTTCCCAATACTACATTCTTGAACAATGATAATCAGGTGTCTGAAGGATATCCAATTAAGCCTGTTGCAACAATTCAAACCTAGAAATGTCCTGTTTATTAAATTCTGTCTGACATTTTTTTTAAAAATAGATATAAGCAGGAAGAATAAAAAGGTAGCCCCAGTAGCTGCTGTGATTGCTATTTGATTAATAACTTATAATTAGACACATTACTTGATGATATCTCCTAAACATAATCTTCAAAAGGTAAACAAATTTAGCATTGAACATTAGCAATAACTGTACCTGCTTGCAATTCATTAACACCAGGTGCTTATAGTCCTTTTATTTTACCACACAGACAGTTTGAAAGAGAAAAAATAGCCAGATAAAACCCGTAGGAATTAAAAGGGATTATTGGATAAACTGGGATTGAGGTCCACCTCAGAAATTTAACTCTTCAACTCCAAATGGCCACTTAACCTTGTGAATTCAACAGAAGACCCAGACAAAAACATTTGCACTTAACAGGAACTAAAAGATCCCTTTAATGGGTTTATTTTATAAAGGGTGTAGAACTCAGTGGGAGAAAGGGGAGTTTGTGCTAAATGGGAACACGACAGACTGACCTCAACTAGGGTTACATTTTGTAATTCCTAACCACTTTCGTCAAAAATTCTTAATTTTTTTTTAAAGCTGTTACTTACTGAATGAACCATGCAATTTCCCAACATCCAACCATTTTCTACTTGTGCTTCTCTGGTTTTTTTAAGCAAACATTTTTGGAATTTAAAATTGAGAAATAAAACTATTAATTTTCCCTCCTGTCAATTTTTTTCTCCATTTTTCTTTAGCCCATCACCCTCAAAATGGTGCTGATCTTTACTTTGTCTACAGTTCCACATGTAGAAGACTGTCCACGCTGTCCAAGTTTCTTTGTTTGTCATAGATAAGTGCTAACAGGCACAGGATATTGGGCATCACAACCGAGCTTGATCCCATCTTCACCAAAGAATCACACTAACATGGGTCACTGGACAGCCAACAGGAATACTGGCCAATTTTCACTTATCTATTTCAGCAGGCTTGAGATCATTTGTAGCACCTCTAAATATCATAAATTAACTCAGCACAGCTCAGGAACCAAATCTGGAATTCACCTGGTCTGTATGGCTTAGCTTCTCACTGATCTAATTTAGGAACCTGATTTTTGGAAGCCAGAAATTAACTCAACCTCTTCCCCTCTGTTAGTTTTTAGTTTTCCTCCAAAAAAAAAATTCAGAAATAAAAATCCTACTCTTCAACACACCACCAGGTTCTCATTTAACTATGTTGTTATTTGTAACAAGGAAGTTTAGATTCTGCAAACTATTTTGACAGTTTCAATGGTGTCAATTAGCACAGAATCAGTCAGTCAGTCTCTGGAGCAGCTTTTTGCCCAGTAATTATTTTTGCGAGGCAGCAGTTATATACAGTTCAGCTCCTCTGCATTGGATGCTGGTGACAAAACAGGGTTCCTTACTTTTGGCCCATTTTTGATTTCCGTGTCTCCTGCCAACTCAAGATGGCCACTGATACCAGTCTGCGTATACACAGAAATCCAAAGATGCCACTGCTAGAGCCTGCTGTCTGGGCCTCAGTGGCAGAAAGGGGGAGTGATTGTTTCTAAGCTCTGTGTCTCTCTCTCAGTAACGTAAGTGGATTGTAGGTTACTGTGAGTGTTAGACCATATTGCTTTGTCTAATACTCTCAGCAGCTGAGACAGTTTAGAAACACTCACTAACATGACTGCAGTAAAATATCCCACAAGGAAAAGATTTGTTTCTCATCTATAAATCCTTCCCTTGTAACCCCCTGTAAAAGAAGTTTTCAAAATCCATCACTGCCAGTCCAGGATAGAAATTCACAACATTCTCTCCTCCTGCTGCCAGTGATGACCACGCATGTGCCCTGCTGCACACCGCCACCCATAAATATGATGACCATTAACCCAGGCCTGTCATCAGCATACAACTGCACATGCAGCCGTTGGCAGCAAGCGCAGCCTTTTAGTTTTGTTTCCAGTATTTGTAGATCCATCATATTGATTATAAAAAAGGTGCTGTATAGGAATTTCAATCCTTTGGTCTGTTTGGGAGGGAAAATTTAGAGATACAAGATGTGGCAGAGAACAAGGTGTGATAACTGTGCAATGCTGCCAGGCAACAAGCTGCAGTGCTCTCAGTTCAAAGAGGGAGTAGAGTCCTGCTTGCACTGCACAGGGATAAGTGAAACATTACTCACTTCCAACATTCGTGCGAACTACATTAGCCCTCATCTCCGTGGCTTCAGGCAGTTTTTAAAATACTCAACCTCACATCATTGTCCTTCAATAGCACAACCCAATTACCAAACATTATGAATGATTTTTCTTGGGTCAGTGCAAATATATTCTATTGACCAGTCAAGCAGGTGCTCTGGTGAAACTAACTGACTCAGGCCTGCACATCTAGAACAAATCCTGCCAGAACATATGACAAGGTTATAAGAATGGAACTACTTACAGGACAGTGGGCTTTGAGAAGAACCACTTACTGATCATGCATATTATAATTCCTGATTAGCGAGAGCACGCTCAAGAGCATAAAAAACTCTGCTACATTCCAATAGCATGCGTTTATTTTTGGATGCCAAATGCTCATTGAGCAAATCCTTCTCGCTATACATCCTCTGCACATACAAAGAAGCAAAAATAAACCACTTAAGCAATCTGAAAATGCACCTACCCCTTTTTTTCGTTCACTGCTTGCTTCCTCTGCTGCCTTCTGATACCTGAGAGCAGAGAGACTGGGATTAATATCAAATATGCAAGGAAGAATGTTGACACAATAGGATGCTGAACACCTAATTAGACCTAATGAGGTGGGATTTGAGGTGCAAACTGCACAAATCCAGCACTTACACTGTTTGCTCAAAAGCAATAGTCACACAATGATGTTTCAGAGTCCCTCCCCTCCTTTTGGTCTGTTTTTGACAGCTATCTTGAGTGTGAGTGCAAAAGATTTGGTGGGGTGGGAGAAACATGGGGAAAGGAGATAGTTTCCAAAGTCCTGGTCTATGGCTCTCAATGAGGGATTGCTACAATTGGCCTTCTGTGTCCTGGATTTAAGTGCAGGAAACAAATTCGGGTTCCAGCTGCAGTTAACCGCATGGGTACAATTTTAAACCAGGGCAACAAGCAGGAGCCAGACCAAGCTTTGCTGTGATGTCCCTTGAAATTGGCTGTCCAAAGCCTAATGACAAAAGAACTTGGCTGAGGAAATGCCAGTACAGTAGTCCCAAAAATCCCTCCTTGCTTCATGTTGGATTGGATACAAACATGGAATTCCAACAATGTTTTTAAACAGCTTTTACCAACAACAAAAAAAATTCTCACTTCTCCCCTTACACAAGATTGGTGACATCATGATTAATCAAATTTGCACATTAGGCAACAAAAGGACACAAAGCGATGCCATCCACAGTCCAATAGTTAGCCAGCACATCCAATTAGGGCTAAACCATAAATAAGACCATAAGACATCGGAGTAGTCGGCCATTCGGCCCATCAAGTCTGCTCTGCCATTCAATGAGATCATGGCTGATCTGATAATCCTCAGCTCCACTTTCCTGTTTTTGACCCATAATCCTGGATTCCCTTATTGATTAAAAATCTGCCTATCTCAGCCTTGAATATACTAATGACCCAGCCTCTATTGCCCTCTGCGGTAAAGATTCACGACCCTCAGAAGAAATTCCTCCTCATCTCTGTTTTAAATGAGCGCCCCCTTACTCTGAGATTATGCCCTCTGATCCTAGACTATCCCACAAGGGGAAACAACCTCTCAGCATCTACCCTGTCAAGCCCCCTAAGAATCTTATGTTTCAATAAGGTTATTAAGCTCATTCTTCTAAACTTCAATGAGTACAGGCCCAGCCTACTCAACTTTTCCTCATAAGAAAATCCCTCCATACCTGGGATCGACCTAGTGAACCTTCTCTGGACTGCCTCCAATGCCAGTGTATCTTTCCTTAGATAAGGGGGCCAAAGCTGTTCACAGTATTCTAGGTGTGGTCTAACTAGTGCCTTGTATAGTTTTAGCAAGGCTTCCCTATATTTATACTCCATTCCCTTTGAAATAAAGGCCAACATTCCATTTGCCTTCCCTATTACCTGAACTTGTATACTAATTTTTTGTGATGCATGCACAAGGACCCCCAAATCCCTCTGTGCTGCAGCTTTCTGCAGTCTTTCTCCATTTAAATAATATTCAGCTCCTCTATTCTTCCTGCCAAAGTGCATAATCTCACATTTTCCCACATTATATTCCATCTGCCAAGTTTTTGCCCACTCACTTAACCTGTCTATATCCCTCTGTAGACTGTCATCCTCATCACTTGCCTTTCCACCTACTTTTGTGTCATCCACAAACTTGGCGATAGTACATTCATTTCCCTCATCCAAGTCATTAATATATATTGTAAATAATTGTGGCCCCAGCACTGATCCCTGTGGCACTCCAATAGTTACAGATTGCCATCCTGAAAATGCCCCCTTTATCCCAACTCTGTCTTCTTAATTAGCCAATCCTCTATCCATACTAATATACTACCCCCAACACCATGGGCTCTTAATCTGATTAAGTAGCCTTATGTGCGGTAACTTATCAAATGCCTTTTGGAAATCCAAATATATTACATCTAATGGTTCACCTTTATAACAACGCTTAATAACACTTTAAAAAAGGTATTAATAGCCAATTGCTGCAAGGAAGCCAACACCTTCAGGATTGGAGGGAAAGAGGAAAATAAATAGACAGAAGAGATATTTTTTAAAAAACCACAGGTGGGGACTGCCACGGTTAACTCTTTTAGAAACTCAATTGTTGTGTATATCTGATTCCATAATTCATGTGTTTTAGAGGTTTAACTTTTAGTTTTAGGAATATAACTTTTAGGTTGGAGATGAAAATGTTAAACACAAGTTAAAATGGAAACACTTGGTTGAGGAACTGATAGACTTGGGGTAATTACAGTTCAGTTTGAGTGTTTATTTAATGAGGTCAGGATTGGAAATGAAAAAACCTAAACAATGACCCATCTTTTAAGTTTGTAATAGAGCCAGGTGGTCTACACTTATCCAATAAAAGATTTAAATTATTTATGTAGTTCCAAGATAAAAAGTTAAAAGCTAGTTGGTATACAAGAGAGTTCCCTTGGTGGGGCTAGCAAGTCTGGAGAAAGAGTTGTAAATTTCATTAGAGATATAAGTTATTAATACCAGTCACAGAATCAAAAGGTTTGTCTTGAAGGTACAGTAATTAGTTTGCATTTCTGTTTGCAACATCCCAAAATATGTCACGTTGCCATGGAGATAGGTTGTAGGGTTACCCTTTTAGGTGGAATTTATCTGTTTGTCTTTTTGCTCATAGAAACAAGCAATCAGCAGTTCAGTTTGAGAACAGGCAGAGACAGTTGCAGCTCACTGAGTTTGTGGGGGGGGGGGGGGGGGGGGGGGAGAATGGGGTGGGAGATAAATGTTAGCCAGGCCTCCACTTTAGGCAGAGAAAATACTGACTTTATTGTTCATTGCACAGAATGCGGGTGGGAGTTCAAATTCACTTGGGAGTTTGTGAAGGGAAAAGAGCAAGAAGATTTCTTTCTCTAGCTCCAAGCTAGGCAAATCTACAATAGCCTTCACAGTGAAAAGCATTTAGCCTGGTCACAGTTGGAGTTGTGTATGCAGTCAGTTTGGAGAAGGCAGAGAAAGGAATTTGCCAAATGTGGAACAGCTGCGAGCTAGGCGAAGAGAGATATTAGAAGCCAGGGGTGTTTCTAATTTTTGTTAAGTCACTGAACAGGAATTGCGAGTGAAGCTCAGGCTTGAGCTGAAAAGCTCCAGACCTTACACTGCAGCTGTGGAAAAATTTGGAGTTGGTCCCAAGGAAGTGAAGGACCTGTTAAGTAGCCAAAGCCATTCTGCAGGGGTCAAAGTGGAAAGGGAAAGGTTCAGTTGAGGATTTTAGCTTAAAGTATCTGTGGTTGTGTTTTATTGTGCTCTGAGTATAAGGAATTACCTGAGATAGTTGTGTTTGCTTTTAATTTAACAATAATTTTTTATACAAAGCTCTTTTTGTTTAAAAACAATTTTGTAGCATAATTTCTTTCATTCAATCACTGGGTGTTCAAGTTTCTCTTCAAACATTAATGGTCTCCATCAAGATCATAACTCGATACACTGATATAGTTTCATGAAACGTCAGCTGTTTCGGGGATCATTAATTCTGAACAGTTTACATGTTACATGCAACCTTAGACACTACACATTCTACATCATATTGTATTTTTAACACACAATCATCATGGATGCTCAAAAAGGAAGCATCCAACTATTAACTTGGTGATGGTATATAGTATTCTGCTCAACAGGGTGAGGGACAATGCTGCTAAGTAATGACAAATTTACCTTTCTGCACTCTATCAAGAAGAAAAAAAGTTAGGCAGTAAATCTCATCGCCTCGCTTGTGCCGAGAACAGCCTACCTTTTCAATGCCAACTCTAGCTGTGCATATGGGTGGCAACTTGGTGCAAGGTTCTAGGTGCAGACACATGACCACTGGAACCTGGGTTGAGGCTATTCAATCTCAGCACATTCAGAACAACTGTATCCTTCAGTTTAAAAATGTGGGTTCAAATCTGTGCTAACCCAGTCCACCAACCAGACTCCCAAGATGGCCAAAAGGCAAAAACATCACATGGCACACAAGGAATACAGCCAACTTTTTGTGTACCTAAAAAGCTATTTATCACAGCTAATGTAGAATGTACTTACTTAGAAAAACGTTCCCTGAGGGCTGCTGTTCCCCTTTTATTAACTATAGATAGCTCTTTGGCAGTAATCCGCAGGGATTGCGAGGTCCATTGCCCTCTGCTGAATGGTGATCGCTCCATGCCCTCTAGGTTTGCCTGCATAAAAAAGTGTGTAATGAAATACATAGCACTGATACTACTATACAAACAAAAGAGGGGGGGGGGGGGTGGTGGAAACTTGGTTGTCATGTGCAAAGTGGTTACACCAACAGCTTGCACTTATATAGTAAAATATCTCAAGGCACTTAATTAAACCAGAGTTTTTGATGAATCCCTGCTGATCTAAATAGCTCAGTGCAGCTCCAAGCATTTAACCAACAAACACAGCCTCTGACTGTGATATGAAATTAACATTTTAATAGAATCCAACACGTGAACTTTAGAAAAATCCTACAACATTTTCAAGCTATAGACCATGGCTCCATCTAACCAACTCATTCAGTTTCCTACATGACTTTGGTCTTGTCTCCTTTTGATCCTTCCAGTTTCTTCCTCGAATACTGTTGCTGCTTCCTCTAGATGAAAAAATGTCTGAAATTCTCACTTTCCAAATGGAAGGGGAGATAGTCACAATTTTAAATTAAGAAGTGCACTTTTCTATCCCCAAACCACACCCCCATTACTAGGCAAGACAATAAGTGCTCTCAGGTCTCCTTTGTCCTTTTTAGTAACTAGTCTCTTGAGGGGTAAAAATGACAGCCTAAACAAGTGCCAGTATGAAAGCATGGTTAATGAGGAAATTTCAGGCAAGAATTGATTTCTTACTACCTGTACCACAATACTACTGGTTTAAATTTCCTTCTAAATTTACTATTATGCAGCCATTTGCAGAGCAAGTAGAATTTTGGCTTCCTCCAATATCCTGGTGCCACACTCCACATGCGTCAACTTAATTCCAATGTTGATCCACAGGGCTCAGTTTGGGGGTGGGGGGTGGTTAGGGGAAATGGGTGGGGTTGGCTACTGATTTAATTTAGGTCAACAGCAACAAAATCTCATCATACATCTTTAAAAAAAATTAATCCAACAATTGGATTAACAGTTTGCACTTTCAGCACAGCAAGTGTTAATAACCTGTATTGCAGCAATTGGAAGCATTACTGAAAACATTCTTTAATGTTGAGTACATCCATTTACTGGGATCATATCTGCACATTTCAACATGTTGATCTCTGGCTGGTCATACATTAAGCAATCAATCCCTCATCTGGTACAGCAACAAAGGGTTCAATTGAAAATACAACCAATGCTGACAAATTACTCTTTAAAACAAAAACAATATATTTTCATTCATTGGAAAAAGATAAAGGAGGTCAGAGGCCAATAAATATTTCAGTCCAGCTCACCCACTCAATTTAGTCAAATCACTAAATGTAAACTCAGATACAAGTGAAACACTGCCCTTCACAGTAAGCAACTTCTGTAATCTTAAAAAGAAATCATGTTCAGACAAGTACTATCTGAAGTTTTGCAAAGTAATGTTCACACAGTTATGAGGAACCACCCAATATGGCTCACCCAAAAAAACCCTTAGGGTTTCTAAAGACTCAAGGAAATTAATGTTTGATACTTCCGATAAAGCCATTCATTATCTTTCCCCAGTGACCAGGAAAAACCCATACAGGCCCAGAACAGAAAAGCAGTTTCACGGCACAGAGGAATGGAAACATTTTGGCTGGTCAACTTGGTGATATCCACATGTTGAGCTGCTGAACCCATCCAGCAACATTAAAACCTACCGCTTCAGGCACCTTCCTTAATCTCCACCGTGTGCCCAGTCAGCTCCTCTGAAGTGCCCCGATGCGCTTTGCTTTATTGACAGTGCATGGCATTGTCAACTCCTTGCTGGATTAGTGTCACAGTTGCCCTTTTTGACACACAAGTGTCAGGGTTCATGTGCAACATTTGGTGAGTGCTGGCAGGCAATTTTACCCTGAAGGGTAAAAGCAGAGCCTGAGCCCTGATGTCAGCACAAGTGCATTTGTAGCAGAGCCACTAAAACGTGATAAGAAGCTGAATGCTGGGCTAAACCTTTCCCCTCACGAACCCAAAGCAACTGTAGTGCCTCTACTGCCACCTCAACAGAACAGATCCTACTCCCCCCCCACCCCTCCCACCACCCACCCCGCCCAAACACCAATCAGGACATTTCTGGTCTGCTTAGCCACCCACTGGATCAATTGCTAATATGTGTAATTCAATCTTCATCCAGAGGGAAAGTCTCCAGAAAAATTGTTTTCTCCCAACGTCAAACTAAAGAACATCCCAAAGTGCTTTCCAGCCAAAAGTGCTCATGTAGTCAAGTACAAAATGCATTCACTCTGGAACTACATGCATTGGAATGGCAAAGTGACAAACTTCCTTGTACAGACACACTTGTACCTCATTGCCATCAAGTCACAATCTGTAAATCTGGATAGAATTCATTACATCTATCTCAGAGGTGGCTAAAGGTGATACAAGAGAATTTCTTCAGGATTTTACAGCACTTGTATCCCACATTGGCTCCTTTTCAATCCCTTCAATGCTGATTCCAGCTCAATTAGTTGGGAATTTTAAAAAAAACCCCATTGCAATAGTACACTTGACATTGTGCTTGAAGTGCAGACTCTAGTCCACCCACTTTGCATGGAAACAGTGCTTAAATAGAAGTGGAACAAAAGCCAAGGGTTCTTTAAACAATAATTGCTTATGTAAATGAGTTTGAGCGCAAAGTCCCAAGTGCCCATCGAAGTTCCAGGTCATTACCATTCAACTGTGTAAAAAGTTGAAAAAGTTAATCCTGAGCACAAGTCTCAAATTGCAGAACAAGGGACATTGGTGGAGCTTTTTTTGGGGGGAGGGGGGGGGGTGGTATGGGAGAGCCAAGAGCAGCAGGGCGAAGGCATTGTATTGATATTATATCTTTGACTGAATGAAATTGGGCTCATGGGTACTGACGAAGCTTCCCCGCTTAGCTATAATTTCTATCACCCACCCTGCCCAAATCACTGCAGTAGTGGTTTGTATCTCGCCACCAAATAACACGTTGAACTTTTTTTTCCCTCTGGTATCTACCCTCTTTACTCCTTCAAGTGCCTCACTTTGTTCCACCTGTTTTGTCTCTCCAGCCAACCCCACCCTCACCCCCATCCCACATTCTTTGTTCTGCAACTTGAAACTGTGCTCAGGATTAACCTTTTCTACTTCACTCAAGTCTCTTGTTTACCCTGGGGGATCTCCATCACACCTCACTTCAAGTCTGAAGAGCAGATTTTTCTCAACTCATTCCTCAGCATTTCCTGCCACTCTCTAGGTTTGGATGTTTCACACCTTAGTGACCACGGTCAAATACAGCAGTCAAGGTGTGGATTGATAAGAATACTGTACACCTTCTGCAGGAAAGCCTCAGAGTTGCACCCTGTTGATCTGCTAATACAATTCAGCATTCTGATTGCTTTATTAATCTGCAATTTTTTTCTTTCGAGTTATCAACAGTCACAGATTGCAACTCTTTCGAGTACAATCACAGTTCTTGGTTTCCAGGAGTGGGACATGAACCCACAACCCTCTGATTCAAAGGCGAGGGTGCTATGAACTGAGCCACAGCTGACACCTCCCTAAAACTAGACATTATCGTGCAGTCCATCATTTCCAGATTTTTCAACCACTGCGCTGGCTCATTCAGCTAAGTGTATTCCCTCACTTCCTTTTAATATGCACGACCTTGTACTTACACTGAATTTCATCGACCATAGATCTTCAATTTGCAATTTTTATTCTGTAACTCTTCAGCTGCTCTGACCATCCTTTAAGTTTAGCGTCACCTGAAAATGCAATTAACTGCGAGTGCCTGAATCTCAGTAATTTATGTAAATCAGAAACACAGCAGCTCCAACCCAATCCCTGGGGCATTTCACTCAATACATTAACTTGTATCACTCCCCAGCTACTCACTCCTTTAACCACTTCCTCATCTATCTTCAAATTTCTCCTACTCCAATTAAGTTAGCTAATTGCAATCAGGTTGACAGTACAGGTGCTACAATTGACCTCAGCACACCCTGATGGCTGTGCAGCCTTCCTTTCCCAATCATCTGCCATCATACATAGTTGTTAGGTGCAGCCCACACATTAGAAAGGATGTCAAGGCATGAGATTTACCAGAATTATACCAGAGATGAGGGACTTCAATTATTTATAGACTAGAGAAGCTGGGGTTGTTCTCCTTAAAACAGAGAAGGTTAAGAGGAGATTTCAAAATCATAAACAGTTGTTTTCATATCATAATAAAAGAATAAATTGTTTGCAGTGACAGGAGCTGGTAACTTTTTAAACAAACACCATGAGCTAGTGTGATCTGGAATGCCTCGTCTGCAAGGGTGGTGGAACCAGATTCTTTTATTCATTCATGGGATGTGGGCGTCACTGTCAAGGCCAGCATTTATTGTCCACCCCTAATTGCCCTCAAGAAGGAAGTGGCGAACTGCCTTGTTGAACTACTGCAGTCGAGGTGTCAGCTGTGGCTCAGTTCATAGCACCCTCGCCTTTGAATCAGAGGGTTGTGGGTTCATGTCCCACTCCCGGAAACCAAGAACTGTGATTGTACTCAAAAGAGTTGCAATCTGTGACTGTTGATAACTCGAAAGAGTTTGAACTACTGCAGTCCATGCAGCAAAGATGCTCCCACAGTGCTGTTAGGTAGTGAGTTTCAGGATCATGACCCAGGAATAATGAAGGAACAGCAGTATATTTCAATTCAGGATGGTGTATGACTTGAAGGTGGTGGTGTATCGATGCACCTGCTGCCTGTTCTTCCAAGATGTAGAGGTTGCAGGTTTGGGAGGTGCTGTCAAAGAAGTCTTGATGAGATTTACAGAGCTATGGGGAAGAGCAGGGGAGTGGGATTATTTGGATAGCTCTTCCAAAGAGTTAGCACCAGCATAGTGAGCTGAATGGCCTCCTTCTGTGCTATATCATTCTACAATTCTATGACAGGATTGGGTTCAGCTGTGGTATTGTTACAGTCAAGTCAGTGGCTGACACTTATCTGTGGGCCTAAGGTAAGAATTGGCACGAGCAAAGTAGTAGAGACCATGTACCACAAACATTTTTTTAAATTTAGGGGTACAGTGACATAAATAACTGGCCTTCTAATAGATGTAAAAAAAAAGTGGTTACTGCAATGCTACATCTATTTTCCTGCAGTCAAGGCTTCCTGCCTAGCCCTTCAGATTGGAAAATAACCAGAAGTGTGTGTAAAGGGTCAGGGCAGTCAGGATACATTACAATATGCATCACCCTGGCAACAGTTAAAACAGGGCATGGGTCAACTATCTTATCTGCTCTAACATTTTGCCGTGTTCTGGCCATTGGAGTAAACAATTCGCACTCTCGCACAGATCACAGTAAATCCTCTGCGTTATCACGATATAGTCACTGCTAATGCATTGAACATACTGAAAGTCACTGTATATCAGGCTTAATGAAAGGGTTATAACCGAGTATGGTTGGAGATTAAGCCATACAGGCCTCAAATCTAAGCTCAAATCATCTCATCCTATATAAAGAGATGCCCTTCTAATAATTTGGAAATTAGCAGCCCATATAAAAATTCCCTGCTTATGATTTAGCATCAGCAACAGAATGTCAAATAGGCTGACAAGAGTTTCAGTATGTACAATTGGAAGCACGTATAAACACCCCAGCGAAAATTTAACTACAGAAATATGTAACAAACATATTTGTGGCACCTTTAATCTACTAAAAATGTCCCAAGGTACTTCCAAGGAGGTTGACAAAATTTGACACTGAGTCACACGAGGAGATTAGGACAAATTACCAAAAGCTTGGTCAGAGGTTTTAAGGGAGCATCTAAAAGGAGGAAGAAAGAACAAGGTAGAAAATCAGAGAAGTTTAGGAAGGAACTCAAGAGCTCAGGGCCTTGGCAGCTGAAGGTACGGCCACCAGCGGTGAAGCAATGATGAGCCAGAGATCGGCTGAAGGCCAGAATTGGAAGAACGCAGATATCTCAGAGGGCTAGAGGAGGTTACAGAAAAAGGGAGGGGCAAGGCCATGGAAGGATTTGTAAACAAGGACATCCCAAACTGCCCAGGGACAGACTACAGCCACCAGTATTATCAGTTTTGTGCAGCTCAAAAATTTTCCCTCCTTAGAAAACTTAAGTTTGGAAAATAAGAAACAGTACAGTATTGTATTGCTGTGTGTTTCATGGTTCAAATTGCTATACTGCAAAGCTTTATAAACTCATTGTTCCATGAAATAAGGTAAGAAGGTAAGAACAAGGACATAACAAACAGCATCCAGATTCTACCCCAGGTCTGTGCAGAGTTTGTGGACCTCAGCCATATATTTGCAATTAGTTTCAGCATCCCTGAGGACCAGGCGAGGATAAAAACAGCCAGTCATCCTGCTCCTGATTGCCATCCAGTGCTGGAAAACAGTACATCAGGCACTTAGAATCGGACAAATTTATCTCGGCTCACACAAAGAATTACCACTCCTGTAAGGTGTACCAGCACCCAAGAATTGTCCATCAGGATGGATCAGCGACTTTGTCTATTGTGGTTGGAGTGGCGGGGGGGAGAAAAAAGCGGAGAGAGAGAAAAAAGAGGGCAAAGCAAAAAAAGGTCGAATTTATAAAACAAACCTTAGAAAGCAAAATGAAGAATTTCACATAATGGGGTGGGGAGAGGGAGGGACGAAACAAATATCAAACAAAAATGAAAGACATTTTAAGTAGTTTGTCACTTTAGTTTTTAATCTGTATGTCCCTCTGCATAGCACATCAGTCTCTGAGCATGGGATAGTTAGGTAACTGTTCCCATTCTGGGTAGTGACAGTGCACCTGGTATGGGCAGCTAACAACTGTCCAACATGGTGGCGTGAAGTGACCAGACTTTCCCCTTTCTCTTGGGGTGAACCTACACTTCTGCAGAAGTATGACAGATCTGCACATGATTTTTATATTTATATTTAGTGAGGTGTTCAATGTCTTCAAGTTCCACACATCTCATGTAGTTGCCAGAAGCCAGAGTAAATGTGCCAAATTCACTAAGGACAACTACCATGAAGCTTTGATAAAAAAGTGGCACCACCCTACAAAAGTCAGTTTCAAAACAGCTTTAACCCTGGACCCAAACAGATCAGCCTGCAACATCTTCCTCCTGGCAATTATCACTTGAACATATAATTAAGGTTCGTTTAGATAATAGGGAAGTATCAGACAATAGATGTATGGTTCTTCCGTGCTGGCTGCACTTGTAGATTATAAACAATCTAATCAGGAAAGAACCAGCAGCATCATAAACCCAGAAAAAGGAGAATCTATAAAAGGTATCTTCTGCTGCAGCAACATAAATACACAAAGCCAAATCTGGCACACCTCTAAACGTGTATAATGAAAGCCCACCAGGCTTACTGGCACCTGATGACACAATTTGAAGCTAAAAAGGATATAAGAAAAGGTCAGTGGAATAGAATTGAAAAGATTGAAGCATTTGAAGAGCCAGCAGAGCTGAGAGGAGCCAAATGGCCTTTTACTCTAAGATAAAAGCAAAAAACTGCAGATGCTGGAAAGCCAAAACAAAAACAAAAATACCTGGAAAAACTCAGCAGGTCTGGCAGCATCTGCGGAGAGGAACACAGTTAATGCTTCGAGTCCGAATGACCCTTCAACAGAAGTAAAAATAGAAGAGAGGTGAAATATAAGTCCCACCCCCCCTTAAAACAGCTTATATTTCTCCTCTCTTCTATTTTTACTTAGTTCTGTTGAAGGGTCATTCGGACTCGAAATGTTAACTGTGCTCCTCTCCGCAGATGCTGCCAGACCTGCTGAGTTTTTCCAGGTATTTTTGTTTTTGTTTTGGCCTTTTACTCTGCTGTAACCTCTGGGAGTATACAGACCAATAATGCTGTTTCCACATCAGTTATCTGCATGAACCTTTCTCAGCTGTCAGGGAATGTCTACAAGCATCAAATGAAAGTCAGAACTGCAATTTTAAACTGCAAGTGCAGGTTAGCCATTGCCACTGGTGTGAAGTCTGGATTTCAAGGCACCAGCCGCCAAGCCAAACAGAACTGGTTCTGTATGATTAAAGATCAAGGCTTCACCTCCAACCCAAAAAGCTAAATCCTGGTCAGATACGTATCATTTTCCTCTCTTCCATACATTAATCTTCCTTGCACTATTAGACAGACAGATGCAGGAGTCATCACATCAGGGTCAGATGTGATAGCAGAAAAAAATGCAATAGTAAAATATTCATAAGAACATAGGACGTAGACGTAGGCCATTCAGCCCTTCAAGCCATTCGACAAGGTCATGGTTCATATAGTTGTCGCCTCAACTCTACTTTCCTGTCTGCTTCCCATGATCCTGGACTCCCTTGTCTGTCATGGTGTACAAGGTTGATTTCTACACACTTCCCCACCCAACAGATGCTCCTCTTGGACAGGACCAAGTTTTTAAATTTGACTCATACTGGGGAAAGCCATCCAATTCAGAGAGGCAGTCTGCAATAAAGCTGACAAGGGGTTCATTCAGTATAATCTCTAGTTACCAAAACAGAATAATATAGTGGCAGGAACAGCAAAAGGAAAGTAAATTCAAGGTTCCACTAACACCAAATTATCAACCACTTCTGTGTTATTCAAACAGTACCCATTTTTGACTGGCTTTGTACAAGAGGGTTAAAAAAAATTGAATGCTGTACATTTTAAGGGTCGCCTCAAGTCTGCCATGTGTGAACTATAAACAGCTTGCTCTATGAAGTGCTACTGCCACCTTGTGGAACATAATCACCCAGTTCAGTGTAGAGTAAATGAAAAGGGGTTACATACAAATCAAATGCAAGTTAATGCCAAGAGAAGGAGATAGATTGCACAAGGATATGGTTTCATTGCTCACACCTATTGCATTATTTACTGGTAATATAGTCCCATGGTACAACAGTCTCCTCCTCTGTCCAAAAGAAACCTAAACAAGAGTCTGCCTGTTTAGTAACAATTTATAGAGTATGCAATCGATTCAAAGTAGATAAAACAAAGTTGATAAAGCTCAACACAAACTGGAGGAACAGCACCTCATCTTCCGACTAGGCACTTTACAGCCTTCCGGACTGAATATTGAGTTCAACAACTTTAGATCTTGAATTCCCTCCTCCATCCCCATCCCCACCCCCTTTCTGTTTCTTCCCCCTTCCTTTTGTTTTTTCCAATAATTTATATAGATTTTTCTTTTCCCACCTATTTCCATTATTTTTAAATGTATTCCACCCATGGTTTATTTCACCCCACCCCCATTAGAGCTACCTTGCTTGTCCTGCTCTCCATTCTTAATTAGCACATTCTTTTAGATAATATCATCACCTTCAACACCTCTTTGTTCTTTTGTCTGTGACATCTTTTGGTTATCTCCTCCTATCACTGCTTGCTTGTCCCAACAGCCCCCCCCCCCCCCCCCCTTTAAACCAGCTTATATTTCACCCCTTTCCTATTTCTACTTAGTTCTGTTGAAGGGTCATGAAGACTCGAAACGTCAACTTTGCTCTTCTCCGCCGATGCTGCCAAACCTGCTGAGTTTTTCCAGGTATTTCTGTTTTTGTTTTAGATAAAACAAAAAACTGGCAAGTTAAATCTGGTCTCAATAATAGCATGAAGGACACCAGCTTCACCATCCTACAAACTTCAAAATAGCTGTTTGGTAGTACAGAACTTGAGATTTGCTGAAAAAAAATTAGGCTTTTTGTCAAAGCTTTTCGTCTTGCACTCATCAGGACAATTCACAAGAGAATACCAATGAACTGTCCTGATGAGTGCAAGACAGTTTTGACAAAAAATGATTCTTTTTTCAGCAATACTCAAACTTCAATATGATAGTATCTACTATTGTAGCTGTTATACTCCTGCTCAAGCTTCCTATTCACTGCCATCTATCCATAATACAAGTTAACTTTCAATCAATACAGAATGAATTTTTAACTACTTCAGGTTTTAACCCCAATACCAGTTAATTAGGATTTTCTTGTTTGGGTAGCAACATAAGTAGCCAAGCATCAATACATCGAATATTAGTTATAGGTAGATTGCCTGCTCATTCAGCAAGTAGTGATAAGTGCCTTCATTTGAAATTACAGCATCGAAACAGAAAAAGGAAACCGGAATATACTGCCAGAAATCTTGTATCATTCAAGCAATCTTTAATACAATTTAAGTGTTTAAACTGGCAAGCTAATTAAACCACCACATTAAACGTAAACTTCCTGGACCACAAATCTCAACACCCCATCGCAGGGAGTTTCAATCCCAAATTACCCAGGGGGATATGCAAAGAAAAACAATCTTGCAATAGTTTTTGAAATCACTTTTTAAAAGTATTGATACAAAATTACACATGGTAAAACTTTCAACACATTGGAACAGGTGTCTCCGATTAGATAAACATTTCAGGAACTCTTGAACAGCATGCAACAAACCCGGTTCAGTCACAAATGCAGTAACAAAGATACTTTAAAAAAAAGCACAAAGCACACTTATCTGCCATTAATTTATTACCTGAACAAAAGCTTACTTCCCCAAAAACTGTAATGTTGGTGGCAGCACTTGTCTGAAGGCACCTGCAGAAATACACTAGAATTTGTAAGGTAGAAAGTGTGCAATCAAATTACAGTATTCACTTACTGGTTTGGTCACTTCCCTGACAATTGTTAACACATTACTCTCCACATCACATATCTGCTTGGACAACTTCCAAATCAGATGGTAGACCCATCCACAAGCCAATTTCACTCATTTTTAGAATAGGAACAGACAGGCATATTGCATTGTACTCTTAAATTTACAATCTTCCAGGCTCAGCTGGCTCAACAATTTTAGATCAGAAACTGCTGCCGTCCAGAAAAAAAAAGTGGGGGCAGTGGTTGTGATGATTCTGCTTTCCCCGTTTACACTTCCTGTAGGGTTTCTCTACGTCCCATTACCATCTCCTTTTCCCTTGCACCATAATTTTTGTCATTTAATCTCTACTGCCTTCCACCCTATCAGGCCTTTTTGTTCTCTCTCCCCCACCCCACCCCATTACTCCTTCCCCTGCCTCTGGACTTGCTTAAAACCTGCCACATCTCTATCTAACCATTCCCAGTTCTGATGAAAGGCCACTAATCCAAAATGTTAACTTTCTCTCTCTCCATAAATGCTACATAACCTGAGTATTTCCAGCATTTTCTGTTTTTAATTAGGAAGAACGTGAGGGCGTTTGAGAGGATGCAGAAAAGATTCAAGAGAATAGTTCCAGGAACAAGGTGGCTCCAGTGACAAGGAACTTCAGGTACGTAAATAGATTGGAGAAGTTGGGACTGTTCTCCTCTTAACCTTCTCCAAGGAGTTTTGATATAGGCATTCAAAATTATGAGCAGTCTGGACAGAGTAGATAGGTAGAAGCTGTTCCCATTGATGGAAGGATCAAGAATCAGAGGGCATAGATTTAAGGTAATTCGCAAAAGAAGCATTGGCGACATTAGAAAAAACTTTTTCACACAGCAAGTTGTTAGGATTTGGAATGCATTGAGTGTTGGAGGCAGGGTCAATCAAAGCACTCAAGAGGGAATTGGATCATTATCTGAAAAGGAAGAATGTGCAGGACCACAGGGATTGGGCAGGGGAGTGACATTAGGGAAATTGCTCCTTCAGAGAGCCAGCACATTCATGACAGGCCGAATGGCCTTCTGTGCTGTAACCATTCTATGATTCTAATCTATGATTCTATAATTGTGGTGTACACTAGCACAATACCCAAAATACCTATTGGTCAACAATACCCACCCCCCTCAGGATCACCTCAAGTACTAAGCAAACAAAAGAGACCGTTGCAGATCATACCACTCCCTGCACAGACTCCAGCTCCTCCCCAAAACACAAAACAGGACTGCCCCAGTGGACAGAATGTTTCAGCCTGCTCTTGACATTAATTTCCTCTTAACTCAACTACACTTTCTCAGCTCCTTCCTCCTCCTCACCCCACCTGTAACTCTTCCAATGGCCTCTTTTGCTTTAACAGTGTCAGGTTTCTTGACCAATCGTTTCCTTTTGTCTCACAAACCCTCTAAATCGCCATCCATCATGTGGATGGTCTCCTTAGTCCTTGTATCTTCCTTGAACAGTGGCCCAACACTGGCTCAGCTCCACCATCCTCTGAGCAGTTCTTTCCTTCAACAACTTCTCAATTCTATTCACTTCCTCCAGATAAAAAAAAGCGTTGCTGTGGGAACCCATCAGATAAAAAGTGGTACTATGGGAACCCATCAGATTAAAAAGTATTGCTATAGGAACCCATGGGTTCCAGCTATTCCTATCTTATTGTAGGATATGTGGAACACTCTGTTCCAATCCTACTCAAGATTTCCTCCCTGACCTCTTCCTGTTACAATGACAACTGTGTTGCCACTGCTTCCTACTCTCATTCCAATCTTCAATTATCAACTATGCTTCCAATTGGCACCCATCCCTCACTTTCATGTGATCCACCTCTAACTCTTCCTTTTACTTATCCCAATGTTGTTCCAGTTCCATTGAAATGATTGATTAATTCACTTTCTGTTGTCAGCTTCCAAAATATCTCCTCCCTTCAGCCAGAGATGCCCCTCCCCCACCTGGTAACAGGGGTCAACAGAACCCTTAGCCTGATCCTCACCAATTCCCCTACCTCTTCCCCCACCCTCCCTTCACCTTCAAACTTACTTGCCTCCAATAGGTCATCTTTCCAACATGATCCAACTACCAAGTAAATCTTCCTCCTCCGTCCCTGCAGTGGGAGGGATTCCTCCAGATAGCTTTGTTCACCCTTCTGTCACCCCCACTTCCAGCAGCCCTCCCCTGTGCACACAAAATACTTGATCATTCACCCCGTCACGCCACGGTCCAAGACACCTTCTATGCAAGGCAATTTACATGTTTTTTCAAAACTCTTATATTAACTACTCAGAGTGCTGCCTCTCCTACGTTGAAGAGAACAAAGGCATTTAGAGGTGACCACTTTACCAAATGCTCTTCTTGTCTGTTGGTCTGACCTTGACATTCCTGTGGTGTGCTACTTTAACATGCCCTCCTATTGCCTTTCTGACCTCTTGGCCTCTTATGTTGTCCGAATTTGGCTGAACAGCAAATCATCCTTCTCTTGGACATTTATTGCACTTCATTGACTGTAAAGCACATTGGGATGCCTAGAGGTCATGAAAGGCGTGATATGAAGAATAAAGATGGACTTGCATTTATATAGTGCCTTTTACAGCGTCAGGACTGTCCAAGTAAGTACCTTACAGTAATTAAAGTAATGTCTTCTTAATTATGCTCCTATGAAGCTCTTTGGGACATTTTACTACTTTAAAAAAAGTGCTATAAAGTTGTTCTCCTTGTGATTTTAATGTTTGTAATGTATAAATGCAAATATTTCTTATGCACTGTCATGGTCTCTTATGGTCTGCTGCCACCATATATGTTGAGGGTCTCGATGTAGACCTCAAGGGATCTGTCTCTATGCTAAGTAAGGTATTGAGACTGATGAGGGTTCTGGCTGAACACAATTACATGAAGTTTATTACTAGCAACAACTATATACAGCTCTGCACTGGCCTTGATCTGGTGAACATTTGCAGTAGAGATCACAGGCAATAGTGAGCATCTAACATGGAGACTACTTTTTATCCGCCAGCCTTACACATGGTGATGTCATAGTGATGTCACTTATGCAGCTTCTTAAAAAGGTACATGTCATTGTCTGCATCAGCATGCATACAATATCATAACATCCACTCTGATCTGAACACTGACTTTAGTAGCTTCAGATTAGAGCTCACTGCATTTTACTTTGCAACAGAGGGTGATGGTTGGGATGGAAAGAGGGATAGCTAGTTGACATTTCAGGTATGCACATTGTTTAATCACCACCATGGCAGGCGGTGGTTGGGGGAAGAACCTTACTGAAGGTAAAAACAGAAAATGCTGGAAAAACTCAGCAGGTCTAACAGCATCTGTGGAGAGAAAAAAAAAGTTAATGTTTCGAGTTTATATGACTCTTCTTCAGGGCTAAAGAAAAGTAAAAGGTGATGAAATTTATACTGTTTGAGGAGGGTGGAGCAGGTGAAGCTGGATAGAAGGCCAGTGATAGGTGAAGGCAAAGGAGAGATTGTCAGAGATGTCATGGACAAAAGGGTGTTAATGATAGTGGTACTGGCTAAAGGAGGTGCTGATGGTGGCATTAAGGTCAGAAACCTGCAGGTTAGACCTGCTGACTTTTTCCAGCATTTTTGTTTCAGATACCTGCAATTTTGGGTTTACTGTTTTTCTCAAATTCTCTCCACCATCCTGGACCTCATTTGCTTGCTCTGCTCTTTGCATGTGCCTTTTGCAGCTCCTTTTCACTATCTTGGCTATTCACAGTCTTTTGTTCATGCATTTATCCTGCCTCACCAAATAGTAATTTTGTTCTCAGTTTTCTATTCAGTAATTTAGGTCATTCAATCCATTAACTTCCTCTTTCTGATTGGAGTATCTGTTTCCCTAGTCCTCTCTCTTCAAACCTCCACCACCACTCCACCCCTCTGACCTAATTATTCTGGCAAAGGGTTACACCCAAAACTGAATTTTCTAGTTACGTTGATTCATCTGTGCATGTGTAATATTTTCAGTTTCAAAATCAATAGTGTTTGCACTTTTCTAAAACAAAAGATATTCCACTAGCTGTGACCAATGGGGAATTTCCAGGTGATTACTCAGAGGCAACACCCGACTCATTAAGAATCTGCTGTTTACATCAAGCCTGAAGCAGGTAAGGTGACTGGTTTTGCCAATATAAAGCACTGGATTACTTCCATTTGGTGCTAGAGTATTGCTGAAGGTCTTTGTAAGAAAAGTCAAATACCGTTTCCATCACTTAGACCAGGGCTTCCCAAACCATGTGTCACGAACTCAGAAGCAGCAACGGCTGCCGTGGAACTCCTACTGAGTGTTAACAGCCACAAGACCCCCTTAAATCCTTGTGCTTTTTCAAAAATGGTGGGCATGGCCTAACTGACCGATCTTTGAGACCGGATTCGTGTTCTAAAAAAGCCAGGGAAAAAGTAGATGCTTTCTACTTAAAAACCCTGCAGTTCAAACAGTCCCCCGCAGCTCACCACATGAATCACACTGTGGGGCAATCAGCTGCATCATGCACCAGTGGCCAAAAAAAGATACGAGCACCCTAGAGTGGAAGCAACATCACATTGAGTTGACAGGCAGCAGCACCAGAGGCACTGGTCAAAACCACCTTTTGGGCACTGCAGACTCGCTTCCCATAGCGCTTGCTTGCTTTACGTTGCTGGTGTGCTGCTAAATTTGCAAAAAGAGCAGCGGCAATGTTCAAGTCACCAGCTGGTAGATCAGGAATAAACAACTTCATTTAATTTTAAAGAGGTTTGGGACTAGATCAGTGGTTTTCAAAAAAACTTTTTTTTTTGGCAACTAATTTGTTTAAGGAACATTATCCCAGGATTCTTTTCAATTTAATGCAGCAACCCAACAGCGGGAAAAGATTGTTACTAGAGAATGGTGTCAAGCATCAGTTTTAAGTGCTCCCAGGTCAGATAGAACACAAGTTCTAGAATTAAAAAAGGTCCAGCTTCTCCCCTATGCCTACAAAGGAGTAACTGCATTTCCAAAGTAATTCATTAATAGCAAGAATTCCTGACTTGATGACAAGCTATTTGTTTTTTTTTGCTTTAACAATGCCCCTAATAGCCCTCAGGGGAACATTCCCTATCATGACACCAGTGTAAAAATTTCGCAATTTCCTCCCTTCTTCTCAAAGGCATCAACTCATACAAGAATACAGTTCAGTGAACACTGGCAGCCAACAATATTTTGCCCAAGTAACTGTTCTTTGACAATGTGGTGGTGGTCCATTTGAAAACTTTTTTCCTAAACAAAGGTCTTTGGGGTTTCCAACGTAAAAACCTGCATACTAGACTGCTCACTCTGTCAATCATTAACCCATCAGTGGAGACATTCTTGTACTTTTGTGTTGCCGATGACATCTTGCCATGACCTTGGAAAACTAAAAGCATAAAAGTGGAATAAAACTCCCATTACTCCACAGAATTTATATTCTGGAGTTGCCATCGTAAATGGTTCCCTCTGTTCGGGTACTATCCCCCTTCCCCTTTCAAAATCATCACCCGCCTCTTCAAAAATATCCACTCTTCCAACCTACCATCCTCTCCTAAATTCTTGGACGTCATGTTGCCACCAACAGATTCCATGTTGTCGTGTAAAGTAGTATTTTTGTCATTTGTATGCACTGTTGAATATCTAATATTCAGATCATATTGGGGTTTAGGAGCTTATAAGCCCATAAGGGAAATTGAAAGATTGTGGTAGGGGTGAGAGAGAGGGGAAAGAGAAAATTTTAAACTTAGTTTTTGGAGTTGCAAGGTACGTCAAAGATGGTCATGCACATCTGTAAGCATACTTTTTCAAGTTTTTTGGTGTTGTTGATTTTTTTTTTTAAATTGACCCCCAAGGAACTTCCCTTGGCTTATTTACAGCAAACTGAAATTTTGACTTCCCCATGTACAATGCTCTCTCAATTACCTTCATAGAATGAGCGCCAATGAGGTTGAGTAAATGTGGGAATTTTTGTAGAGTAGATTGTCTTTTGGGAAAATGCCAGAGACCATTTTTATTGTTTTGTGTGGGTGTATAGTAGACAGTGGAGCAATTATTCCTGTCAAAAAAGAGGTACCAGGATTCTTCCTGCCCACAAATGTGAACTGGTTGTCAGAAAACCAGTTTCAAACAGGTGTAAGTTTTATTTATAAAAAGCTTCTCGGATAGCTCATTTGGCAAGCTCCTCGCGTCTCTGGCATCCAGTGATGAAAGTTCCAGGTTTGATCCCTTTGCCTCCCTGGCAGGAAAATGGTGAGAAATTCCAGCACAGAATATTAAAATGTGCAGATGTTTGGCAAGGGAGAAAGTCAGTCAGTTTTGGCAGTGATGCACCCACACTCAAATAGTCTAGCAACACTCACATACAGAATAGATCAGGTTGTCAATATGAAAGTGATATCACAAATCAAAGTTAAATGAATGATGACAGATTATATGTAATCAGGATATTCCCTACAAGTATTTATTAGGTCGCAAAAGTCACCACTGGTTTGGAGTGGGAGTTTTCTTTTAAATTAGTTTCTAGGCTTTAGCTTAAAGTTTTTCTAAGGACATATGTAAACCTGTGGCACTGTTTAAAAAAACAGACCATGTCCTTGCTAGAAATTAACTGATCTGTGGCATTGTTTCCAGTAAACCAGATGTTGTGGCTTTTTGAAGGCCAGGAAACAGCAGTGGTATAGTGGTACTGTCACTGGATTGTTAACCCAAAGACCCAGGGTAACGTTCTGCGGACCTGGGTTCGAAACCCACCACGACAGGTGGTGGAATTTAAATTCAACAGAAATGTGAATTAAAAGTCTAATGACCATTAAACCATTGCCAACCATCTTAAATGCCCTCTGAAATGGCCTAGCAAGCCACTCAGTCGTATCAAACCACTACAAAGTCAATAAAAAGGAATGAAACCAGATGGATTACATGGGAAAGCGACAATGGCAAAGTCGCCCTTAGTAATATCTGGGGGGGGCTTGTGCCAAAATTAGAAGAGCTGTCTCACAGACTCGTCACAGACATGGAATCATACCTTACAGATCATGTCCCATGGGCAGGACAAGCACAGTGGTATACAGTCAGGAGGGAGTTGCCCTGGGAGTCCTCAACATCAACTCCAGCCTCATGGCATCAAGTCAAACAGGGGCAAGGAAATCACTTAAGGATTACCACATACCATACTCCTCACATCCCCTCACTCAACTGATGAATCAGTACTCCTCCATGTTGAACATCACTTGGAGGAAGCACTGAGGGTGGCAAGGGCATAGAACATACTCTGGGTGGGGGATTTCACTGTCCATCACCAAGAGTGGCTCAGTAGCACCATTACAGACCAAGCTGGCCGAGTCCTGAATGACATAGCTGCTAGACTGGGTCTGCGGCAGGTGGTGAGGGAACCAAGACGGGAAAAAACATACTTGACCTCATCCTCACCAACCTGCCTGTCACAGGTGCAGCTGTCCACGACAGTGTCAGTTGGAGTGACCACTGCACAGTCCTTGTGGAGGCGAAGTCCCATCTTCTCCATTGTGTTGAATGGCACTACCACTGTGCTAAATTGGATAGATTTCTAATTCCTCAAGACTAGGCATCCATGAGGCGTTGCTGGCCATCAGCAGCAGCAGTATTTTACTCAACCACAATCTGTAATCTTAATCCCCCACTCTACCATTACCACCAAGCCGGGGGGTCAACTCTGGTTCAATGAAGAGTGCAGGAGGGCATGCCAGGAGCAGCACTAGGCAAACCTAAAAATGAGGTGTCAACTTGGTGAGCTACAACACAGGATTACTTGGGTGCCAAACAGCATAAGCAGCAAGTGAGAGAGAGAGGTAAGTGATTCCACAACCAACAAATCAGATCCAAGATCTGCAGTCCTGCCACCTCCAGTCATGAATAGTGGTGGGACAATTCACTGGAGGTGGCGGCTCCATAAATACCCCCATCCTCAATGAAGAAGGAGCCCAGAACATCAGTGCAAAAGGCTGAAGCATTCGCGACAATCTTCAGCCAGAAGTGCTGAGTGGATAACCTCTCTCGACCTCCTCCAGAGGTCCCCAGCATCACAGATGCCAGTTTTCAGCCAATTCAACGCACTCCACATGATAAAGAAATGGCTGAGGGAACTAGATAATGCAAAGGCTATGGGCCCTTACAATATTCCGGCAATAGTACTGAAGACTTGTGCTCCAGAACTTGCTGTGCCCCTAGCCAATCTGTTCCAGTACAGCTACAACACTGGCATCTACCCAGCAATGTGGAAAATTGCCCAGATATGTCCTGTACACAAAATGCAGGACAAATCCAACCCAGCCAGTTACTGCCCCATCAATCTACTCGATCTGATGGAAGGGGTCATCAATAGTGCTATCATGCAGCACTTGCTTCGCAATAACCTGCTCACTGATGCCCAGTTTAGGTTCCACTAGGGTCACTCAGCTTCTGACCTCATCAAAAGCCTTGGTTCAAACATGGACAAAAGAGCTGAACTCCAGAACAAAAACAGAATTACCTGGACAAACTCAGCAGGTCTGGCAGCATCGGTGGAGAAGAAATCAGTTAACGTTTCAAGCCTTCACCCCCCCTGACGGCATTTCGTAGGGATCGTTCCCTCCGGGACACCCTGGTCCACTCCTCCATCACCCCCTACTCCTAAACCCCCACCTATGGCACCTACCCATGCACACGCAGAAGATGCAACACCTGCCCCTTCACTTCCTCTCTCCTCACCGTCCAAGGGCCCAAACACTCCTTTCAAGTGAAGCAGCATTTCACTTGCATTTCCCCTAACTTAGTCTACTGCATTCGTTGCTCCCAATGCGGTCTCCTCTACATTGGAGAGACCAAACGCAAACTGGGCGACCGTTTTGCAGAACACCTGCGGTCTGTCCGCAAGAAAGACCCAAACCTCCCTGTTGCTTGCCATTTTAACACTCCACCCTGTTCTCTTGCCCACATGTCTGTCCTTGGCTTGCTGCATTGTTCCAGTGAAGCCCAACGCAAACTGGAGGAACAGCACCTCATCTTCCGACTAGGCACTTTACAGCCTTCCGGGCTGAATATTGAATTCAACAACTTTAGATCTTAAACTCCCCCTCCCCCCATCCCCACCCCGTTTCTCTCCCCCCCCCTTTTTTTTTTCAATAATTTATATAGATTCTCCTTTCCCCACCTATTTCCATTATTTTTAATCTAAAACTAAAACCTTGTTAGTCTTTTCCACCCCACCCCCACTAGAGCTGTACTTTGAGTATCCTGTCTTCCATTCTTAATTAGCACTTTTCTTAGACAAATATCACCACCTTCAACACCTCTTTGATCCTTTTGTCTGTGACATCTTTTGATTATCTGCTCCTATCACTGCTTATCTCCACAATCACCACACCCTCAACTTCTCTCCCCCCCCCCCACCCTAAACCAGCTTATATTTCACCCCTCTCCTAACTATGCTTCAGTTCTGCCGAAGGGCCGTGAAGGCTCGAAACGTTAACTGATTTCTTCTCCACCGATGCTGCCAGACCTGCTGAGTTTTTCCAGGTAATTCTGTTTTTGTTTTGGATTTCCAGCATCCGCAGTAGCTTTTAGCTTTTTGTTTTTATCTCTGAACTCCAGAGGTGAGTTGAGTGTGACTGCCCTTGACATCAAAGCAGCATTTGACAGAGTGTGGCATCAAGGAGCCCTAGTAAAACTGAAATCAATGGGAATCAGGGGGAAAAATCTCCACTGGTTGGAGTCATACCTGGCACAAAAGATGGTTGTGATTGTTTGTGATGAATCATCTCAGTTCCAGGACATCACTGCAGGAGTTCCTCAGGGTAGTGTCCTAGGCCCAACCATTTTTAGCTGCCTCATCGATTACCTTCCTTCCATCATAGGGGCAGAAGTGGGGGTGTTTGCTGAAGCACAATGTTCAGCACCATTTGCGACTCCTCGGATAACGAAGCAGACCATGCCGAAATGCAGCAAGACCAGGACAATATCCAGGCGCGGGCTGACAAATGGCATATAACATGTGCACCACACCAAGTGCCAGGCATCATCTCCAACAAGAGAGAATCTAGCCATCACCTGTTGACATCCAATGGTATTACCATCACTGAATCTCCCAACAACACCCTGGGGTTACCATGGACCAGAAATTGAACTGGACTAGCCATATAAATGTTGTGGCTACAAGAGCAGGTCGGGGCCAGGAATCCTCCGGCGAGTAACTCACCTCCTGACTCCCCAAAGCCTGTCCACAAGGCACAAGTCAGCAGTGTGATGGAAAACTCGCCACTTGCCTGGATGAGTACAGCTCCAACAACACTCAAGAAGCTTGACACCATCAAGGACAAAGCAGTCTGCTTGATTTGCACCCCTTCCACAAACATTCACTCCCTCCACCACCATCAAACAATGGCAGCAGTGTGTACCATCTACAGAATGCACTGCAGAAACACACCAAGGCTCCTGAGGCAGCACCTTCCAAACCCACAACCGCTACCACCTGGAAGGATAAGGGCAGCAGATACATGGGAACACCGCCATCTAGAAGTTCCCCTCCAAGCTACTCATCATCCTGACTCAGAAATATATCGCTGTTCCTTCACTGGGCCAAAATCCTGGATCTCCCTCCCTATTGGCACAGATAAAGATAAAGAAAAGGTAGATTCCTGCTATTTTAATTGATTGTGTTTAAATATGTTCTATATATGGTCAATGGTTTAAAAAAGTAAGGCAGTCAAGTGAAGATGGAGAAAAACATAAGCTGCCTGGGCTCCAAGCACTGGAATTGCCTCCTTCTTCACTTCTCTAAGACACTCCTTAAATCCTACACCATTGACCAAGCTTTTGGTCACCTGCCCTGACGTCTCTTAATAAGGCCCAGTGCCAAATTTTGTTTGATAATGCTCCTATGAATCACTTTGGGTCATTTTATCACATTAATGGCACTATATAAAAGCAAGTTGTTGTTGCTCTCAAAGTGAATGGAGACCATAAAATGAAAATACTGGCCTTTGGGCATCAGCCAAGGCTCAGTTATGGCAGTTTTACTTGAATCGGAAAGTCATGGGTTCAAGTCCGCTCCATAGACCAGAGCACAAAGTTTAAGCAACATGGGTGCAGTACTGAGGGAGAGCTGCAGTTTCAGGTGGGCTATTTTTCTGATAAGAGGTGAAACCAAGGCCCCATCTGCACCCTCAGGTGGGCATAAAAGATCCCATGGCAATACTGGAAGAGCAGAGGAGTTCCCTCCTAGTGTCACGGGCAATTATTTATCCCTCAAACATCACAAGCATATTACCGAGCCATTACCTACTGCTGTTTGCGAGAGCCTGTTCTACGCAAAATGACTGCCATGTTTCCTACTTTCTCGAACAAAGACTTACTTAATTGACTGTAAAGCATTTTGTGACATCCTGAGAATGTGAAAGATGCTGTAGAAATGCAAATTTTTTTTGCCCCATTTTATTGTTTGAAAGATTCCACAAACTGGTCAATCTGGTTTTATTGCACATCTTCAAAATGTGCAGCTATTTCCCTCCCCCCACAAAATGCCAATGCAAATTCAAATTTTTAAAAAACAAACATACTTCAGTCTCAAAAATCTGAGAAAAATACGATCACAAATAGTACTGAAGATTTGTGCTCCAGAATTTGCTGCACCCCTAGCCAAGCTGTTCCAGTACAGCTACAATACTGGCATCTACCCTACAATGTGGAAAATTGCCCATGCATGTCCTGTACACAAAAAAAGCACGACAAATCCAACATGGCCAGTTACTGTCTACTCTTGATCATCAGTAAAGTGATTGGAGGGGTCATCAACAGTGCTATCAAGCAGCACTTGTGGCGCAATAACCTGCTCACAGACACCCAGTTTGGATTCTGCCACTCAGCTCCTGACCTCATTACAGCCTTGGTTCAAACATGGACAAAAGAGCTGAACTCTAGAGATGAGGTGAGAGTGACTGCCCTTGACACCAAGGCAGCATTTGACCAAACGTGGCATCGAGGGGCCCTAGCAAAACTGGAATCAACCGGAATCATGGGAAAACTCTGCTGGTCGGAGTCATACCTAGCACAAAGGAAGACGGTTGTGGGAGCTCAGTCATCTCAGTTCCAGGACATCACTGCAGGAGTTTCTCAGGGTAGTGTCCTCAGCCCAACCATCTTCAGCTACTTCATCAATGGCCTGCTTTCCCTCATAAGGTCAGCAGTGGGGATGTTTGTTGATGATTGCACAATGTTCAACATCATTCACGACTCCTCAGATACTGATGCAGTCCATATCTAAATGCAGCAAGACCTGGACAATATCCAGACATGGGCTGACAAGTGGCAAGTAACATTTGCGCTACACAAGTGCCAGGCAATGACCATCTCCAATAGGAGAGAATCCAACCATTGCCCCTTGACATTCAATGGCATTACCATCGCTGAATCCCCCACTAACAACTCCTGGGGGTTTCCACTGACCAGAAACTGAACTGGACTAGCCATATAAAGACTGTGGCTACAGGAGCAGCTCAGAGGCTAGGAATTCTGCGGCGAGCAACTCACCTCCTGACTCCCCAAAGCCTGTCCACCATCTACAAGGCACACGTCAGGAGTGTGATGGAATACTCCCCATTTGCCTGGATGAGTGCAGCGCCAACAACACAAGAAGCTTGACACCATCCAGGACAAAGCAGCCCACTTGATTGGCACCCATCCACCACCACCACACAGTGGCAGCAGTGTACACCATCTACAAGATGCACTGCAGGAACTCACCAAGGCTCCTTAGACAGCACCTTCCAAACCACGACCACTACCATCCAGAAGGACAAAGGTAGCAGATAGATGGGAACACCACCACCTGGAAGTTCCCCTCCAAGTCACTCACCATCCTGACTTGGAAATATATCACCGCTCCTTCACTGTCGCTGGGTCAAAATCCTGGATCTCCATCCCTAACAGGTCTGTAGGTGTACCTACACCACAGGGACTGCAGCGGTTCAAGAAGGCAGCTCACCACCACCTTCTCAAGGGCAGTTGGGGTTGGGCAATAAATGCTGGCCTAGCCAGCAATGCCCACATTCCATGAATGAATTAAAAAAAAACACAATAGGACAGCAGGCAGAGGATGCCTTCACTCCATCAGTCTAGGCTGGATTTGAACACAGGCTGAAAATCAAACACAACTATCCTATTGTTCCCCAAAATAATACTTTTGATTCAAGCATCAATTGTGCAAAACTTACAACTAGAATTGCCAACTCTGGTTGTATTCCTGAAGGTGTGATCATGCAACATTTGCCCGCAGTTTGCAAGCTTATTGCATAACAGTCCATTTATAGCCCAGCTTGTCCTGTTCATTTAAGCAGATCGGGACAGCTCTGTTCTGGGCTTTGCTCCTACCAGGGCTCTCGGGCTGTAGAGGTTCACAATCCTTTCAGAACATGTGCAGATTAACCCCAAGAGAATACAGAGGAGGCTCCAAACTGACAGTACCTTATTGCACAAGAGAAACATTCCAAACTGATGGAGCAAGAAGTTCCAGGCGCTTATATCAGTCCTTCAAACATCAGCATCTTCACCTGGTACTCAGTAGTAAATATGGAGTCAGCAAGCTTAGGTTATACAAACTGCCAACTACAATATAAATCAATAAGAGCCAACACAGTCTGAGACGTGCTCGTTCCCTTGTCTGTTGGTGGAAATCCACCTTCCATAGGGAGATAAAGGGTTGATCAAAAGGTAAACTTCCTGCTGTTGCCAATATACCAATACATTCCAACCAATCCTAATCCAACAATAGTTTTTTTCGTCTTTAAGGAAGGGCAGGGATTTGGTCTTCTTTCTTGTTAGGTAGCTTAAAAACTTCCTCAGCCAATTGTCATACAATATAGGTTAGAGGTCAAAACACCATTACGATGCAAGATCCCACGCCCACATTTTCTTCTGAGTTGCTTGCAGCAGTGCATCTTCAACTCAGATTTCTGCATGGTTGGCAGTAAAACGAACCATCCAAGGATCCATTTATAGCAAATGTCAAAACATTAAAACACACTTAGCAACACATCTGAAAGTGAGAGATACAGTTGTACAAAGCAAGGGGGCAAATGAAGGGAAAAAAATCTTCCATGACATCACTTGGACAGATCAGGAAAATATGCTTTTATAATAGGGAAAATACAAAATTGCTGTTAATAGATCTGATGAGGATTAATTGAAAGGGCTACTACCTGTATAACATGCAGATCGTCACAAAGGGCTATTCAGTCCCAAGTTTGATGTATGAAAACTGTTTAGTAAAGACTCCTTCTGTACAACGTATCCTCATTATGTTTGAATGGTCTACTTACACCAATTCACTACACCAAAAAGAAAAATGCAACAGGTGGGAGAGAGGATACACCTACAGTTGGTGAGTTGCAATTGGTCAATTGTGTACACATAGACTAACAGATGGGTAACATGTTGCATAACAGAAGCTCAGTCAAGCAATTCAGATAATGAGTCTCACTGAACTGCAGTCTTATGTCATGTTGACAATGTTACTGCTGGTGGGTAGCAGCTCCAGTAACCCAATGTTTGAGGTGAATGGAAAAGAAGCAAACCAAAGAGAAAGATGAACCAAACGAAAATTGTAAAGGGGGTGGAGGATGAAAGAAAAAGAAGCAACATCCAAAAGGGGAAAAAAAACATGGGAATGTATACAGAAACAATTTTCAGGATGTGACACGGAAGTGAGAGCAACAAATTTTTCTTTTATTTTGTGGCCACTGTTAGCACAATGTTCATCCATATCAAAAATAGAAAGTAAAGCTCTCTACCTTACCCAATGTATCTCAACCAGACCTTAACAAAGCTGCCTCAATGGTTTAGTGAACATAGTGGTACTGCATCAGATTAGAAAGGTCCCAGTCTCTGACTCCTCGTCAATGATTGAAAAATCAGCTAAACTCTCACACAAATGCTAATTTAGCCTGGGCATCAAAAGGCTACTAGCAATTATGAGACCACATCTCAGCATGAGTCAGTACCTTCAGGAGTAGAAGTGGTGGGGGAGAGAAAAACGAGACAAACTAGAAAAGTAACACCCTCTTAAGAGTTCTTTGCCCAAAGGCAGGCCCTTGCTGATTATTTGCTGAACCACAGCAAAGTGTCAAGATTTTTTTTAAACTACAGATAGGGTGAGGAGGTCCTGAGTCTATCTCAGCTGGAATGGGGATCAAACCCCATGCTGTTGATGTTAATCTGAACCACACGCAAGCCGTCTAGCCAACTGCGCTATTATGCAGCTGTAAATTTTTCTGTCCCCAGCCATCCTTGTCGTCTTACGAGGCAATATTTCAAATCTGTGTTCATGCCCAAATTCTACATGGAAGTGAACTGAGACCACTCAGTCATTTCACAAGTCTCGTCATCCTCTGGCTGCAAGTATCTCACTTGTCTGGGCTACGTTCTGTACTAGAGTGAAAAAGGTTTTGCCAAAACTAGCAAAACACGTAGCTTAATTATTTTTCTTTTTGCATGAATTGCAATTTTGTAAATTAAATCAAAATGCATGTTAAAACCAAATCAGAAGCAGATTATTGGATGGCAAGTGCACACATTACACAGTACAAACTGGCACATTGACTTTCCCATCCCTCCAATTTAGTAAGCAATCTTATATTTAAAACCTCCCCACACAGTTCATCCCACAGTGAAGAGATCTCGTGTAATGAACAAAGTGGAGAAAGGACATCTTCAAAGCATAACCGTGTAAACAATAGTTCTAGAACGCATACGATATTTTTTGTTGGGGGACAGGTCCAAAAACAAAAGGGAAATGGGAAAAAAACAACTTAGTAGCACCTTTCTCAGCCATGGCTTAGTTGGTAGCACTCTCGGAGGTGAGGCAGAAGGTTGCAGGTTCAAGTCCTGCTCAAGATATGAACGCAAAAATCTAGGCTGACACTACACAATCTAGTAGTGAGCAGTGCTGCACTGTCAGAGATACAGTTTTGCAGATGAGACATTAAATTGAGGCCCCGTTTGCCCTAAAGGTGGATGTAAAAGATCCCATGGTACTATTTTAAAGGAGACCATGGGAATTATCCCCAGTGTCCTGGCCAATATTTATCCCTCAAATCAACAACAGTAAAACAGATTATCTGGTCATTATCACAATGGTGTTGGTGGGAGTTTGCTGCACACAAATTGGTTGCACTGTTTGCAACATTACAACAGTGACTACACTTGAAAAGGTCCTTCAGTGGCTGTAAAGCATTTTTGGAGAATCCAGAGTATGTGAAAGGCACCACAAATTTTCTTTCTTATACCCCATCCCAGTGGCTGGAAGAAAAGAGTGGTGTGCTGGGGTGGGGGACAGGGGAAGGTGGTGTTCATTGAATGCAATAGGGTACGTACACAACACTAACATTAAGTAAAGAGGAGAGTCAGTGCTGTACTTAAGTGTCAGAAAATAGCCCCTTTTTAATATCAGTGGACATGGAAAGAGACTATTTGAAATGAGGCAGGAAGGAAAATTGAACACAGCCCGACTTGCTGCTCAAAACAAAAACTTCAGTATTACTCCAGTTTTCCCCTTTGGATCATAAAGGAACAGGAAATTTAGGCTGCACCTTGCATGTAAAGTACTGAAAGGAAAAACTCAATGTTCTAACCACACCAGATGCTATCTCCACATGAAGCTGTTAAAAAGGTACAGAAGCACATCTCAGAGACGTAACACAAAGAAAATTGGGAACAGGTTACCAAGTCTGTCGATATCAAAGTTAAAAACTGAAGAATCACCCAAGCACAGACAAAAGTCGATCACACAGCAACATAGGGCATTCACCTGGGTAATCCACAGCCTAGATCAGCCAGACGAATGAAGTAAACTGAACACTGCTATGAAGCAAATTGGGACATTTATTATAATAACTGCACTATATAAATGCAAGCTGTTCAGATGTATGCAACTTATCTGGGAAAGGGGACAAGGAGATATGGCGCAAAGAGAAAAAAAATAAACTTCTGTCTGAAAGAACAAATTCTGTCAGTTTGACCTTTTCCAACAGACTCCTGCCTCATTGCTTTTTCTTAAAAGTCTTTCAGAGAATGTGGGTGTCACTGGTTTGTCCAGCGTTTGTTGGCTTTCCCTAATTGCCGTCGAGAAGGTGGGGCTGAGCCTCCTTCTTGAACTGCTGCAGACTATATCGCATAGGTACACCACAGTGCTGTTTGGAATGGAGTTCCAGGATTTTGACTCAGCAACAGTGAAGGAATGGCGATTCAGTTCCAAGCAAGATGATGTGTGGTTTGGAGGGGACCTTGCAGGTGGTGGCATTCCCATGCATCTGCTGCCCTTATCCTTCTAGGTGGTAGAGGCTGCAGGTTTGGAAGGTGCTGTCACAGGAGGCTTGACAAGTTGCTGCAGTGCATCTTGTATATGGTGCACACTGCTGCCACCATGTGTCAGTGGTAGAGGGAGTGAATGTTTAAGATGGTGGATGGGGTGCCAATCAAATAGGCTGCCTTGTCCAGGAGTGCTGTTGGAGCTGCACTCATCCAGGCAAGTGGAGAGTATTCCATCACACTCCTGGCTTGTGCCTTGTAGATGGTGGACATGTTTTGGGGAAGTCAGGAGGGGAGTTAATCGTCGCAGAATTCCCAGCCTCTGACCTGCTCTTATAGCCACAGTATTTATATGGCTGGTCCAGTTCAGTTTCTGGTTAATGGTAACCCCAAAGATGTTGATCATGGGGGGATTCAGCAATGGTAATGCCACTGAATGTCAAGTGGAGATGGTTAGATTCTCTCTTGTTGGAGATAGTCATTGCCTTGCAGTTGTGTGATGCAATGTTACTTGCCACTTATCTGCCCAAGCCTGGGTATTGTCCAGGTCTTGCTGCATTTGGACAGGGACTGCTTCAACATTTGAGTTGTCGCAAATGCTGAACACCACATAATCAGCAAACATCCCCGCTTCTGACCTCATGATGGCTGGGGGTGCGGCGGAAGGAATTTAAAGGTCATTGATGAAGCAGCTGAAAATGATTGTGCCAGAACAGATGGCTAGTTTCTGTTCAGCTGAAGTTTCCACTTTGCTATGAACTCCTCAAATTCACACAAGCAGGCCATTAGTCCCATCATACCTGTGCTGGCAATTCCTCTGCATATAATTAATTCCCATATATGTTTGAAATGTTTCAACCAAAGCAGCAAGATAATTTTGGATAGGGCTCGTCAATTTAGTGCACCGGTTCCATAATGGCCAGCATATACATTTTAAAAATAAACTACAGGTGTTCATTTCGACAGTGCAGTAATATAACCCAACTGCAAATGGGACTTTGCAATGTTTCTAAAGAAAGTGTAAGATAATCGTAATTTCTGCACAGATGGCATTATTTGGGTGAGTTATTTGTGCAAATTGCAAACAGGTATGAATTTTACACAGGATCAGCAGTTACTGAACTTAATCTTAAAAAATAAAAGCACAGCACATTTTCTTTCAATTCTAAACATTGGTGAAAGTCAGAGGATAAAGCATATTTCCCAATTGAAAACTAATGGCAAATGGAGAAGAATATATAAACTCATAGGTCAAGAGCTTCCTCTTGAAGTACTAGGTCTTGTGGTATTAGGTTGTTAGCAAGAGCACCTGACAAGGAAATGGTTTTACTAGAAAAGTAAAAAATCCAATTTAAAATTAAGAAGCACTTTTCAATAAACTGCACCAATCCCTAGGTATATTCCAGGTTCCTGTTTGGCTTTTAAAACCATCAAATCATTTGTCCAGTATTAATATTTTAAGAAAAAAAAGAGTCCACTTATCCTCATTCTAATGATATCAGCCAAGAGGATTCACTTAAAAGTATGTCCTAGGCCTGCATTGGTGTATTGAGTCGGCTTTAGGATAGATTGTGAGCAACATTTCCCCTTGGGCGAGTTTGTGATTTTGCATTGTATTAACAAAAACTTATGTACACCCACTCACTTATACGTTACTATCTGTTTTTTATTGGGCTCCCTGCAAAAAAAAAAATCATGTATTATGCACCAGTTTAAAAAAGGTGAGGCAATGCCCTGCCCAAAGATTGCTGCCAATATCACTCAGCAAAAATGTGCTCCCAGAAGGTGCATGAGCACACTTGAATGGATTGTTCCTTCAATTTTATTCTTCTCATAAACTGGCGCAGAATTAATTGTTCCCGACACAAAATGCAAGCAAAAGTTAGAGGCAACATTTAACCAAACAGAAAAAGGTTTTGAATTGCCGAACTTTGCCCATTGCAGTATTAATCAGGAGCAGCGATAGCCAACTAGTTTTATCAGCTCTTATCTACAGTACATCCGTACCTTAAAGCTGCAACACTGAAGTGAATGTTTTACTGTCTACGTCTCAACACTAAAGTTTGTTCCAATTGTTATGCAAACTTTAACAGAACATTTAGAGCTAGGGAAAGGAATCTATTGTCCAAAAGAAATATTCTGGAATGTCATTAACCACTGAAGGAATAAGGGCACAAATATTTTGCCAACAAATTCCAAGGTGGCGTTCTCAGTTTGAAAAGAAAGGTCAATTTACACAGTCATTGAACAACAAGAGGTTTAACTTGCTGTTTCTTTCAGCTTTGGACAGTCAGAAGGAGGGAAGAAACAACTTCCATTTATAGAGCACAATTCACAACTTCAGGGCGTCCCAAAGCACTTCACCATTGGAAGTACTATACAAGAGTTCATAACAGGGTGACCAACTCTGGCTGACGAGGCCGGAGGAGTGAACTGAGTGTGGCTGGGGAGGGTGGGAGCTTTGAGGGAACAACGCACAGAGAATTGACAGGGTAGAGGAGGCCCAAATGAGTTGCTCAAATAATGACTGTGCCCATCACAACATTGTAAAATTCTTTACTTACCGTCACACTATACGTGCTGGTTCCTCAAAGGACTGCACTACTCTCATACACTCCTTGCTGTTCTCCAACACACAAACACACACTTCTGCCCAACTCCCCTCCCCCAGACTGACATACTCTCAATCCCTCTTCCCTAACACCCTTCCCCCACTCAGAATTCCTTCTCCCAAACCTTCCTTTCCCCTGCTCACTCAGAATCCCGTCTCCCCACAAACCCCCATCCCTCCTCACCCCAGATCACATCTCCCCAAACCCCTCCCCCCATTCCCTCATTAAGAAGTCCCTCACCCCAACTCAAGATTGCCCGGACTCCCCCCAAACCATAAGCCTGCCTGGACCCACCCTCCTCCTCAAGCCTGCCAGGAACCTCCTGGGCCTGGGCTGGACCCAACCACCCTGCTCCCCAACCCCAGACGGGGGCCTGAAGCACTGCCGTTGGCCCAGACCCCCTCCCTCGCCCCCAACCCCCATCCCCCCCCCCCAACCCCCATCCCCCCCCCCCCCCCCCCCCCCCCCCCCCAATCACCCACTTGCCAGAGCTGGACAACTCTCGGGGAGGAGGAGTGTGCCGGCCAGTGCTGCTGCTCCCCCCTCGTGGCTGAGCATCTGCGCATGTGCAGCAGGACAGTGCACACACGTAGACACCAAAAATGCTTGGGCAGCGGCAAGAGGAGACTTTTAGCAATCTCCCCAGTTATTGCCCAAAGGGATTCGGGACAAATGGTATCCCATAAAACCTGGCACAATTGGTCACCCTGGTTCCCAGTGTAGTCAAATATTCTTCCTATAGTTAAAAAGAACAATTGGGATACCATTTAAGAGTCTACCAAAAATTTTCCAAAAATGTCTTTGTTTGAAAAACACCATTAGGGATATTTGTCTGATGGATGCTGGAGACTACAGCAAACGGTAAATGTAACAGCTTGCAACCATGACCAGCAGCTAATAAGACACTGGCCTCTGGATTTCCATCCAATTAATCACCTATCGATTTCAAAACCCTCAACCAAAAAAAACTCTTCGATGTCTTCCATCCCCCATCTATGCTACTCCGTTCTGCTCCCTTTTCTCATGTGATATCATACAAGCCTCAACACAGTGCTTTGTCAAGCTATCCAACTGGGGTGAGGATAGGTGCATGAACAAAAGGCATGACTGAGTCCTCACCCAACTCCACAAGGGACTGAACCAGAGACCCAATATACATTTACTCTCAGGGTGTGCAACGTTGGCAAGACAAGCATTTAATTCTCATCTCATTGCACAGGGGGATTGCAACAGACCTTCTCAGAACACGTGATCATGTTCCCACAATGAAGCCATCGTTGATTGAGCCACACAAGGCTCACTGGATAAACCTGCTGAACCACCAGGAAAACTTTAGTAATTTTCTGCTGTATATCATGGAGCCACAGAAATTCATACATGAATTTACACAAAACTGCAATGTACGTCACAAAATATTATCAGATTAGAATAATACAAAAAGCATTGAAATATTCTAAATGAGAAATAGGAGTACAAAGCTGCATTGTTTGTGAATCATATGTTACTTTGTGGCTGTATTTATAGCTAAATAATCAGATCATGTTACCAACAGCCAATGCGCCTGCTTGGTTTGATAAGCTTTCCTGCAACAAGTTAGTGTTAATGTTTTAAAATTTTTGTTCTGGATTTAAAAAGAAAACAGTGCTCTGCAATACAGACTATTAATTGAACTGAACATTTGTCAAATGTCTTAGAATACCAAAATAACTGTAAACTAAAATAAATCGGTGCCAAAGTTCTAAAGGTTTTCATTAATTTGAAGCTCAGGTATATTAAATATCTACAGTACCAAATTACTGCATGCTACCAAGATCAAGTATTGCATGGACAGAAAGGGCAGGGAGTTGGGGCTTTGGCCGGGGAGGGGGAGGGGGTCGGGTCTTAATATCAACATCAGCTGTTGTCTGTAGATAATGCAGAACTCCAAGGTGATAGAATATATTGTGCACGCAATTAAAAAGATACTGGCATTCTTTCAAAATCAAAGTACCCTCACAACTGATTGGATATGCAAATCAACCACCCAAATGACAAGATCATACAAATATTTCCCAATTGTATGCAATCGATGACCAACATTAAACTGCTTATGGGGGCTCTCGATTTTGCATTTGTACCTCATGTTCTAGATATGGGATCACTAGGTTTCAGTTCCACAATAGAATAAAACCATTGACTACACATCATATTGAAATGTTTTTCTTGGGCTCAGCCTATCATTACATGCAGATAGTAAGAAACATGTACATACACATACTTTACAGAGGAAGAGAGGCAAGGCAGCCCTGATTAAAATAGGATAAAAACAAAAAACTACTGCGGATGCTGGAAATCCAAAACAAAAACAGAATTACCTGGAAAAACTCAGCAGGTCTGGCAGCATCGGCGGAGAAGAAAAGAGCTGACGTTTCGGGTCCACACGACCCTTCAACAGAAAATAGGAAGCTGCCAGATCAAGCAGAACATAAAACATGCACCAATAAATCAAGGCTAACTGTTGAATTATACTTTGGCTTTTAAAGAAACCTTTCTGAAGGACAATAGACCTGGTTACTATTTCTGATTTTTGGTGCACAATGGTGTCTGTTTAACGCCCTGAATGTTCCATAATGGACTGTAGAGCTCTGAAATCTGCATTTCATTTCCCATCCCTGTACAGTGTGTCCTGCAAAACAACAATTATACCAGGTGCAAAACTGTAACTAAATTAATTGTGAAGTGACATAGTGCTCCCCCACTCAATTTGGACATACAGAAAATATTACACAGAGCAGGACAAGTATTCACAAAATATAATGAATTGGACAAATTCTAGGGTGCTGTCAATTGAGAGTTACAACATAGTTGAATGAAGCTCTCCCTAGCCCCTCTCTCTTGGAATAAGTATCGTATAATGAACAGCCTAGATATCCCATACCCCTTGGTTGCAGTCACTGTAGTATAAGGGTCTGGCATAGAAAGGGTTAATGTGGGACTGGGTACAGTACCACCCACAGTGTGATGTAAAGGAACACATGACTCACATCTAGAGGGCAGTCTTGTACTGATGTGTGTCGAGGCAAGCATGGAGACATCTCCTAGCTTAAACCTTATATTGTATACATGTACATAGTTGTGCGAAGTTAATAAACACTTACTGTCAAACTGTACAAGACTTCAAACCTCTTCGTGAGACCTACCAAACTACACACATCATCTTACAGAGATAAAAACAAAAAGCTAAAAGCTACCGCGGATGCTGGAAATCCAAAACAAAAACCGAATTACTTGGAAAAACTCAGCAGGTCTGGCAGCATCGGTGCAGAAGAAATCAGTTAACGTTTCGAGTCCTCATTCTGCCGAAGGGTCATGAGGACTCGAAACGTTAACTGATTTCTTTTCCACCGATGCTGCCAGACCTGCTGAGTTTTTCCAGGTAATTCTGTTTTTGTTTCACATCATCTTACAAGTCATCTCAAACTGTAGCCCTCAGGTAAAGTTCCACATGGAATGTGTGTTATATATTGTTGTATTATCTGTGAACATCTATAAATAGCTAGGAACTAATGCGTCGTCTTTCAGGGGGCCACATTTCACAGCTGCACTAGAGACTGAGGTGATGTATACATAACTTGTTCGATCTGATTCGTCTTTTGAACCAGACAGTATGGCAAAATTAAACATCGAGTTTCTGATCTTTACAAACCTAAAGTGTGATGATTAACATCTGAAAACCAAAAGACAACAAGAACACACAGCGTGGTGGCAGCAAGTGTCTGTCAGTAAACCTAAAGCATTTTAAAATTAATTTAGTGCTGATTTGGAAAATCAAACCACATTAGTGCCAGAAGAGAAACATAGTGAATTGGGCAAAGATGAAAAATGAAACATCGACTGGTACACCTACAGGCCACAATGAATTGGGAAGCTAATGTCGTAGAGGCATTTGCAAAGTTTAAACAAAAGTGCAGGCTGAAATTCAGTAGTTTTTTTTAAAAGGCACTAGCAATGAACAAAGGGTCAGCTATGTCCTTCGTGGGCAGGGGATATAGGATTGAATTTATTTAACAGCTGGGAGCTTATTGAAGAGACAGCAAAGACTCAGGCAAAGTTTTTGAAAAATTCAACACCCATCTCCAGCCAAAATCAATCAGATCTATCAGTAGGAACTTCAAGGCCTCAGACAGGAATTAGGCAAGCCGATTGATAACTGTCACAAGATTAAAAAATGCAGCTAGAAAATGCAAGCTTAAAGACACAGATGAAAGGCTTATAGATCAACTAATTTGGGATTCTGCACACCAAGCACAGAAAGCGCTAATCGTGAAGGACAACCTCACAACCATAGGCTGTAGACACTGCCAGAGTGCCTGAAGCCACAAGCAGACAGATGAAGGCACTGACTAGCCAAACAGCTAGCCTTCAGTTGAGCCAAAAGAAAAGCAGCAGGGTTGATGCAGTGCAGCAGCAACAAAAGAAGGTACACCAAACAGAGGAAAGGATGTGCAGCAGCTGTGGATGACCATATGAATTCAGACAGATGGAAATATCCTGCATATGGATCAATCTGCAGAGCTTGTGGAAAGGCCAATCGTTGGGCAAGGATGTGCAGAACAAATGGAGAAGGTGGTAGATGAGGCACCAGAGCCAGAGCAACAGGGTGAATGGACAGAAAAAGAAACCAAAACATCCATACCCTGGAAGATGATGGTAAGTCTGAGAACATGATAGGCATAGGAACCAAACTATTACATGAAATGGCTGGATGCAACAGTTCCCAGAGAAAAGAAATTCACACCACCATTCAGATCAGGATTAGGGCAAGAGAAAAGCCTACAACAATAAATCTGAAGGTGAAGATTGACATTGGAGCAGAGTAACATCATCCCACTCAGACTACACCAGATGATCTTTCCTGAAAATCTGGAAGAAAATGGTTATCCAATAGAAAAGTGTTCTGAAACCAAGGAACGTCATGCTAATGGCACACAGAGGGAACTGAAATTCAACAGCTAGGAACAACCCAAAGGCAAAGATGTCAACTGTATGTTCTACATTACTGAAACAGGTGGTCCTGGTTCAGCAGTTGTGAAGAGCTGCAGATTATATCAGTAAACCATGAGGTAATGGAGGCGACACCAAGGGTTGAAGCGGATACACCCATTGAGAAGTGCCCTGCAATCAGATACGAAGAAGATCTGGTGCAAATGTACCCAGAGTGTTTCGATGAGATGGTTGGATGCTTTGAAGATTTTGAGTATTACATCACTATTGACCCAGTGATGAAACCAGTGATTCATCCCCCACATAAAGTACCAATGGAACTAAAAGGAAAGCTTGAAGGAGAGCTCGAAGAAAGGGAAGAAAAGAAGAAGGTAATCGCCAGAGTCAGAGAGCCTACAGATTGGGTAAATTCCATCATAGTGAGACAACACCCAAATGGATGGCTAAGAATTTGCTTGGATCCCAAAGATCCTAATCAAGCTATTATGAGGGATCACTACCCCATTCCAACACTGTAAGAGATCACACCAGCACTGGAGGGGCAATGGTTTTCAGCAAACTCAATGCCAGAAATGGCTACTAGAATGTGAAACTCGACGCACAATCTTCACTGTTGACAACATTCAATACACCCTTTGAACAGTATAAATTCCTGCGTCTAACTTTTGGCCTTAAAGTGAGTCATGACGTGTTCCAGCAGAAAGTAGATGAGACATATATGGGATGAAAATGAGCAGTCGGCATAGCAGATAATATCCAGATACATGATGTAGATGAAAAAGATCATGACTACCATCCACATGAAGCCATGGAGAGAACCAGGAAATCCAAGTTAAACGCAGATAAATGCCGTGAAAGTGACAGAATGCCCATCCTTCAGAATGGTGTGCACACCTGATGGAATCAAGCCAAGCCCTGAGAGAATCATGGCTATCTCTGGGATGGAAGCCCCAAAAGTTAAGAGTGAGTTTAGATGTTTCCTTGGCTGAACCCAGTGCATGAGCTCCTTCACACCACATATGTCAGAGCACACAGCAAACCTGCAGGATCTGATGAAAGTACCAGTAGTCAGAGTCACACAAGAGGAGTTTCAACAAACTTAAAAGGTAATGTGTCAGGAGACAAGTCTGTCATACACAACAAAGAAGCCTGTCACTCTGCAAGCAGATGCTTCTACAAAAGAACTGGGAGTGGCCCTGGTACAAGAGGGAAAGCCAATGGCATTCACATCCAAAGCTCTAACCTCAGCTGAGAGCAGGTATGCCAACATAGAAAAAAAAGATAGCTTTTGGCAGTCGCGTACGGATGTGAGAAGCTCCATACTTATCTCTATGGGAGAAAGTTCATAGTAGAGAGTGATTATCGTCCACTGGAGCAGATCTACAAGAATCACGGCGTAAAGCACCAGCAAGACTACAGAGGTTACTCGAGGCTTCAGAGTTACGATTTCACTCTGAAATACAAGCCAGGAAGAGAAATGGGGCTTGCAGATATCCATCTTGGTCGTCACCACAGGAGAAACAAGAGATAGAAGATCTAGGTTTTAAGATCCATCACCTAGTGAATGTAACACTACTGAAACAGAATCAAATTAGAGATCAGGCCAACAAAGATGAGGAATTACAGATGGCCTCTCAGCAAGTGATCTAGGGTTGGCCCGAAAAGATATAGCAAACACAGCCAGCAATACGGCAGTACTGGGTCTACCAGAGCTGACCTCTCACTGGAAGATGGTGTTCTGCTAGCTGGATTCAGAATAGTCATGCCCAAAACAATGCAAGAAGAACTTCTCCAAAAGATACATGAAGGCCACATGGGAATGGAGAAAAGTAAGCTCAAAGCCAGATCAGCTGTGTACTGGAGGAATATATAAAGACATTGAAAATATGGTGTCCACAAGCAACGTATGCCAGAAGTACAGAAACACACAGGAGAAAGGGGAGATATTAGTTACTCAAGTGCCGCCCAGACCATGGCATACCGTGGGAGCTGATTTATTCACAGACAATCAAGAATGGTTTCTCAGTCGCAGGCTACTAAAAGTTTCGTATTATTGAAAAAAAAGAGGCATGTCTAAGCTTTTCATCTTGCACTCATCAGGACACTTCGCAAGAATCCCAGTATAAGGGGAAAACAGCAATGCCTTGACCAATCAGGGTCAAGCTGCCTGGTTTAAATTTTAAATAATACTTGGCAGTTAACTGTCAGTCACCATCACTGTTACATTCTCCATGGCAACGCCACTTGCCAATCAGCACTCTCTTCACATACAGTATAAATTGCCGTTTTCCCCTTATATTGGTATTCTTGCGAAGTGTCCTGATGAGCACAAGATGAAAAGCTTAGACATCAGTATTGGTGATAAAAGAGACAAGTTCTGTACTACAAAACGATTACTCAAAGTTTCCTTTTATCTGGAAGATGAAAGACAGAACAATCATCTCAGCAGTACGAATTCTGTTTGCTGAGCAAGGGGTTCCTGAAAGATTAGTAAGTGACAAAGGCACCCAGTTCATATCCAGGGAAGTTAAGGAATTTACTGAACAGTATGGGTTCAACATCACCTCATCGCCACATTATCCTCGAGCAGACAGGTTTATAGAAAGACACATCCAGACGGTCAAAAGAACCCCAGAGAAATGCCAAAAGACAAAGGGAGACCCAAACCTTGCTTTATCGTCACTCCGATCCACACCTCTTCAGGCTGATATGAAATCACCTGTAGAGCTACTGAACGGAAGGAAATACAAGATGACTCTGTCTAGCAAAATACTTCCTCCAAATGACCAGGAAGTGAGACAACAACTCACTGAAGCACAGGAAAGGAGGTCAGCACTTCAACAAACATGCTAAATCCCTGCCAGAGCTGTTGAAAGGACAAAGTGTACATGTACAGGATCCAAACATGAAAACCTCAGGCAGATGCAAAAGATTCTGCGGCACTATCCAAAAGGAAAACAAGGAGCGTCACAGCCAACAGTCGCCCCTCAGCACCAAAGCCAAAATTAATTGGCCATCCTTTCATTTACCAAATGGTACAGTATTCCTGGGCTGTTCTTCATGCAGTACTTTGCTGCTACTGGGACCTTGCTGTGCACACATTGTAATTGAAGTATTGGCTGCCAAATTTGCCTGTTGACTGTAAAGCACTCTGGGACATCTTTGTCAAATACAGCATGAATGCAAGCTTGTTCTTTCTATGGAAAGAAATTCCCAATTCTGAATTGGAATAGCTTGGGCCATTTAGTGTCACTTTTCATTGCAACTGAAACATGGGCTGGTATTTACACTCAAGACTGATCCAACAACACTCAATCTGTTAACTAACCCCCTTTGTAGTAGTAAAAAACATTTTTAGGTCAAGAGTGTGCATATGGCACACTCCCAGTTTGATCATAACACATGTGAATGCTGAAAACGTGATTATTTCACTCTTCCTCTCAGTATAACCCAAATACTTTTAACCCTGGTTTAGGAAGAATGTTACCAAACAGCACAAATTTCACAATGTCACAGGCTTGCTATAAAAAGCTCCACAAAAATGTGAGAAATGTCAGTACACCAGCAAGTGATAACATTTTAGGTTCTTATCTCTCGGTCAATATTGCTGGTAGCGGAGGAGGCACGAGTGAGCTAGGATGATCCACCCACTAAATGGTCCCTACTCCCAACCTTGGACACACCTGCTTTGTGCCTCATTGCAGTCGAAACAGCCACCAAGAGTAAGAGTCCAGTGCACAGTCAACAGCAGAGATAGATCTTGATGAGTTACTATCTGATTCAGCACCTTTCGTATTTAAATATGCAGAGCCAGTCGCATCCAGATGCACAATTGCATTACAACGTTATTTTGTATCACAATACAGACACACAGAATGACCTGTCAACTCCTGGACCCATCCTACCTCGAGGTTTTATTTTAATGTATGAAAGACTGCCAGTCATCTTAGTCAAGGAACTGAGGGAAGTGGGGACCCTTGTCCATCACAACATTGCTATCGCTATCTGGTGCTGCACTCAAGTTCAAATATGCATGGTTGTAAATATAGATAAGTAGACCTGAGCAACATGCGGTCTCCATTTCCAAATTGGGTCTCCCAACAGGCCTGCAAAGAGGACATACCACACACAGGTCAAACTCTCCTGGAGCCTGAACACCACGGCCATTTGGTGATCTCAAGGTGTCACCCTCTGATCTGCTACTCCACGCTTTTTGGGCTAGGCAGTGGCATAAAGATTTAAGGCCTTATGCTGACATGCTTAACGTGATTGAGTCTGAATATCAGTTTTATTTATGTTTTGAGGGAGGAACCGGCATGGTGACATGACTGGATGTACCATGTGTCCAGAAAGATTGCAGTCAGCTATTATCTTTTCATATCTGACCCATCTAAAAATAAACTCCTTTACACAGCCTCATATCTACACTGCACACTTGTGACATTATATCCAAAGTCTGAATGACCCAAGGAACGTTATTTTCCAGCTGCAGTGAGCTGAAAAACAAGGCAACCAGTTTGCAAGTACTATTGATGATAACCTGCTGCTGTTGTTGCTTTTCCCAATTCCATTGTGGGCAGTTTACAACCCACACACAAAAAGAGACTACATTTTATTCCCCATTACATTTCACTGCCTCCAGTTGAGCAAAAGGTCCATTCAGGAAAACTATTAAAAAAAAAGGCATTGAAAAGTTGTTTTTTTTTCCATTTTGACATCTCCCCCTTACTGATCTGGAGCTTTCATTTCATGTGAGCGTCACCCTCTTCCATTCCTCTAGCTTCCTCTTTGCTCATCACTCTAAGTCCCAGGGCAATTGCTCTAATCAAGGAACTCCTCTCCCAGTTTCACTTCTGCACTTAACATCATCCCATTCTGTGATCTCAACCTTTACTCGAATCCTCCTTCTACGGACTTCTCTGCTCTCCCATCTTCCCTCAACCACATTCTACACAAATTGCCCAATCCATACTCCAAGGAGCTCACCCCTTGACCTTTTGAAGTTCTAAACAGTCCTCCTCACAGTTTACAACACTTCCATGTTTTGCATCATCCGCAAACTTTGAAACTGTCCCCAGTACACCAAGATCTGGATCATTAATATATATATCTAGAAAAGCAAGGGTCCGAATAGCAACCCCTGGGGAACTCCACTACAAACCTTCCTCCAGCCTGAAAAATATCCATTGACCATTACCCTCTGTTTCCTATTATTCAACCAATTTTGCATCCACGTTGCTTCTGTCCCTTTTATTCTATGAGCTATAACTTTTCTCACAAGTCTGTTGTGTGGCACTGTATCGAATGCCTTTTGGAAGTCCATGTACACCATATCAACAGCATCACCCTCATCTACCCTCCCTGTTGCCTCTTCAAAAAACTCCAGCAAGTTAGTTAAACGCTATTTCCCCTTTAGAAATCCATGCTGGCTCTTCCTAATCAACCCACATTTTCCCATGTGACTATTAATTTTATCCCAAATAATTTTCTCTAGAAGCTTCCCCACCACTGAAGTTAAACTGACAGGTCTGTAATTGTAGGGCATAACCTTACAACCTTTTTTGAACAAGAATGTAATGTTTGCAATTCTCCAGTCCTCAGGCACCTCCTGAGTCTAGGGAAGGCAGAAAGATTACGGCCAGTGGCCCTGCAATTTCCACTCTTACTTCCTTCAATATCCTTGAATGCATCTCATCCAGTCCCGGTGCCTTGTCAACTTTAAGTACCGACAGTTTATCCAACACTTCCACCTTATCAATTTTGAACCCTTCTAGTGACAGAGTTTTCTCCTCTGTCACCATGGCCTCAGTAGCATCTGCTTCCTTGATAAAGACAGATGCAAAGTATGCATTTAACACCTCAACTATGCCCCCTGTCTCTATGTGTAAATCCCCTTTTTGGTCCCTAAATGACCCTACTCCTCCTTTTACCGTTTGACATGGAACCACAAAATGCTGGCTAACAGAATTGAGGCTGATGGAATAGGAGGGTCAGTGTAATTAACTGGAGAGCAGCCGACTTCAACAGGGCAAGAACGGAGCTGGGCTGGATAGACTGGAACCAAAGGTTGGTTGGAAAAACTGTAGCTGAACAATGGGCTACCTTCAAAGAAGAAATGGTTTGGGCACAGTCGAGGTGTATTCCCTCAAAAGGAAAGGATAGGGCAACCAAATCCAGAGCTCCCTGGGAAAAAAAAAGGATAGAAATTAAGATAAAGAAGAAAAAAAATGTGCTTATGACAGGTGTCAGGTAGGAAATACAACTGAGAGCCAAGCGGAATACAGAAGGTTCAGAGGGGAGGTGAAGAAGCAAATAAGAGAAGCAAAGGCGGATTATGAGAAAAGACTGGCAGCCAACATCCCAACCATTACGGTCTGCTCCACAGACATTTAACACTCCAAAAAGTATAAATTGGATGGAGACAGGACTTCCGTCCCTCAAACTGATTGGCTGGCAGCTCTCGAGTCCCTGCAGAGTCAGAAGCTGCAGTGGACAGGACGGGGACTTCAAGTGGTCCCCACAGTCTAAGGCCCAGGAGTCCAGGACCAGGTTCTGGTGTGGGGGTCTCAGGACAGGGAGGAGAGGGGAGGTGAGGCCCAGGGGAATGAGTAGAAGGGGTTTTGGGGTGTCGGAGGGGTTGGGGTGGGAGGGAGGAAACCCCTGCAGGTGTCAGACCTTTTGGGAGCAGGCGCCCGATGTTAAATGGAGGCAGATGGAGAAGTCCCACACCCCTTCCTGCCCGAGGCCTGAACAGGGTTCATTTTTGGGCCTCCCCTCTCCCCCTGAACTCTTCCCACCACCCTGAGAATTGAGGCTGGGCAGGAAACGGCCCTTAGGTGATCAATAATTGGCCACTTAAGGGCCTCAACTGGGGCAAGGGTGGGTGGGCCGGCCTAACCACGCCCATCCAAGTGTAAAATTGCTGAGAAGATGGGCAGGCAGGAGCCCAGTGGGAAGGCCATCCGAGAAGTTTTACCGTTAACCCCCCACATGCCCTATATTCTATATGTTGTGAGACAAGAATATATTTTGCTGAACAAGGATATTATTTCACTAGACCAGTATATATTTTGCTAGACAATGGTTTAATATTCAAGGCAAGGGTATCATTTTGCAAGAAATAGATATTATTTAGCTCAAAGATCTCATTTTGCTGTGTAGGGTTATTAATTTGCTAGGCCAGTGTAGATTTTCTAGACAAAACAATATTTTTCTAGACTAGTGTAGATTTTACTAGCAAGGGTTTATTTTACTACAAAATAGTATATTTTGCTTGACAAGGGTATAAAGGGATAAGGAGGATAAATTGTGTGGATGGAGTTAAGATACAGATCAGCCAGGGTCTCACTGAATGGCCAACTGCTGCTCCTATGTGTTGTATTTGAATAAAGGACAGGCTTTTAAAGGAGGGAATAAAAGCAGCAAGGCAGAGGCTGAAGAACATAAGAAAATAACATAAGAACTAGGAGCAGGAGTAGGCAATTCAGCCCCTTGAGCCTGCCCTGCCATTCAATACGATCATGGCTGATCTCATTTCAGCCTCAACTCCAATTTCACGCCCTCTCCCCATAACCTTTCAACCTGTTACTAATTAAAAATCTGTCTATCTCCTCAAATTTATTCAGCGTCCCGGCATCCACTGCACCCTGAGGTAGTGAATTCCACAGATTCACGACCCTTTGAGAAAAGTAATTCCTCCTCATCTCTGATTTAAATATATCACCCCTTAGCCTAAAACTATGGCCTCTCCTTCTAGAATGCCCCACAAGGGGAAACACCCACTCCACGTCTACTTTGTCTATCCCCTTTAGCATCTTATATACCTCAATTAGATCTCCTCCCATCCTTCTAAACTCTAGCGAGTATAGGCCTAAACTGCTCAATCTCTCATAAAACAAACCCCGCATCTCTGGAATCAATCTAGTAAACCTCCTCTGAACCGGGAAAGTTCTGGGAAGGGGTGGGGGGAGGGGGGCAGCAAGGTTGGAAGCTAGCTTGTTAGTTAGTGGTGGGAAGGGGATGAGGGGTTAGGGATTTATGGCTGGGAGGGGAGACCGGAGTCGAAGGAGCAGAGAGTACACAATTTGGGATGGAGGGATGGAGCTGCTTGCAGTTGTAAGGCGGGGAAAAGACCATTTATAAACAAGATGCACATTTTGAACTCAGTGTGCAGGGAGACAAAGAACCAATGGTGGAGGGCAGTGAGTGACAACAGAACAGAACTTAGTTCTGAGATAGGATTCAGGCTGTGTGGCTTGGATCCGCTTGCCTCTTGTGGAGCTTGGGGGCATTGGGACAATGAGGTCTTCGGAGAGTTCAAATTGCAGGTAAGAAAAATATTTCATGCCATTTATTGGGTGCGCCTCAAATATTTGAACAGAAGATAATAGGTTCTTACTCCTGAAGAACTCCGTGCTCTACTTTAACCTTTTGACAACATGGTAGGTTCTCTTGGTCTCGAATATGCAAGACCTCACTGCTTCAGTGCTTTTGATTACAGACAAGACAGCCTTGAATCATTTCTAGGCCTCCCTCACCATCCATATCTCCTGCCCAATTCCAGTTGACATCTGTTCCCCTGGAGAAAGGAACCCCCTTATCAACTCTCTGCCCAACACACCACCACTGTTGACCTACTTAACAGTTTCTATGCCAATAACAAATGGATATATAACCAAGGCCAACTTCTCTAATCAGATTATTTGAAATAATGACGACACAGGGTATTCTGTAAAATTTTAGCACTGGTTCAAACACCAGGTGTTAGCTAAGGCAAGCGGAAAAAACATTTTTTTTACTTCCTACCCTGCAGGTCTGGACAAGAACCAGATTGGGGAAAATGTCCTGCTTTGCAAACCAATTACTTCAGATCCAGCTTCCAATAATGATATCACTTTGAAGACAATCTCAGGTGGAAGTCTATTTGCTGTCATCCATTGTGTTTAGTCTACTTATCCACCCATCCTGATGTCAAGGAAAAATCCAGAACATTCATAACACTTCTTGGTAAAGCAGGCAAGTTTTACTTGTTCTCACTTATGAAAAGTTACACTCATGCAAGGTACATTGGGATTATATTGCACAAATGGATAGATCAATCCATCTACATATACAGACACCTATCTGGATAGGATACAAAATACATTTGGATATTTTGTTTTACTTTACTGAAGATTGCTGAATATATTCAGTTATTCTGACCTATTATCTCGGACAAATGATCTTGTTTGTTCTGAACTAAAAATATTTTTTTTCTGCACTAGAGGGCAACCAAACAATCTACTCCAAAGTCATTCCCAATGGATCAACAATTGAATCATACCCTTCTTTCCATCAGTAGGGGCTATATTTTAACAAGTTCCAGAGTTGAAAAAGGGCATGTGTAGCTCATTATAACCCAGTTATATTCCAAGCTCAAGCAATTCAGCTGCTAGAGGGGGAGGCAGTGGCATCGTGGCATTGTCACTGTATATTCCAGAGACCCAGGGTAATGCTCTGGGAGCCTGGGTTTGAATCCAATATAGTTGGTGAAATTTGAATTCACTAAAAATCTGGAATTAGAAGTCTGATGATGACCACAAAACCATTGCCAACTGTCCTAAAACCCCATCTGGTTCACTAATGTCCTTTAGGGAAGGAAATCTGCTGTCCTTATCTAGCCTACATGTGGCTCCAGGAGGGCAATTAGGGATGGGCAATAAGTGCTGGCCGAGCCAGCGACACCCACATCCCGTGAACGAATAAAAAAATTATAATCTATATATTACAAATGCAGATTGGACAACAGTATTAGAATTAGGACTATATGAACAGAAGAGGAACAGAACAGCCAAGGCACAAGGATATAGATTTTCCATGTAAGAACTAGATCTGATAACTCAGTGATGAGTGGAAATAAGTGTCATACTTCAATCCTCCCTGTTGGCCTCTACAGTACATATCTGGGTATGATCACAACACATGAATGCTGAAAACTTCGCTCTTCCTCTCAATATAGTCCAAAGTTGTTACATTCTAACAGCACTAAATTGCTACTTAAAACCATTGCAATCTTAAAATATTGGGACCAAAAGTTTACTCTAAATAAAACTTGTTTGACCAAACATTACCATGATTTCCATGTAAGCCACAGCACACTGGCCTGTTTAGACAGTCTTAAAGAGATAACCAGCCTTTCACTTTGCAAAGCCTTTTTTTTAAAATAAGTATCAAATTCTAATATAGTTAGATGACAAATGGGAAGAAATATTCTCAGTACTGACAAAACACTGGAGAGAGACTTCTGTGAATAAGTTGTGCACGTAGCAGGACTAGAAAATGATTGGTGGTGCTTGTTGGGTGGTACTGCTATGCACCCAATTAAAAAAAAAGTTAATTAGCAGCCCATGGAGTCAGATTAGCAATTTTCCAGGACCATTTGTGAGTAGTTTCCACACAGTCTGCACAGCAAGGGAGTGGTCTTGCGCAGCAACTGTTAACTAACCCCTTCCCCCCCCCAACAAACCCTGGTTGGTTTTGTTTTCTGGTTTGGGAAAAGCAGGGCCTAGACAAGTTCCAGTCAAAGATTGTTTTGAATTATTCTTGTTGAAATGAAATCTTCAGCAAGTATTATGCTGGCAAACAAAGCTCCACGGTCTGGTTATTCAAGTTATGGCACTTCAGTCAGTAAAAGAATTTAGGAGACACGACTTCAGGGGAATGCTTCCACACTGGAAAAGTCTCAAATGTCAAATTCATTCAAGCTGTCTCTTTCAGGAGCCAGTATCATATTGACATTACAGCATTAAGGTCATAAATCAGACAGGTCCTTGATGACTGGGATTTTGGAAAGGGGGCATTTTTGTTTAATGGAGGAAAAAAAAGAGCAAAAATTTGATCTCTCTCTCAAGAGAGACTGCAGTCTTCAAACACAATGGAAACAGAGTGGCTCCTGTAGTTTTGGAAAGTACAAGTCTTTGGTCCCTCCGTTCCTCCTGCCACCCCCTAACCCAAACCCAAATGAAAGAGGATCAGCAACAATAATCAGGCAACTCACTGGAAACATACAATAAACACAAATAAATTGAATTTTTACAAAAACTGATTAATCAGCAATGTAAGTGTGTCTGCAAACTCTCACCTGCCTTGCAGGCCAGAGGGAGCTGAAAATTACAACGGAATGTTGAAACAAAAACCTAAGATTTACACAACCTGGTCAGTCATCTTTTAATTTGTTGCTCTTTAGATACTTTTCAAAACCTGGCCAAACCCAAACTGCCCATCACCGTTCTGACCGATAACAATTGACACCGTTAGTGTCTTTAGTGTAATAAAATAAGCAAAAGCATTTTTTGAAGAAGCAGGCACTTGCCAGTGATGCAAGAGAAAGGTAGCAAGGTGAAGGAGAGTTTAGGAAGTGCAACATCAGCTGCTCTTTGGAGGCGGGCACCTGGTTGAAGGGCAAAATGAGTACATTGGACAGTCAAAATATTAAGTACTTGTAACGTTTGTTGAATTCTTGTTCAACATTTAAACAAATGGACATGAACTATTCCCCTTGAACGTCTTTAGATAAGTAAAGTTTCATCTCCTGATGATAATTCCATCCATTCGCATTATGCACATCATATTTCAACGTACTCTTATTTGGTCTGTGTCCGTAATATCCCATCTGACTAGATGTCAGGACTCTGAAGATACTGTAATATCTTGTTTTGCAGAATTGCTTTTAACCTCTCATTTTGAAGTCAAGTTTTCAAAAAAAAAGCTTTGTTTCAATTGTGAATGCAAATTACAAAGTGCACAGCTGCAAGTGTGCAAAATTTACGCCATCCAAAAATAATAGTGCATAGATGTCTGTGGAGGGGCAAACCCTAATTATGGAAGACCCCACCAAACCATTAATCAATCCATCGATGAAACAGACCACTTTGAAATGTAAACCAAAAGCACAATCTGATCTAGGATCAAAGGGCACAACATGCTTCTTTAATTAGAAAGAAAGCAATTCAAAATTCATGACAACACCACATTCATTAAAACCTTCAGATCCCCAAATTTTCCATCTGGCAGTTTGGTTGAATTATGAAAATGTTAACGCATGTGCTCAGCTGTATCTGCAAAGGACAGTTATGATGGAGGAGGGTATAAAGCTGATCTTCTGCACAAGTAACTGACACAAAACCTGGCAGGAAACATTTTCATCATTGTTTGCCTACACACCTTTTAAAAAGCCACAACTCTGCAGCTGGCACCATTCTCAGTAGTTTTAGTCCACACCCAGTCACAGACCCAAATTAAAACCTTCCCTCCACAAAGGCAAGGAGAACAAAAAAAATGATACACAAGGTAAGCCTCCACCTCCAAGCTATTTAAAGGTATTCAATTCCCCACCCTTGGATTGTTAATGACTGCACAGGACAATTATAGAAACAATAGTTTCAAAACCATCCCGAAGTCAGAGATCAAGTTTTTTGGCTTTTTTTTCCCCTTCCCCTCTGAAGGCATCAATCCTTGCTATAGGTACAGTTCTACAGCAAAGCTGTCCTCCAGTACCTCGCCCAAGTACTATTCATCATATTCAAGCCCAAAGAAATGAATGTCATTAGGTGATTCAAACTAGAGAAAGCAGAATTACGAGCCAGGATCCTCTTCTCACTAACTACATTCCATGAAGGATCACCGCAACAATAACTTGTATTTATATAGGGATACATACAGGGACATTTTACTATCTTAAAAGACACAAGGCTTGCAGGAGTGCTCAGACAAAACGAAAAAACTGAGCCAAAAGAGGAGGCATATAGGACAGGTGACCAAGAGTTTGGTTGAAGAGATAAGTTTCAAGGAACACCTTAAAAAGAGAGAGAGAAGTGGCGATGTTTTAAGAAAGGGAATTCTACAGCTTAGGCCCTAGATACTGAAGGCACAGCGCCAGTGGTGGGGTGAAGTGGGGCTAGTTTGTAATTGCCAATCCTTGGCCATCTCTGCAAACTCTGCATCACCCAAGGAAAATTACAACACTTCTGCTGCTGCCCAAGCAGAGATCAACTCATCAGACTAGGAAGAAGTGAACCTGGGGCCTTCTGATCCAAATAACTTGGGTATTTGCAGAATGCAGCACGAAAGAGAACATCTTTCCCCAGTATAGTGTACTGTAATAATGTAAGATGTTTCCTGCAAGTTCTACATTATTAGGCCAAGCTACAAGAAGCACAAGAGCCATGACCTTCTTATCAAGTAATTTGTTCGTGGGCAACAATTTTGGTATGGAATGTTGCTATCAGTGCCATTTACACATTCACAATCAAGACCCTTTTTCTCCCCTCCCCCGCCTGCTATTTCCTCCTCCCAGGCATAGCCTTTATTGATTTTATGAGCCCTTTTGTTTGAACAATGAGTGTTTGAGGGCAGGAGATTGGCAGGGTGGAGTTCTTGATCAAGTTCAAGCTGATAATAGGGAGAATGCAAAGTTCAGTTGCAATAAACAAGCACCAGTTTAAAAAAAACTGTTCTTCTCAACTGGGATGTCAAAGGGAGAACCAAAGACAGTTAAATGTTAAAGAACTGTTGTTCTCTTCTGGATAAGATAAAAAAACAATAAAACGAGGATAAGGTCACTTGAAACCACTTTTATAGCACCTTTAACTTAATAACACATCCTAAAATGAAAATAACCAGAGCGATGAGAGAAGGCAAGATCAAAGTAAGTTTATGGAGGAAGGAGAGGAGGATAACCTGGGAGCATTTCTTTTTCTCTTTCCCCTGCCCTTGCCAATCCTCCCCTCGCACTGCTCCCTCCTGAACAGATTAACTCCTTGCTGGGATGAAGTTGCAGTCATCCTCTTCTAGTACCTTACCAAAGTAGCCACTGTTCATATTTTAGTCTTTAGTGACTCAGAACCAGATCCTATTTTCAGCCATCATCCAAACTCATTCTTACAGAAAGGGAGTTGTTATAAACAGCAAGCAGTTGTGGGCACCTTGGCCAATTTTGCCTTCCCTAACCCAGGGCTGGCACTGAGAGAGTGTTCTTGTCGGTTGAGCTCAGCTAACTCAGCAGGGACTGGAGATCAAACATAGGACTTCCCTGATGATATGAACTACTCCTGGATAAACACAGCAAGGCAGAGAACCTTGGAATTTTTTGAATTCTTAAATACTGGAAGCTGTGAGGAAAGAGTAAAAGAATTTGAGCTGTTGAAGAGGAGATTTCAAGGGGACCCAAATGAAGTTTAAGGTTATAATGGAAAATTCACAAATTTGATCCAGGAAGAGCTCCAGCACCAGGGGGTAGAAGCTAAAACCTAGGAAGTTAGCAGTAAGAAATTAAATGGTGTAGATTTTTTTAAAATAAGCAAAATTGTTAGAGTAGGAAGGCTAGCAAAATGCAACAGCACTGAACGATCAGAAGACAATCAGATGCATTTCTGCAGAGACAAGATGAGAAGGCAGGATTGATGCATCAAAAAAAAGCTTAGGGATTTTCCAGTCTCTAAAATATTATTATAGAAGTTAATCAACAAAAATGTGGAAATGCATGCGCAGAAAGTCAAGAAAGCAGCACTTTATAAGAGAACAGGTTAAGCACAGGTGGATTCCAATTTTTCTACCCATGAAATGACTGTTCAGGGATGATATATTCAGTTGTCTCCTTTCATCCATTTTTTTTCTTCTTGATCTGAAGGAATGGCTGATGCTCGCGCGAAGTCCCACATGTACCATCTCATTGAGGAAGAAGATTAAGACATAATGCAAGGAAATAGTACCCTGGCATCACGTGTATGAAATATGCTGTGCCGGGGCCAGCAAGTGGGGGGGTGTGAAGAGGTGATGAAAAACAAGCAACAGGCTTTCAAATTTTCTTCTTGGTCTAGCACAATACCCACTGGTGGTGATGAACCCTAACAACATGCTATACAAATGATATGCAACATTTACAGAATGACTAAGTGTCTATAACTTGGACATTTGAGAATAAACTACATTTCTGGAATAACTTACCCTTTTTTGTTAAAATTACATGTTAAAGTTTCAAAACCATTAATGTACTTACAACATTTAAGCATCAGCTCCAACCTTATCCAAAAGTTTCATAAAAGCACTTGCCCCACACCCTATCAGACTATCAGGTTAAATGTTGGCTCTAACCTCAAACATCTCAAAACAAATATTGCATAGTATTCAAATTCCAGGTTTTAAAAACTTTCCTGTAGAAGCAAACAAGGAATGCACACAAAAAAAATGAAGTCAGCTCTTAGGTAACATATGCTCTCTGCAAACTTGGCTCCTCTGGTAATAAATTAGATCATCTTTCTTTCCACCAAGGGTAGTATTGAAAGAAAGATTTTGCTCCTCAACCTGCTTCAAGATGCATCATCAGGAAGGTCACAAGTGCTTCTACTCTATGCTGCACTTAACAGACCAACTAGAGTTTGCAAAAGTGGAACAGTTTATCCCGATGGGTTCCTTAAAACATGGAATGACAACTCCATTTTTAAATATGATCAAGATGCCTTATTAGATTAAGTTTTGAGATTATGCAACCGACAGCAACTCCAGTTCAACACAGATTAGATTTATTCCTCCTCCTTTGCAGTCCCAATGAATTTTGTAAACTGCAAGAGTCAAATTTAGCATCTTCTATTTTAGTAGATCTTACCAGAATGGTTTTAGGGACGAGGACATTTAACTACAAGGTTAGGTTAGAGAAACTGGGGTTGTTCTCCCTTAAGACTGAAAAGGAGGTTGAGGGGAGATCTGACAGGGGTATACAAGATTATGACCGGTTTAGGTAAAGGTAGACAAAGAAAAACTGATGGTACAAGGACTAGGGAAGTGGTGCCATTGATTTCAAAAGGAAATTGGATGGACATTTGAGGGAAATAAACTTGTAGGCCAATGGGGATAGAGTGGGGGAATGGGATTGACCAGATTGCTCTAGTCTGCAGAGCCGACATGGATTTGATGGGCTGAATAGTTTCCTTCTGTGGCATAATGACTCTATGATATGGTCAATTCTTCATAATTATTTGAAATTATCGAGCTGTGACAATTGCCCCTTGAGTGTCATTTACTCAAGATCCGTGCAAGATGTTGGCCACCCATTTGGTTTTAACATCAAGACTGTAAATTCCTTTAAATTTCAACTCTGCAATGTCTTTCCATGATTCTGATTCCAAGAGGAAAATTAAGAGCTTCAGTAACAAACTGTACATTCTAGATTCTAGTCACCTTTATGAAGAAGGCAAAGTGGCCATGGAGAAAGATTTCAGTTTCACTGGAATTGCCACAAACATTTTGCAAGAAATAGATGTACATGCATGCATTGGAGGGGCGGGGCAAAAAAAGGGGAATTCAAGACCGAGGCATTGAAAATAACAATGGCAACCCAGCCCTGTCGATCCTGCAAAGTCCTCCTAACTAACATCTGGGGGCTTTTACCAAAATTGGGAGAGCTGTCCCACAGAACTAGTCAAGCAACAGCCTGACAATCATACTCATGGAATCATGGCTTACAGAAAAATGTCCCAGGCACCATCCCTGGTTACCCGTTGCACCACCAGCAGGACAGAACCACCAGAGGTGGCAGCACAGTGGTATACTGTCTGGGGGGAGTTGCCCTGCAAGTCAACAAAACTGACAAACTCCATGAAGTCTCATGGCATCAACTCAAACGTGGGCAAGGAAACTCCTGCGAATTACCACCACCGCCGCCCAATCCACCGCCAACTCCCCCACCCCCCTCAGCTGATGAATCAGTGCTCCTCCATGTTGCACCACTTGGAGGAAGCACCGAGGGTGGCAAAGGCACAGAACGTACTCTGGGTGGGGAACTTCAATGTCACCATCACCAAAAGTGGCTCGGTAGCACCACTACCGACTAAGTTCTAAAGAATGTTTAGAAAGCTGTTAGACTGCGTCTGCGGCAGGTAGTGAGGGAACCAACAAGGAAAAACCAACTTGACCTCGTCTTCACCAGTCTAATGGTTGCAGAAATATCTGTTCATGACAGTATTAGGAGTGACCACAGCATAGTCCTTGTGGAGACGAAGTCCCATCTTCACATTGAGGATACCCTTCATCATGTTGCGTGACGCTCCAACTGTGCTAAATGGGATAGATTTCGAACAGATCTAGCAACTCAACACTGGGCATCCATTAGGCACTGAAGGCCATCAACAGAATTGTATTCAATCACAATCTGCAACATCATGGCCCAGCATATCCCCCACTTTACCATCAACACCAAGCCGTGAGAATCAACCCTGGTTCAAAGAAGAGTGCAGGAGGGCATGCCAGGAGCAGCACCAGGCATACCTAAAAATGAGGTGTCAACCTGATGGAGCTACAACACAGGACTATTGCATGTCAAACAGCTGAAGCAGCAAGCGATAGACAGAGCTATGAGATCCCACAGCCAACGGATCAGATCTAAGCTCTGCAGTCCTGCCACATCCAGTCAACAATGGAGGAGGTCAATTAAACAACTAACTGGAGGAGGAGACTCCACAAATATCCCCATCCTTAATGATGGGGGAGTACATCAGTGCAAGAGACAAGGCTGAAGCTTTTGCAACCATCTTAAGCCAGAAGTGCCGAGTGGATGATCCATCGCGGCCTCCTCCTGAGGTCCCCAGCATCACAAATGCCAGCCTTCAGCCAATTCAATTCACTCCACGTGATATCAAGAAACGGCTGAAGGCACTGGATATGCAAAGGCAAAAGTACTGAAGACTTGTGCTCCAGAACGAGCCGCGCCCCTAGCCAAGCTGTTCCAGTACAGCTACAACACTGGCATCTACCTGTCAATGTGGAAAATTGCCTAAGCATGTCCTGTCCAACAAAAGCAGGACAAATCCAACCTGGCCAATTACCACCCCATCAGTCTACTCTCAAAGTGATGGAAAGGATCACCGACAGCGCTATCAAGTGGCACTTACTCAAATATCCTGCTCACTAACCAAAACTTTGCTGAACTCCAGAGGTAAGGTGAAAGACTGCCCTTGACATCAAGGCAGCATTTGGCCAAGTGTGGCTTAAAGGAGCCCTAGCAAAACTGACATCAATGAGAATCAGGGGGAAAACTCTCCACTGGTTGGAGTCATATCTGGCACAAAAGGAAGATGGTTGTGGCTGTTGGAAGTCAATCATCTCAGTCCCAGGACATCACTGCAAGAGCTCCTCAAGGTAACACGAGGCCCAACCATCTTCAGAAGGTCATTCATTCATCAATGACCTTCCCTCAATCATAAGGTCTGAAGTGGAGGTGTTCACTGATGATCGCACAATGTTCAGTACCATTCATGACTCCTCAGGTGCTAAAGCAGTCCGTGTCCGTATGCAGCAAAACCTGAACAATGTTCAGGCTTGAGCTGACAGGCGGCAAGTAACATTCACACCACACAAGTGCCAGGCAACAACCATCTTCAACTAGAGAGAATCTAATCATCTCCCTTCGACATTCAGTGGCAATGCCATAGCCGAATCCCCCACTATCAATCTGGGGGTTACCACTGACCAGAAAATGAACTGGGCCAGCCATATAAATACTGTGGCTACAAGAGCAGCTCAGAGGCTTGGAATCCTGCGGCGAGCAACTCACCTCCTGACTCCCCAAAGCCTGTCCACCATTTACAGGGCACAAGTCAGGAGTGTGATGGAATACTCTCCACTTGCCTGGATGAGTGCAGCTCCAACAACACAAGAAACTCAACACCATCCAGGGCAAATCAGCCCACTTGATTGGCAACCCATCCACTAGCGTGGCAGCAGTGTGTACTATCTACAAGATGCTCTGCAGCAAATCACCAAGGCTCCTCTGACAGCACCTTCCAAATCCACGACCTCCACTACCCAGAAGGACAAGGGCAGCAGATGCATGGGAACACCACTACCTGCAAGCTCCCCTCCAAGTCATACACTATCCTGACTTGGAACTAAGATCACCTCTCCTTCATTGCCACCGGATCTCCCTTCCTAACAGCACTTTGGTCTACCTACACCACATGGACTACAGTGATTCAAGGTGCCAAATCACCACCACCTTCTCAAGGGCAATTAGGGATGGGCAATAAATGCTGGCCTAGGCAGCAACACCCACATCCCATGAACGAATAAATAAAAAGTTCTAATTAATGTTGGATATGCAGTTTTACGTATTTCCTGGCAGTTCAGGATATTTGCCAAGCTTTTGGGGGGTAGCCCAGACGACTTACATGTGAAAGCTACAATGTAATTTTAACATTTTCACCCATATTTTCTACTCATTTATTTATTTATTGCACTGCAAAGAGCAAACAGAATGTTATACCTATTATACACACTACACCAAAAATTGCCTTTGCTCAGTGCCGATAACCTTGTCCACTTATACCAAAGCCAGCTTATAAAATGGACCTTTGCAATGGATTTCTTGAGCAGTCAATTGAGGTGAAGCAAGATACTTATCCAGAGGATACTATCTTCGTGGTTAGGATCTGGAATGTACTGCCTTTGTGGCGGGACAGGTTCAATCGAGACATTAAAGAGGGAATTGGGGTATTATCTGAAACTGAACAATGTGTAGGGCTATGGGGAGAAGGCAGGGGAATGGCACTAAGTAAACCGCTCTTTTGGAGAGCTGGCACAGATACAATGGGCTGAATGGCCTCCTTCTGTACTGTAACAATTCTGAGATTCTGTATGATTAACAAAAAAGTCCCAGACAACACAGCATTAATTATTCTTTCATGGGATGTGGGTGTCATTGGCAAGGCCAGCATTTGTTGCCCATCCCTAATTGCCCTTGAACTGAGTGGCTTTGAACTTAGGCCCTTTCAGTGGGCATTTAAGAGTCAACCACATTGTTGTGCATCTGGAGTCACATGTAAGCCAGGCCTACTCTTAAAAAAAAATACATTAGTGAACCAGATGGGTTTTTACAACAATCGATTATAGTTTCATGGTCACAATTACTGAGACTAGTTTTCGATTCCAGATTTTATTAACCAAATTTGAATTTCACCAGCTGCTGGGGTCCCCAGAGAATTAGCCTGCACTTCTGGACTGCTAGTCCAGTGACATCACCACGACGCCATCTTCTCCCCCCAATGCCCTATGTATAATTATTTCATCATGTTTCACTGCTGAATATTTCATGCAATACAACACTGGAATATGCAATCAGTTGTCTGAATTATTCACTTACCAAAGCAAGCCCAGGTTTCCTGAACTGTTCAAGTAAACAGTGTCTTATTACATGGTGGATAGAACCTCCTGGGGAAGATTTACAGTCCATTTAAGCTTGCTTTTAATTGTACTATTGTTTGGATCATAATTAGATTGAAATGGATACCAAAAACAGCTAACAGTTTTATTTACCACTTGTACAAGGGGTTCTCTTAATAAAACATAAATCTTCTGTTTTGCACACAATTTACAAGTTGATATCAGTTATGTCCCAAACATCTTACAGCAAGATTATAGCCAGGAGGGTGGCAGGGGCACACAATTCATTTGGGAAATGTCAGCTGCTGGTCATGTAGGGGTGATGGCAGGCAATAATTAGAACAGCAAGCCTCCCAAAGCCTTGGTTGAAAGTGACTTTGGGCATAATTCTGTTACCCTTGGAGGTAGAACACTAAAATCCCACCTATGAAGCTCTGGGCCAATGGTCTGATCCTCTCCAGCTTTCTCACTAGAGTGGCGAGGGGTTGGGGTTGTGGGGGGGGCGGGGTAAACAGGCACATTTTAAAACTGAGCAGGGTTCCAGCAGGAAACAGCTCCAATAAGGTCATTAATCCCAGTGGCAGAAGCGCACAGCAATTTTAATCTGATTTAAATGCTGCCAGAGAGCACAATTTGGCTGCTGAAGATAGTGTAGTCTTTGGTTACTCATAGGTTTCCACGGAGGTGGTTTGGGGGGGGGGGGGGGGGTGTTGAGAGGGTTCCACAGAAGGGAAAGCCATCACTTGCCTTGTGGAGCCTACAGCAGCATTACTGCTTCTCCTGGCCTCAGAAAAAGGAAAGTTTCAGACATATCCTTTGGGCTGTTTCATCCTTCCCCATTGACCAAACCTGCTTTCACCTGGCCTGAAAGCCACAGTGGCTTCTCCACTATAATAGATAATTGGAGAACAAAATCCCGAAAGAGGAGAAGAATTTAAAAATACAGCAAATTGTCATCTGGAACGCAATGCTTGAAAAGGGTAGTGGACACAGATTCAAAGTGACTTCCAAAAGGTAAATGGATGTATACTTTAAAGGAAGAGAAATTTACAGGGCTGCAGGGAAAGAGCAGGAGCAGTGTGTCTAGTTAGATGGCCCTTTGAATGAGTGAGCATAGGCACAACAGGCCAAATGACATCCTTCTCACTCAAGAGCTGGACTGTTATATACTGTGTCACTATTTAAAATTTGCAAGGAGGATTGAATGGAAGCCCTGAAGTGAAAGCATTTTTAAAAAGTTCTACTTAAATACACAAGCACTGTAAGCACTGTCACAGTTATTTTGTAAAAAAAAAACTAATAGATGTTTGTTGGCCTTAATTAGAAAAACACACCCTAAACTGCTGGACAATAAGAAACACCAAGATGCTCCCCCAATGGCTGGAATTATTTAAGCATGGTATAGATGGAAAGAATGAATCAATTTATATACCTGCAGTTGGATGATCTAACATCTCCCCAACTTCCTTCAAATTCTTTCAGTGGAAATGTGCACCTCACCCCACCCATAAGTTGTGACTCAGCACAATACAATAGCTGGGAAAGTCTTAAACTGGGGATAGGAATGTGAGTGAGAGTGTGTGAGAGGTGTGCTTCAATAAAGCAACCGTGACTTAATATGAAACTTTTGAACCCCCAGTTCCCTTCCACAATCTTACATTTTGTAAACTCCTGTACCCTTTCAGTAAAAGTGATTCAGAAAAAATACGGTAGCAGCTGTTCTGAGTCCCACCCATCATTGAGAAACTCCAAATGCTCAGCATTTGAAACTTCAAGAACCCATAATGGTAGGGGATTGTAAACCAAATGATCCCCAAAGAAGCAATTACCAAGTTTCCACTTTTTGTAACTTTATTTTAACATAAATCAGAACCAATGCAAATTAAACAGGAATTAAACAGACAAATAATACTTCAAATTAAAAAGGTAAATTTCACTTTAAATAGTATATACAAAGATATGTCTTACACGACCACAAGCATTTGCATCACTCCCCGCAGACATGTGGCACCACATAGCTACATAGTTCCACAATATGTTCTTTATTCACGCAGGGTAGGTCAGGAGTCCTATCTGACAACAGCTTTCACGAGTTTTACAGTACGATCATCATAAGCAAGGCACACTTCTACGAACCCCCTCTCCCTCACGATAGTCCTGATGGTGTAGCTTTCCAGAGTTCCTTTACAACCAACCAACAACATTCTAGTTCACTGTGTGGCCACTTATGATGCAAACTCTCAGCTCTTTCGCATGCCGGAGGTATTCACAGCGCTTTTTAAAATTCACTCCTTTTAGCTCACACGTACGTTGCTTCTTCTTACTGCCAAACACAGACCTTTTTGGAGCGATTTGTTCGGCTCACACGAATTCCACGTTCCTCTTTATCTCTGTCTGCATCCGTGTGCTGATCGCCTTCACCTTCCAGCTCCTCTGCTTGTAGCTTTCCTTTGTGTATGCCAGCCACATGGCTTCTGGTCTTAACTGCTTTCCTGTTGGTACTGCCTCCAGGTCAAGGGTTGTCAGGTCACATGGACCAGATTTTTTTTTTAATCATCCAAGAAAATCACAATTGATCCCAACTCAAACATGCAACAGACATTTTAAAGAAACAAATTTTCTTTACTGTACTGCTTCTGGCTCAAAGGTCGTCACAATCACCATACACAATAGCCAGAACTGCAGACACACTCAGCTGCTTTACAATTTTATGAGCTGGTTACTCAGGGATTCCAACGCATTTACACAAAAGCAAAATGCTATTGATGCTGGAAATCAAATTTAAAAAAAAAACAAATTGCTGGAAACACACAGCAGGTCTGGCAACATCTATGGAAAGAGAAACAGAGTTAACGTTTCAGGTCAATAAGCTTTCACCTGCTCACCATCCAAGGCCCAAAACACTCCTTCCAAATGAAAGCGATTTGTATTTACTTCTTATAATTTAGTATACCTTATTTGCTGTTCACAATGGGGTCTGCTCTACATTGAGGATACCAAACGCAGATTAGGTGACTGCTTCGCAGAACACCTCTGTTCAGTCCACAAACTTGAGTCAAAGCCACCTGCCATCACTTTCATGTGCTGACCTCGGTCTCCTGTAATGTTCCAATTGTTCTTTTCCTACTCTCCATCCTTTCACTTGCTTAAAACCCATTACATTTTCCCAGTTCTGACAAAAGGTTATTGACCTGAAACGTCAACCATTTCTCTCTCCACAGATGCTGCCTGACCTGAGTATTTCCGTTTTTATTCCAATGCATTTATTTTACTGCGCTATCAATAGCAGCAGTCCCATAAACAAGGTCATGCCTCCAAGGTGTCTGACATCCTTCAAGGAGCGGGTTTTCATCGGTAGCCGTGTTGTTTGGCCCACAGCTAAGTGAGTAGCTCACCCATCTCCTGCAGAGATCAGTAAAAATACACCTTCCCTTAGCCGAGAGGGAAAAGTGAGAAAAAACACAACTGCACTTTGTGGAAACTGCATAACAAGAAAAAAGCAATTTCCACATTACCAGGACCCTCAGGCACTTTTCAAACACAGCGTCAAAACTATACAAACATACAAGATAGGAGCACAAGTAGGCCATGCGGCCCCTCGAGCCTGCTCCACCATTCAATAAGATTATGGCTGATCTGTTTGTGTTTCAATGCTCCTCTGTCCTTCCACGAGAAGACGAGTCATAACAACATTGAGAGGTCGCAGACAGGCAGAGGCCTCCCCAAACCTCCTAACCCTATCCAGATTTGAGCAGGATGCCTTGGAGCTGGAGAGGTGCCACACACCTCAGTCAGCAGGTCGTGGAGAGGCTGGGGTGTCAGACGAAGGTAAGAGTGCAGTGCACAGAGGTGAGAGTTTCGGATGGTGCAAACATTCTTGTGTAGTCTCATCATTGATGGGAACCTCAAAACTGGAGTCCCCATTGATCATTGAAAGATGATTGCATCATGATGCAGATCTCCATTGTCTCACCAGGGTGCCTGGCATGCACAGAGACAGTGTGATAGCTTAAACTAATGATATGTCGTTGTTCTCTCTTAGATTCGCCAGCACACTCTTTCGTAGGACCCTGAAGAGCCACCCCTCACACCAGAGGACCGCCAGGCTTCAGCTGCACCTGCGTCACACCCGCTCTCTGAACCAGACACCAGTGCAGATACCAGCACCTTGGTGGGCGTTAGATCTTCAGCCAGAATGTCGGAGCACAGCAGTGAAGGCACTTCACACTTGTTTGAGGAGCAGGCGGAGATAGGGTGCTGGCAGTCAGGGGGCTTCTGGAGACCAGGACAATGCTGAGTCGAAGGCAGATGATGAGCCTCTGGAGTCGTCCATTAGGCGGCAGATGCTGGATGTCCAGCGGGGTGTATGGGAGGATCTGGCAGAGATCCATGAAGGTATGAGTGTCATGGTCTCTATTGTGGAGGAGTCCATGTGAAGCATGAGCACTATGTTGACCCTCATGGCTGAGCACATTGCCTCCACCATTGAGAGTGGCAACTCTCATGGAGAGGCAGCTCCAGGGACAGAATCAGGGGTTCCTGGGGTTGCGCTTGGACCTGCAAGCCCTCACACAGGCAATTACCTCAGTGGTCAATGCCAGCGTGGGGGATGGATCAGGAAAACAGTATCCCAGCTCAGTGCCCATCCGTCAAAGGCAAGCAGGGAAGTCCAGAGTGACCTCACGTTGGTGCACGAGCTGCTTGTCATCTCTGCGGACTCACCACGTGCATTCAAGCTTTCTTCCATGCACTCTCTCTCACTGACTCAGACGTGCCAACAGAACACCGCTGCTTCACATGCCCGTAGTACAGAGTTACAGACCTTTGGCTATCCACTTGGATCTTCCAGCACGACAATATTGCTTTAAATCTGCATCCTGCAGCTTTCTCCTCTTTAAGCTTGAAGCCTTCTTCTCTGGTCCTCACTCAACTTCACTTCACAGGGCTTTTTCCAGGTTCCTGTCCTCTTCCTTTGACTTAGCTGTCCTCTTGGGATCTTTCCTGTTCTACTCCCCTGGATTTGGGGACTTTCTTCTTTAGCTTCTGGAACCTGCTCCTGCAGTTTCCTCTCCAGTTCAGCCTCTCTGGGATCCTGGCTTCAAGTGAACTGAAGCTGCTTTTTCAGTTTTCTGTCTCTGCAGGTCCCTCTCTCTGTACCCCTGTTGCAAGGCAACAGAACAGAACAGAACAGATATTTTTAAACCCTATGTTTGTTTTGACTTCCCTTCAAGAGTTGTAAAATCTTCATTAGAATGCAGGTACACAAACAAAGCCTTACACCTGCTGTCTCCATTCTAAAATTAAACTAGATCCCAGGTTTCACCTTTTTAACCCACAAATAGAAAAGAATATAAATTAAACTTAAACCTTATTCCTAACACGACCAAATACACATAACTTAAAGTGTCTCTATTTCCTAACAACATGCAAATACAGGGCCTTTAGTTTTGTCTTTTGGTTACCTTTGCAACATCTTGTGTTGACTACGTGTATTCTTAGGTTCTCTCTCTCTGTCCCTTCCTGCTATTCTACGACCCTCATTTCCCGTATTACTGTTATGGTGTCCTACCTTGAATCTACCCCTCGATTTGCCACTTCTACCGAAGCTTGATCCCTCAGCCCCCTTGTTTAGTTTAAAACCCTCTCCACTTCCCTAGTTATGCAATTTGCAAGAACACACATCCCAGCACAGCTCAGGTGTAGACCCTCCCAACGGTACAGCCCCAACTTTCCCCAGTATTGGTGCCAGTGCTCCACGAACTAGAACCCATTTCTCCCACACCAGTTTTTGAGCCACACATTCATCTCTTTAATTTTATTTGTCCTATGCCAATTTGCACACGGCTCAGGTAATAATCCAGAGGTTAGTACCTTTGAGGCTCTGCTTCTTAATTTGATGCCTAGCTCCTCATACTGACCATGCAGAACCTCCTTCTTTGTCCTGTCCTGCCTATGTTGTTGATAACTACATGGACCATAATGACTGCATCCTCCCCTCCCACTGCAAGTTCCTCTCCATCCCTGAGCAGATGTCCCAAACCCTGGCACCAGGCAGGCAACACAGCCTTCTGGACTCTTGCTCTTTGCTGCACAGAACAGCGTCAATCCCCCTCACTATACTGTCCCCTACTACCACTACATTCCTGTTTGCTCCCCCGGCTTGAATGGCTTCCTGTGCCATGGTGCCATGGCCAGCCTGCTCATCCACCTTGCAAACCTCACTTTCATCTACATAGGTTATGAGTACTTCAAACCTGTTTGACGATTGCAAAGTCTAAGGCTCCTCCACTACTGTCTGCTCTGTCTCTTTACCTGCCTCACTCACGGTCACATCCTCCTCCTGTCCCTCACTGCTGACCAAAACAGATGACCCTCTTCTAAGAGGCGTGACCATCTTCTGGAACAAAGTGTCCAGGTATTTCTCCCCCTCCCTTATGTTGCGCAGTGTCTGCAGCTTTGCTTCCATTTCAATAATCCTGATCTAGAATTCCTCTAGCTGCTTTACACTTTCTGCAAATGTGTGTGTCATGGATCGCCTTGGCGTCCAAAAGTTCCCACATTCCACAGCTGCAACATAGCACCTGTCCTGCCATTATTACCTATGTTATTTAGGTAACCTAATTACTCACTTAATTAACTTAGGAATTATTCGAACTATACCACCCCTCTTTCCCCCATGCACCAAATTCCCACGTGAACCTAATTCGCTACTCATTCAGTCTCCATCTCACTCCCGTGTAGTCGCCTGTCTCCTCGCGCACCCCTTACTAATCATGTGGTTTGAAAAGTCTGTCTCTTTTATAGACCCTTTTGAGTCACTAGCTAGTTTAGCTTCCTACTACAGTAATTAACACCAGTTGAACCAACTTTCAGGTGATTGACAGATAACTGGCACTCCAGGCAGTTCTCTGTTTAACAAGCTAACCTAACTTACTTGAAGGTTAGTACTATGTCAGGTCTTGATTCTTTAACTATAGTTAAAGCCTGAAAAGGACTTACGTGAACCTAATTCGCTACTCACTCAGTCTCTGTTTCACCCCAGTGTAGTTGCCTGTCTCTTCACACGCCCCTTGCTGATCCAAAGGGTTGAGTTGGCATAACTATTGACAGAACATGCACGATCTCTAGTAAATTCACCTCCAATTAAACCTCTTGGCTTACTTCGACACAAAAGGGAGACAAAGGATGATAGAAAACATAGCACACCTCAAAAGACTGACCAAAGTGTTATTGACAGTGGTCTGGTTGCTTGTTACATCTGTCGCAAAACATTACATTAGCAGGTCTCCTGTGCCATTGCTCATGGAGACTCGCACTGGGTTTGGAAGTGTGCACACAGTATGAATGGAATGCTCAAGGCACTCAGGAGAACCCTGTTAGCACACCTGTGCAATCAAAAAGAAAAAAACTTGCAAATATATTGCATCTTTCATATCCTTAGAATGTCCCAAAGTGCTTCACAACCAATGAAGTACAGTCACTTATGTAGGCAAACATGGTGGCCATTTTGCACCCAGCAAGATCCCACAAATAGCAATGTTGGAGGTGTTACTTGAAGGAGATACAATGGCCAGGATACCAGGGAAACTCCCTGCCCTTCTCCCAATAGCACTGAGATCTTGTACATCCACACAAGCAGGCAGATAGGCCTCAATTTAAATGCTTCATTCAAGAGGCAGCACCTCCCACAATGCAGAACTGAAAAAAAATTGTCTGGGTCATATGCTTGAGTCAAGATTGTTGTGATTTCAAGCCCCAATCAAGGGGCAAACGTGTTACCACCAACGAAAGAGACACTGATCCGAGATCATTGAAAGGTAGTGCTAGAATTGTTTCAAAGAGATTTTTTAAATAAAAGATTACAGGTGACTTAAAAACAATTTTGAGAACACAAAGGTAGGGAGAACGAAGCGATTTCATTTCAGTAATTTCCACCCACCCGAATCTGGTTTCCAACTTAGACCGCGTGCCAATACGTGTACCAGAGAAACTCCTCATGCTTCATTGTCTATACACAAACAATCCCACAATCCAAGAAAATTGTATCTCTCACCTCCTGAGGAACAGCCAGTCCAGGAGGAAATTTGGAATAATGCACAATAATAATGCACAACAGGTTCAAGACAAGTTTGCTGAAAAAAATCTGTCTTATCAAAACAAAAATAAAAATCTGGTTTTGCAGCTCTGTTGCACAACTGGAAAATAAAAACAGCAGCTGCTGATGAACTTGAACAAAAGCAACTTTTCAAAACTATGAAACAATCTTTGGCAGATCAGCAAATCAAACCTTCCAAGTGTGCAGTAATAGCTATTTTGGAGCAACTTGCTGTGCTGTCATACTACCCATTACTTCAGACAATTTTGTTTTTTTTCAAATCAAGACAACAACTTCCTCCCTCTCTTACCTATAGATGTATGATTCACATTGTAGTTTCTCATCCCAGTACCTAGATAATGAAGTGTCAGTTGGCAATTCAACTAAGGAAGGGGAAAAAATAATTAAGTTAAATGCAGTTCCATTCCCACCAGACAACCACATGTGGGCTTTACAGCAGGGACCAGTCAAAGAAACACCACTGCTGCCACCCTCCTGCCTCCTCCTCTTCTCTAACCCAAAGAATAACTAACTTTCATTTAGATTGTACTATATGCCCTCAGGACATCACCAAGCACTTGAAAACCAATTAACCATTTTTAAAGCACAGTCACTTAAGTGGGCAAGATCCCATAAATAAATGAATGATCAGACCAACCCTCAGTTTGGTGGTATTAGTAAACTATTTTACCCTTGGCCAGGACACTAGAACTCTCGAGTCTTCAAATGCCCCATTTGTTTTGCCCCTCCATCTGAACAGGTAGCTAGAGGCCGGGATTTTCCGGCCCCACCTTGAGGGATGCGGCAGCCAGCCAAAAGTCCATTCGCTTTCGGTGGAACCAGATGACCCTGGCGATGGGTGGGGCCGGAAAATCCCACCCAAAGTTTCAGTTTAAATACATCAAAAACATGGCAACTCCCAACAGTGCAGCACTCTCTCTGTGTCAGCATGGAATGAGGCTTTAACCAAGTGGCACAGAAGGTCAGTTACAAGCAAAGGTCATGTCAACAGAATCTAACAGATTGGCCAATTTTTTATTAAAATTACAATTTGGCATCACGCACTCAAACATCTGGCACAATGCATCCTTAAGCACACAATTCATTAAACTGACTCACCAGGAAATGTGGAAGTGATTTCCAACTAACATTAAACATTTTAATTCAGGTCCACCAGATTTTTTCCATCAGTATAAATCAAAAGTACAATGCATTATTTTTAAACAGCAAGTGCCGATGGCATCGCTTGTGGAAACCAGCTTGGAGTGTTTTGAAGTTGAATTAGGGACAGCTGGAAAAAAGCTGCAGCTACTGGTGTTAATCTATTAGACCAGAGTCAGCAACTCCGAATCACTTCTGATAAGGCCGTTTACTATTAAACTTAAAACAATTAATCAGGGCTTTCTACAATAGCTCTTCTCCACCAACCTGCCCCACCCACCGCACACACATAAATGCGGTTATGATAGGAATACCTCGGAGCTCCACAGTATCTATAAGTTTTAGAGAAGCTATTTGGTCATGCAAAAAGTAATAAAGTCTGATTAATATCTTAAAAACTCATATCTTCAAGTTGTTTAGCCAACTTTTATATCATTCTGCCTTCTGTTGGTTATTCCAAAATTATGTCAAGTAGCTGCATTATTTTTATCCCATATTTGGTTGAACATTACAAGTTTCATTCAACAGCCCCATAGCACAGCATAGTGGCACAGGATCTTACATGTATAAAAAGTTCCTGATTTTGGTTGGGGCATCTGGAAAGCTGTTAAAGGGCAACACCAAGTAATGGCCACCAAGGTGCTTACCTCCCAGGTATCAAAATAAAAACAGTACCGGTCACACACAAGGTAAAGGAATTAATCAAATATATAAAATGGAAAACACATTAAGTCTACGTTTAATTCCTTAACTTAATACTGTATTTTGTTCAAAGTCAATCAAGCACATTAGAGTCAGTAAACAATTACAGAATTTGAAGAAGGCATTTGATTTCGACTCCAAATGTGTTAAATAAGAAAAATAAACTCGATTACATCACATCAAAAATTTTAGTAAAACATAAATGTTTAATTCAGCAGCAGACCACAATGTATTTGTGTCTATCTATATACAGACAACTGTTGTCTCAATCTCTTACAAATACCCACACTTAAGAGTTTGGGAAAGTAAATCTGGATATTTATAAGTACAGTAAAAGACGACGAAAGTGCAATTTAAAGTATAATCAAGATTTCATTTTCAATAACCACAAAACAGAATGGAAAAAAAACACATTAACAAGCACCTCACGTATAAAAACGCTTGTTTTGGACCTTCTTGGAGAATTATTCACAAGCTTTTCCAAGTTATTTTTAAGTTAATATCCCAAGAAAAAAATTTCAACCAAACAAAATTAAATTCAACCTCGCAAAATTCAGAACGGGGGGGATTGGGGTGGGGGGGGAAGAGGACACTCACCTTAACAGGTGGATACGTATGCGCAAAGCTGCAGAACTGGGGAGGGAAAAGATACAACAAATCAAGAGACCAATTCATAAACACCCAGACATATTTTAAAAATATAACCGAATAGACCAAAGTCCTTGAGAATCCAGAATTTTCTTCTGACTACAAGTCCAAGAGAGGGCGGCTTGACTTTTCACAGCTCCTCGATCTGCTCAACAATTTAAGAGGAACATTTATTCAATATCGGGCATTTTTTTGCTAGCATTTTTCTCCTCACCTGTTGAGTCGTTCTTCGCCCCTGACGGCTTTCCGAATGTCAACGAAAGTTTAGATTGCAGCGAGGAGAAAGCTTTTCCCTACACTGCCTTGCCAGCGCACCTGCCTCAACTGCCCAGTTCCAATTTCCCAGACTGACTGAACTGCCTCGAGATTTTCAGCCACGCACCAGTGAATGACCTCAGCGCGTCAGAGCTGGAGTTAAGCTGGAGTTGAAGTCATCCTTGCGAGTCCTCCGACTGGTCTTCCCAGGCTGCAGGGGGCGCGGGGCGCCGGCAGCTCGAAGCCCTTTGGCGCCAGAGAACAATCGCCGAGCGGATGCGTCGTCCTCTTGGACAACACCATCTGCAGGATTGGGAGGCAAGAATTTTCCAGTGTTTACACCACCTGCTGGATTCCACCAGCAATGATCCGCTTTTAAAAAAAATGTGTTGCACTTTGTTTCTTTGGAAAGTCATTGGATTGTTCCAAATTTTGAAGAGCGATGAAGTGGACTAGTGGAGAGGATGTATTCAATATCCTGAGGGGGTCTGGACAAAGTAGATTGGGAGAAACTGTTTCCATTGGTGGAAGGATCCAAAACCAGAGAGCATAGATTTAAGGTAATTGGTAAAAGAAGCAATGGAGAGAATAAGAAAAAATGTTCATGCAGTGAGTAGTTAGGATCTGAAATACATTGCCTGAGAGGGTGGTGGAGGCAGATTGGATCATGGCTTTCAAAAAGGAATTGGATAAGCACCCAAAGAAAAAAATACGCAGGGCTACAAGGAAAGGGCTGGGGAGTAGGACCAACTGAGTCATTCTTACAGAAAGCTGGCAATGAGATAACAGGCTGAATGGCCTCCTTCTGTGCTGTAACCATTCTATGGCCATCATTACATAGAACATACAGCATAGAAACAGGCCATTTGGCCACTCAGGTTTATACCAGCATTTATACCTCCTTAACCCTTACTTCATCTCACCTCATCATCATATCCTTCTGTTCCTTTCTCCCTCATGTGTTTATCCAACTTCCTGTAAATGATGTTGCCTGCTTGCAATGTGATACTCTTTCAGGTCACAAATTACAGTTCCATCGTGCTCAATGCTTACTGATAAATATCTCTCAGTACTTACTGAGAAAGGGATAGAGGGTGGATACAGTTGGAGGGAGGACGTTGGACAGAGAGTCCTGAGGAAGCAACAGCCATGTTACTGGAATTAGGGAGAGAGGTGGCAAGGCAGAGATGGTGAGGGAGGGGGTTCCAGAGATTGGGGCAAGGTGAGAGGGGTGAACCATAGCAGGATTTCAACATAGAACAAAAATATTAAAGTCAAATCTCTGAGCACCCAGCGGAGCATGACAAGGAGTGATAGGACTTCAGATGTTAGTGCATGTGAGAGTAGAAGACTCCAGCATTCTGGATAACTTGTGGTTTAAAGAAATTGACATTGACTTAGGGCTAGATTTTAACCCAAGTCCTTGAAGTAAATGAGCGATGTATATCTTACTTCACCATCCAGTATGTAAGAGAATTGGCTCTCAATGTGGATAGTGTTATGAAAGCAAGGTTTTATAAGGTGATTATGTTTTGGGACTGTCTAATTCAAGGGAAAATGTAGGAATGAAGAGGGCCATGTGATTTGCTTCGCATTCTACCTGACAATAAGCCTGGATGGCTTGGTTACCATGGGGATAGGGGTCCCAGGTTGAGACTTACTGGGAACAAGGTGCAAAAAAACCTGGAAACAAAGGCAGGAGCAGCTGGGCTAACTGCACAAACTTTCAGTCATCAAGTTTTTGGACAGAAAGAGAGTGTCAAAGAGGTCTCACACAGACAAAAGGCTGCAACTTGTGTGGTCAACAGAGAGAGAGAGAAGAAGGCTGCAAGTTCTCTGTGAGCTACCAGGCAGAGTTTGGGAGGAAGGACCTCTCTGTTAAAGAGACACATCTCATGGCAATCTAAAGACTCGAAGATTTGCCTTGGCAAGGCTGGGGGGAGAAATCGCCGGAGTTGATATTACTGCAGGGTAGTCAGTTGGAAATTTTCTGAAAACTGAGGGAAGCGCCTGTCAATGATCACTCGACATTACGACTCGAAACGTGGAGATATGAACCCATTGAAAGCTGGGAGTGACTGTTTCCTATAAAGACTGTAATCCTGTGGAGAATGTGTTGTATATGTATGCGGAATGGGGCTATCAGTCATGTTAAAACATTAAAAAGGGTTATCTTTTCTGTAATACAAGCTCTCTTACTTTACTTTTTGGGTTCATTATTCTTTTGCCTATGATTATAGTGAGTAATATTTTCACTACAAGAGCTACAAAAGACTCCAGTAACACAGAAAGCATAAGGATCCATAAAATAATATTTGCTTATACTATAGTATTTTTGCTATGCTGGTCACCATTTTACATAATTGTATTTCTTTCCCTGTTGGATATGTTTTAAGTGGTGTTGTGTAACAGGTAATTTATTTATTTTATCTTTTCTGTAGATAAGAGTATTTGTTGCCTACTAAGTAATCTTTAAACCCACTTCCTATGAGCGTGTGAGTCCACAGTCCAACTGCTCATGATTAAGCATTAAGTGGAACTAAATCTGCAATATTACTCAGATGATGGTTGGTGTGGGAAATGAAAATGTCTTGTTGCAGGAAGAGGGTCCTCACCTGGGGTTGAAACTGCTACATATTATTGCAGCAGAGTAAAGCAGCTGGATGTAGTACAGACCTGACCTGAAAGTGCATGGTGCTCACACTGAGTGACAAAAGATTCTGATTCCCTGCAGCAATGACATCCATGACCAAGATGAGCAGAAAAATTAGCAACAACAAAATAAAACTAACTGGAGAAAAATTTGAAATCTTGAAAGGTCGCAAAATAGGCGCAATAACAAGGATAGTGTCAAATTCAAGGTATGGTACTGCAGATACTTGTGCACGCTGTTGTGATATGAGGTGTATGTACCTTTAAGGGTCTGTATCTTAAACTACTGTCAATCATTACGCACCTTGACAGGATGTGATGTATTAGTACCATGACTTGCAGTCAGTCTGAAAGCAGCAGTGGTCAAGGTCAGACGTGTGCCTCACAGTGAACATTATTGTCTTAACTTCAAGTAAATAATCCACATTATTGTTTCACCAGTCCTTGCGTATGACTGGTACGTTCATGTCAAAGAAAAAGAAGAATATAACATGGTGGCAGCACAATTTTTGAAGATTTGACGAAGTAAAATACAAGCCTCAATTCTTCACATGCAGAAGGAAACAGCTGGTGTGAAAGTGAAACAACCATTAAGCCCCACCATCTGTAAATGATTCTGCAGCTCTATAGGGTTTCTACACATAAGACACCATATCTTCATTCTGGGATCACACCTCAGTCCAAGCAGCAGACATCGGGTCCCGGTGAGATTGTAAAAGTCTAACTGCTGAAAAGTTTAAGCAGGGACAGAAATTAAACAGCAGACTGCAGGTGGTCTCACTTTAAGTAGAACTCCACAGGCAGGAGAATTCATTACTGCTGAAGCTAAATACTGCAGACTGGGTGTGATGACTGTCACTTTAAGCTCAGTTCAACTGAGTAGGAGGTCACTTGATTTGTTCAACCAATATGTGGCTAGCGTGGGGGAAATAAATTCTAGGGAGGGGTTTCCTCGGAAAAATTGGCTGTATGAGGGGTTGGCTTGATACAAGCAGCCATGGAAGCTCTTGTGTAAATACAGTTCGTTTTGTTTGACTAAGAAGCCTCCCAGAGCGTGTTTCTACACTGGGCTGGGAAGAAGAATCTATCTGGTAACAGCTAACAACTCGAAAAAGCTTTTTTCACTGTTTGCTTTCATTTTTTAAGTCTGCAGCCACTTTCCCACCCAAATCACCACTTCGTGGGCAGAACTGCTAAAACTGGGTAAAATCAGAAAGAGCTGAACAGCACCATTGTAGCAGTCATGCAGTAAGTTATGATCAGTTAAGGTAGCGGCCACTAAAGATAATGAAACTCAGGCAAACTAACTAAGAGCTGGAGAAAACTTGAATAGCTGTCAAAAAGCATTAAAAATCCTGCTAAATGCTAAAAGATGACCACTGCATTTCCAACACTCAATTGGAAAGCAGGAGATCTCCTGTGTTTCCTTTCTTCCGACAACGTGTCAAACTGTGTTTTCCAGACCTCAATATCTCTGAACCAGATAAATGACCATGCTGTAAATTGCTATAGGCAATGAAAGCCTTCGCAGTCTGAACATGTCAGGTCTGTCCAACGATGATCTTAAGAATCCAGATAAAATACGGTCAATACTCTAAAATCAATTACGAGTGAAACTCAACTTCAGAACACACCGTCTGGAATTCATGTCCTTAAGGTAACAATCGGCAGAGACCACTGACCAATTCATAAGTAGATGCAGAGACAAGGAGCACGATTGCAACTTCATAGTAGTGGAGCTAGCCAACAGAATAATTGAGCTTGTGATAGCATCTACCCCAATGCAAGCGTTCCAAAATGACCTCTTGGACCAACCAAAAGGTTGGAAGCACTACCCTAGACATCACAAAGAGTAAGCTAAAAACAGTCCCTGCCTCCAGAGACTGGTCTGGGTTGTGAAATAGCTTAAGTAAAAGGTCGAAATCTGTAAGTATTGTTTACATTTTATTGAAGCAAAAAAACAGTTACAGAAACAAAAATGGAACAAGGAGCACAACATTTACAACTGTTTTTGCAACAAACTCTTTACCTCTGCTGAAAGAAACTAAACTTGTTTGTAGATGTAGCAAGGGCTAAGGTGGGATGGAAAGGCTCTTTGTTGGTGTCTGCAGGCTCTCTCCTACAATACTTATCTGTGTCTTTGCCAACATCTGCCTGAAAGAATTCTTTCTGGTAATGAAAATGAAATATTGTTGAAACATATTTACACAACTGCAGGGGCAAAAAAGCAATTGAGTATTTACAAATCTTTAAGAATCTTGAATTGGTTCCAGTTATAAAATGAAGAAAATAAGAGCTCTGTGATGGTTCGGTTGATAATTGCACCATCGTGTATGGTGCTGAACCAAGCTGACACTCAGAACGTCAAAAAGGTGTCGAGATTAATAGCCCTATTTCCCCATTGCCAATCAGCCTGCTAAAGCTCCGGGGTAAATTGGACCTTGTGTGCCTGCTTTATGGGCGTAAAATAGGTGCAACGCAGGCCAAATTTGGGAGCATCTTCCTGCAACACAAGAACACCTGAAAGACCTGCTATTGGGTGAGGCTATTTTTATGGCACCCTGGCAACTGCCTAAAATGGGCACTAAGCTCCTCCCATGAGGAGGAGAGGATTAGGCCTGGATTTTCTTTTCGATACCAAGGCATGTAGCTGGACCTGGCTTGGGAAAAAAACAATCGTTGCTCCAGGGGAGCAGGGGGAGGGCAGGTTTGGAATAGAGTTGGGCCCACCAATCCTGGAAGCAGAGTGTAGGTGACCGCAGGCAGCCGAGGTGGGCTGGACAGAAGGTTCTAGAAGGTTCTCTGGGACTTTGTCTCAGTTATGTTATAAGATTTAAAAGATAGCCCTCACTCCTCAAATCTTCTCACCCCCTGCCCACGTCATGGCCCCTTATACCCTTCATGCCAACTTATGCCCCCCACCCCATGGTCCCTTATGCCCCCATGCCAATTCATGCCTTCCACCCCCATGGCCCTTTTATATCCCCCATGCTAACCCAGTATCCACCCTGGGCAGACCTCAGGACCCATGTGGAGATGAAATAAAATAAAGTTCTAAAAATCTAATATTGCTCTCACTATACAGGCTTGATAGTAAAAAAAAACTCCAAATCATGAAAGCCCATGCAAAACTTAAAGAAGTGCTAGAACAGATGCTACACCATCTTCCCTGTCAACCAAAGCAATACAGCAATTTGTTTTAATTCTCATTGACAACTGAAGCCTTTTTTTTAATGTTTAAAGGGCTAGTTGATTTAAATAACTTCAGATCATGATAATTAAACAGACCTTATCTGCCCTTCGAGAGCATTTACATTTACTTCATAAATTTGTAGCTTCCACACTGCAGTTTAAGGCCCTTGTCAGCACTGAGTTCATATAGCTCTGCTGAGTTCGGGTTTCCCTCATGTGCATTACGCCCTGCTCTCTTTCCCCTACTGGCAAAAATTGGATCTGTTGGAAATCGGGGTAGGCCTCCCACATCTGACTCCATCCCACCATTTTTGAAAGTCCCCAGAGTCTTCACATCTCTGCAAAAATGCAGCCCATAATGTCTGTTTTAAGCCAAAATGAATGCGATGAATAGAGCAGACACGAGGTCTGGTCCACTCAATGCTTAAGCGGTTGCTGCAAGCTAAAAGCGACTACCAATAAATTATTTTATTAAATGTTTCTGTGGAGCCAGGAGGAGCAGGTGTGATCCCTATGCTCTACAGTTCTTGTGATCATCCCATTCTCCATATTATCACTCCATCTTCCCACTTCCTGGGACTTATAACAGGGCCGCTATCTGTGAAGCCGCTCAAAAGCTCACCTTAACCAATTTCTATGCCTCACTCTCTAGGCTACTTGTGTGAGACATAAGAAGACTGATGCTTGTGGAGTTATACTCCTGATAGCCAGTTGGTGAAGGAAGAAACCAGAGTCAGTCTCCTACCTGGAATAGATTTATTCACAGAGCATATATCTCCTGACTCCACACTACTCCTGTGTCTCCTTATATGTGCCCAAGTAACCATCCAATCAGCGCTCTCCACCTGTATGTACTTAACCTCAATTGACACTGTATGCATCATTGCTTTCAGGAGAGTCAGAGGGGAAATTGAAGGGGACTAAAGAGGAAAATTAGGTAATGGAACTCAGGTCAGCGGTTCCCAAACTGTGGGTCATGACTCCAATTTGGGTTACATAGAAAATCAGGAGTAGGCCATTCGGCCCTTCGAGCCTGTTCTGCCATTCATTATGATCATGGCTGATCATCCAACTCAATAGCCTGCTCCCACTTTCTCCCCATACCCTTTGATTCCTTTCCCCCCAAAAGCTACATCTAACTCCTTCTTGAAAACATACAATGTTTTGGCCTCAACTACTTCCTGTGGTAGCGAATTCCACAGGCTCACCACTGTCTGGGTGAAGAAATTTCTCCTCATCTCAGTCCTAAATGGTCTACCCCGTATCCTCAGACTGTGACCCCTGGTTCTGGACTCCCCCACCATCGGGAACATCCATCCTGCATCTACCCTGTCTAATCCTGTTAGAATTTTATAAGTTTCTATGAGATCCCCCCTCATTCTTCTGAACTCCAGCGAATATAATCCTAACCGACTCAATCTCTCCTCATATGTCAGTCCCACCATCCCAGGAATCAGTCTGGTAAACCTTCGCTGCATTCCCTCTATAGCAAGAACATCCTTCCTCAGATACTGCACACAATATTCCAAGTGTGGTCTCACCAAGGCCCTGTATAATTGCAGCAAGACATCCCTGCTCCTGTACTCAAATTCTCTGGCTATAAAGGCCAACATACCATTTGTTTTCTTTACCACCTGCTGCACCTGCATACTTACCTTCAGCAACTGGTGTACAAGGACACCCAGGTCTCATTGCACATTCCCCTCTCTCAATTTATAGCCGTTCAGGTAATAATCTGCCTTCTTGTTTTTGCTACCAAAGTGGATAACCTCACATTTACCCACATTAGACTGCATCTGCATTTGCATGCATTTGCCCACTCACTCAGCTTGTCCAAATCACACTGAAGCATCTCTGCATCCTCCTCACAGCTCACCCTCCCACCCAGCTTTGTGTCATCTGCAAATTTGGAGATATTACATTTAGTTCCCTCATCTAAATAATTAATATATATTGTGAATAGCTGGGGTTCCAGCACCGATCCCTGTGGTACTCAAATCTGCGGGTTGAGTAACAGTAAAAAGGGTCACAAATATTTCTGGTAATTGTCATGTTAATATGTAAAATAAAAACAAACTTTCTGTTGTTGAAACAGTTGTCTCCTGCACTGAAATTGGCAGGATTTTTGAAATTGATGAATAATTATAGATCAGCCACTCGTGACCAGTGTTTTATTTCATCCTCAGAGTTTGATCTAAATCTGCCTGGTTCCAGCCAATTACTGCTCAGAGTGGTCTCTGACGAGCGACCCAAAAGAGTGCTCCAGCCACGGGCAGAGTAAAGAAGGCTCATTGTTACAGATCAGGCCCGGTTCTTTGAGCATGAACCGCTGCTACCAGGAATCCAGCGACCTGTTCATCCGCAAAATTCCTGTTTAGTGCCTGATGTGAGAGATCACTCAAGATTTCAAGCTAGACCCTGTGCTTCCAGAGCTCGGCCATCATGGCCCTGCTGGAAGTCAGTGAGGCTTACCTGGTGGGGCTCTTTGAGGACACCGATCTGTGCGCTATCCACACGAAGTGAGTCACCACTATGCCCAAAGACATCCATCTGGCCAAGCGCAACAAGAGCTCCTTTAAGACCCACCAAATCAACAAAGGAAAGAGCTGCAATTTGCTGTAACCTCAGTAATCTCTGTCTGGTTCCAGTAGTACCCTAGAACTTTAATTGAAGGAGCGCAAGTCTGATATCCAATCTAGGATTCATAAAACAGCATCTCCGGTACCCAGGTTCACATGCTTTCTTAGGTAATACCTAGTGCTGCTAATTTGTAAATAATTTTTGATTTCGGACACACTTCATTCACTATTAGCTGGAAGGGGATATGTGTGAGCAGAAAGGGTTAGGAAACAAATGCAGGTTAATAGAATTAATGGGCACGGAGGTTATTGAGAATTGCTTTGAGAATTGGATTGACGGAATTGGGGTGTGTGGCTTCAGGCTGCATCTGTCGAGGGTGCCTCCTTTGGACTGATACTACGCAGTTGGTTTCCCTGTAGGCTTTTGGCAGAGGCGGGTTGTTGGGTGGGATTCAGGTGGGATCGGTTGGTTGGGGCACGGAGGACGTAGTTGCATTGCTGAGTTGTTTGGAAGAGATGAGTTTGCAGCCTGGTCAGTGAGGATCTGGGATTTTCATCACAGATTTGCATTTTTATATAATGTATTCCCAGAATATGTTGATCTATAACACGAAAACTTTAACAATTATATACTGAATGTTATCATGATGCTTTATTGCTGTTTTATTTTTGTTGGGTGTCTGGGGTCACGTTAATATGCAAGTGTTAAAATGGGGTCACGGAGGAAAATAGTTTGGGAAGCACTGACTTAGGCAAAGGACCCTTTAGCTTTCTTTTTCAGCCCAGTTTATTGCCATGTACATCCCCCAAAACATTGCCATGTACGTGGCCCCAGACTATTTCATCTATATTCCTTTAGATTATTGCCATGCATAAACCCCAATTTAGTTATCGAGCAGGACAAAGTCAAAGCAAAACTCTAAAGTATCAACACTGTAGCACTGAAGCTGCTGTACGAATGAACGTAGGAGTTAATTATCATTTTCAATTCCTTTAAAGTATGAGTTAGAGAACAGGATCTAGGGAGGGGATGAACAGGATAACAAACAACAAAATGGACCTCTTACCTGTCCATTGTCACTAATTTAGGAGTCCCTGGAAACGAAGCTGGGATAGCAGAGTTCTTCTTGGCAATTGGAAAACTCCCATCTACAATATTTGTGGACCACATGTGGGAGTCGCTAACAAAGGATAAGATTTATTATTAATAGAGTACAAGATTTGACATTTAATCAACCAGCGATTGTAAGAACATATATAGCAGCAGGAGTGGGCCATAAGTATCAACCCATTAAGAGTTGCTGCTTCATTGGGGTTCTTCAATCTCAGAGCCTCTTGAACCAATCTGCACATGGAGATCACTGGAGATATGGTCTCACAAAGTCACACAGGTTAGCTCGACAGTCAAAATGTATGCACAGTGATCCAGATTGGGGGAAAAAATAGACAGACTGACTAACTGTGGAGAGCAACCGGCCGGGTTTGAATAGTGGAGTTTTGGGAATGTATAGATATTTTCTGTCTTTGTGGACCACTGAGGCTGAACCAGACTGTTCACAACCTCAATGTACTATTTAAACCTAAACTGAGCTTTCAACCCTTTATCTTCTCTAAGACCACCCACCAACACCATTGCCTGTCTCCACCTCTGCCTCAGCCCATCGACTGCTGAAACCCTCATCCATACCTTTATTTTACTGCCAGACTCAACTAATCCACTGCGTCCTGAATGCCCTCCCATCTTCCACTTCCATAAGATAAGGCTGAAGCATTTGCAACGATCTTCAGCCAGAAGTGCCAAGTGGATGATCCATTTCGGCCTCCTCCAGAGGTCCCAAGCATCACAGATGCTAGTCTTCAGCCAATTCTATTCACTCCATTTGATATCAAGAAATAGCTCAAGGCACTGGATACTGCAAAGGCCATGGGCCATCGCAATATTCTGGCAATAGTATTGAAGATTTGTGCTCCAGAACTTGCCGTGCCCCGAGCTAAGCTGTTCCAGTACAGCTACAACACTGGCATCTACCTGGCAATGTGGAAAATTGCCCAGGTATGTCCTGTATACAAAAAGCAGGACAAATCCAACCCGGCCAATTACCGCTCACCACCACCTTCTCAAGGGCCATTAGAGATGGGCAATAAATGCTGGCCTAGCCACCGATGCCCATATCCCGTAAATGAATTTAAAAACATAAACTTGAGATCATCCAAAGTTCTGCTGCCCATATCCTAACTTCTGCCGTCCCCTTCACTCATCACCACTGTGCTTGCTGACCTAATTGGATCCCAGTCCAGCAACACCTCAAATCCATGAATTCAAATCTCTCCATGGCCTTGTCTCTCCCAATCTCTGTAGCTTCCGCCACCCTACAATCTGTTGTAAGGGTTTGTTCAGTAGGTCTCATTAAGATTTTAGAGGCTTTTAAGGTTGAACTGTACTGCTTATTGGTAACACATAACTATTTACATACATACAAAGTATTAGCCCAAACTATGAGCTAACTCCATGCTTACGTCTACACAGGTCTCTGTATATTCCTAGATTGACCCAGGTCCCTTGTCATGTGACCGTTTGCATCATACTGTGGGCAGGACTGTTCTCCAGTTCCACATTAACCCTTACTATGCCAAACACCCTAATACAACACCTCCGCCCAAGTCTTTACCCAACATATTCACAGTACAACCTTACTTTACGTGCTACCCTTTCTTGTCAGCAATTCCTTCTCCTGTTCCAGGCATTTTTCACGATACTTAATAGAAACTTCTGATACTTGAAGTTCATCAAGTTCGAATTGAAAATCTATCTTCATTTTATTTGCTTCCACAAGGTTATCATTTAGGCATTTCGAGTCCTCTTTCAAGTGTTCTACTTCCTCTGAGTGACAGTCCACTGTTCTCATCAGTGTTCATTTTTCACTAGCAAGCTCATCTTTTGTCCATGAATGTTTCATGAACAATTCTTCCTTAACAGAGCCTAATTCCTCCGTGCTATCCTTCAAGCTTGTGTTCTGTAATTGCACCTCTGCTAATTGTTTCTGAGATTCTTGATGCTCTTTTGTGAGAACTTCTACTTTCTCTTGCCATTCTAGATTCTTGATTTTCATTTCAGCCATTTCATTTTTCAACAACTCAATGGTTCTCAGTAAGTTTGAGGCATCCAATGCTTTTCCTTCTAGCTCATTGATCTTCACTGTCGGATTTACATTTTCCGATCTTATTTCAGTCTTTTCTTTCTCCATCTGCAGCATAGCTTTTCCCTTGACCTTCATTTTGGTATCACTGTTGCCTGGGTTTGCCTCTGGCGAAGTCTTGTTTCAGTTCTGTAATCGTGCTACGCATAGCTTCAGTATCCGCTTGCAGCTTGGAACGCTCTAACACTTTACCCTCAATCAGAGCCAGATAACTTAGCTCTGCCACCTGCTGTTGCATAAAAGCAAAATACTGCGGATGCTGGAAATCTGAAATGGAAACAGAAAATGCTGGAAAAACTCAGCAGGTCTGGCAGCATCTGTGGAGAGAGAAACAGAGTTAACATCCAACAGCTCTGAAGAAGAGTCATACAGACTCAAGACGTTAATTCTCTTTCTCTCTCCACAGATGCTCCAGATCTGCTGAGTTTTTCTAGCATTTTCTGTTAGAATGCAAAGTGCTGGATATTGAAACAATGGCTGCCACAGACAGACCCACCCAAAACCCCTTGGAAATACACAATAGGTGAAGTATTTCAAGCCAGGTTCCAGCCACTTCAGTGAGATTGTAAGGAAGCTTTCATCAGAGGAAACAAGCTGAGGGCTGCTGCTCTCTCCCTCTCTCTCTCTTTTAGAACAAGTGCATTACCCGGTTCCAAAGCCAGCTTTACTAGAAACCTACCAGCAAACTGAGATCTTGTAATAATTGCAACATCTCTTACATCTGACTGTATGCATGAAACTAGCTAATCCAAATCAGCTGCAACATTTAAAAATCTATGCCTCAAGGACAATCAAAGGACACTTAACTGTATATTCTTTTAACTTTGTAAAAATTGAATTCTAACTTCCCTTATCTCTGAAACCTGTATGTGTGCATGGGCCTGAATGACTGCATGAGGGCCAAATGCCTGAATGCTATTATTTTTTCTCAGATTTAGTGGTTAATAAATTTGTTCTTTCTTTAACTCAGGAAAACCTTGTTTGATTGGCTCCTTATTGTTCACAGCACAAATAGTTAATTACATTCTGATTTGGAAAAGGTATATGCTTCTGAAAAAGAAACTTAAACCCTTGTTGTGACCAACTGAGGAGATTGAATGAGGGGAGCCAGTTCACCCCTTCTTACCTGGTCATAATAACAGTAGATTATTCTTTTCCCATTCAGCCTTTTTTTTCTTTTTGGGGTTTTGCTCAGCCTTTTGTGATCTGGCTAGGTCCTTTGACTCTGTGTTCGATCAGGTCTGGCAATGGAGCTTTCTTTTAAGCGATCTCCAGCTGTGTCTTCAATTCAGGTGTACTTCAGTCAGGTCAGGACTTCTGTTTCTTTAGTTTTTCATGCCTTGAAATTACAGGGACCTACTCTAGCTTCTTCCATTCTGGGTTTGTGCATTGCCTACTACTATGTTGTAAGGGTTTGTTCAGTAGGTCTCAGTAAGAGGGTTAGAGGCTTGTAAGGTTGAACAGTATTGTTTATTGGTAACACATAACTATTTACATATTTACAAAGTATAGCCCAAACTATGAGCTAATTCCATGCTTACTTCTACACAGGTCTCTGTATACTCCTAGATTGACCCAGATCCCTTGTCATGTGACCATTTACATTATACTGTGGGCAGTACTGTTCTCCAGTCCCACATTAACCCTTGCTATGCCAAACACCCTTATACTACACAATCCTTCAAGGTCTCTGCCCCCCTCCAACTCTGGCCTTTTGTGCATCCCTAAATTGTATGTGGCCTACGGAAAGAGCTAATGGGCTAGGTTTCCAGTGCTGAATAATATCTAGAGATCATGTGATTAAGCATTAACAATGTGGTTCAAAAAAAACACTGAATCCAGGGTAGCCTGATATATTTTCTTATTGTTTTATTTTTCCTGAAATGCTGTTGGGTGTTCTGATACATGCAAAGTAACTATTGTTCTGTGGGACTAGGACTAGTTTCTCCTTTTAAAGTTGGACACTTTCGTTTCAGAGTCTAAGGTGCAGTTAGTGGGGCTGTTGTTTTTGATATCTGGACCTCTGTTCCAGCATTGATGCATTCTAATTGCAACCTTTCTTAAATATTTGTGTCATATATAATATGAGTGAAAAATAAATCCGGCAAAATCTATTTTTGTAATATTCTGTAAATAAACTACATGTGTGTATTTGAGGCAAATTACTAAAGACGTTTTCACTGGCAGAAAGTTGCTGTTGATCTGCTTCAAGGCAACTTCCTCTAGGGATTTCCCAGTCTTTCTTTAAAAATGACCTTTATTGATGCTGTACAGGATTGTTGTTGGAATCTCAGCCTGTACCTGCTGCATAGAGCAGCAGTGTTTTAAGTAGTTGAAGCTTTGAGTACAGCATTGCTGAAATGTGCAGCTGCACAATGTATGTCCTTTCATGGCAAATAGTGGCCAAATCTGAACTAACAAACCACTTGACTCTTATCTTTAAAAAAAGGAAACTGTATTTATAACAACCTAATCATCCAGTAATTTCTGTTTTATATAAAAAAACCTCACTATGTGCCAGTCACACCACTTAAAGCTTTTAATGATGTGTAGGTGTGTTAGGGGTGCCTGACAAGACCATACACACTGGGAGCTATAAAAAACAAAATGTGGAATTCAGAAAATTCATTCTCCCAATGTATTGTGTGTACATTTACGTAAAAATATAAGAAATAGGAGCAGGTGTAGGCCACCTGTCCCCTCGAGCCTGCTCTTCCATTCAATAAGATCATGGCTAATCTTCTACCTTAACTCCACTTTCCTGTCCTATACCCACGTGATAATGAGCACTCTGCGGACTAGATTTTCCTATAAACTGTAATCTTAAAGGCTGATTTTTCCAATGTCTTTGTTCAGGGATGATTATGCATTCCAAATAAAGCCACTTTTTGATGGCAATCTGTTACTGTTGTCAGGGTAACCTGGGATAGACTGGTATGAACCTGATGCTTTATGATTTTGGCTACATAAATGATAAGAGCAAATATGAGCAGTCTTTATCACTGCACCACCAAATCAAAGATTGACAACAAACTGTGTTAAATAACGTATTACTACACTGAGCACTAAGGAACACAGCTAACAACTACTGCAGGTCATATTAGCACTTGACTACCACAAGACACATGTTCATGTGTAACAAAGACTGTCTTCTAGTCGGAGTCTGCATGGAGCAGGCTGTATTAGGTCCCACTTACCTTTATTTCCATCTTTATATAAGTTAACATCCTGGATAACATGACCCTATCAGAGGATCCCAGTAATCCCACAGTGAGTAGTGCAAATGAGGGCTCAGTAAAACTTTGTCTTCTTTGTCCCTTTCTAGGATTCAATATGGTCAGTGGTTTAGCTCAAGTCCTAACTTAATCCTGTTGTCCTCTTTTCCCCATCAGCTTTACAGTTTGGTAATGGTTGTTAAGTCAAGAAGGTAAGGAATAAGAAGACCTACGTTTGAAATTGCATTTGCAATCCTACTTGGGTTTTCCCCATCAGGCTGTGTTGGATTAGCAACCAAATTCTACCAGGATTGACCCTAAGATCCGTTTCTCTCCTCTTCTTCTCCAAAGGTCCACCATCATAGCAAAGGAACAAGACAGGAATAAACCATTAACAGCTCTCAAGCAATGAATCTCAACCTCTAGTGTGGAATGGGTTGGCTGTGCACCCATCAGCTTAACGACCTTAATCCTTCCTCTTTGGCACTTCATCGGTAAATGGATTCGTTTACCATGCTGGGGTCTTTTGCTTACTGCAATCACAACAAGTATTGAATGTTCTTTGGTTAGGTAATGCAGTTAGGTTTCAGTACAATGCAGGTCTGCCCCTACAACAACAGGGCGACATACTCAGCCACATTTCTTATCAAATGCCTCTCTTATATCCACTCTATGCTATCATTCGTAAGCAGGGTACATTCACTTTTCTCTAGCTTGGTTTACAAAGCTACTGCATACTGCCCATAAAGTGGTGGTCTGCTGAATCTGATTCAAGGAGGAAAGCTGAGAACACCCATGCACAAACCATGCCAGGGGTCACCATGACCAAGCCATGGGTCCACTTAATGGAGCAATGCCTATCCAAGGTCACTCATCCTGTTGCCCTATTTGCAGTGGAAACACGAAAGTGTCCTAACATACTCTGTTTTTGCCATAAGAAAGGTGAGGCCTATTTAGCATTATTCAGTTGAAATTCTTAAAACTGTAAGACTGAACTCATACCTCACTCTAAGAAAAGCTGAAGACGCACAGTTGCTTTGACCACGAAGATAACACGGTCTATTGGATGCTATCAAAAACGTCGGCTGAAGGGGGTACCTGAACTGCTTCCTAGTCCTTGGATTTGTTGGTTTGGCCAGAAATGGACTAAACAAGTGTAGGCCAACATGGTGTTTAAGCTTTAAAAAGAATATGAATACAATGGTAATAGACTTTTATTTTTGATCTTTCCTCCTCAAGACAGTGACTATTGCTGGGTTACATTACATAGTTTCCAGCTACCCTCTGATATCCCACCCAAGTAGTCACTTTAATGAGCAGCTGGGGCCAGAAGATGGGTAGATAACAACACATCCCAGCTATACCCGATATAACCTCCTTCCCCATCCACACATGAGAACAGGGCTAGGACATTTAACCCTTCGACCCAGTTCTGCCATTCTATTAGATCATACTAATAGATGTAATTGAGTAGATCTTCCAGAGTTCCCAACTCAACCTTTTTGCTGCATTGAAGTACAAGGGAATATCAGAGGGGGAATCATTCCTGAATTGTTTGCTTCCTTGTGACACTTTTCACAAGGGCTTGGATCTTGGAGGATTCCAGCCAGCTGTGGAGGCTGTGTGGCTTGGGGATATCCGATTGGGCAGAAAGGATGAGGATGACTGAAAAACGAGAGACTATTGCCTCCACAGAACCAACAAGGGTTATTAGTGGGGTTAAAAATGAAAAGCTAAACTCATGAATTAAACAAAACAGATTGTACTAAATGTACATCATCCTAAAATCAGAACACACCTGATTGAACAAGTCAGTCATTCGATTCAAGTGCCTTTGGCGACTCTGATTAACTAGTTGCTGTCTTGCATCCCAGTGCTGCATGCTGGACTTTACACGTGCTTCAAGCCTGTTGGCAAATCTGTACAGATCCTGAGCAACCGCTTCATTGTTACTGCTAACATCAGACATCCTGCTGTTCAAATAATTTCTTAAAGGAGAAAGAAAGACATAAAGATGAATAAATGAATCTGACCCTGCACTTTAGATGCTCCTTTGCCACCATTTTCTGTGGTATGTTCCCAACCATCACCTTGTGCTACAATTGGGCTGAATGACAGCACTTTATTTTATCATTCTTCCTTCTCCCTTCCTCCTGGCAAAGTGACTGAGACCAAGCATACACTGGGCAAAGAAATCCAGGGGGAGGTGCCAACGAAATTATTCTCCAAATCCTTTTTCAGACTTTCTTTTCTTTTCTCTCCTCATCTCCCAAAGACCCAAACTCGGAGTGGGCTTTAGTCCTAGGTGTCTCCAGCACCAGACTGAAGCCAATCCTGACCTTAGGCAATGTTCATGCACTTAACAATTCCCAGCTAAAATCACTGGACAGCAGTGGAAGCAAGAACACTTGCTAATTTTTCTCTTCTCTAGCCAAGCGATGTCAAGGTCCACTGTAGCACGCCAGGACTGGCCCTGGCTGAAATCAGCTAACTGTGCACATATTGGGAATAAACCATGGGAGCTTCCTGGTCTGAATGGCTTAATACTACACATGACAGTACTTCAGAACATATGAATATAGAAGTCAAAGAAGAAGCCCATTGAAGCTCATCTCTTTCATACACTATCTTAACATGAACTCAATTTTGACGTTTGTTCTTTTTGTTCTAATATCTTGCCTGGTACTCACTAAGAGACTGAGCGAGCTCGTATTTTTTTTCAGCAGAATATGGTATGAGTGCTATAGACAGCCAAGATCACCATGAGCCTGTCACACAGAGCTAGCAAAGTAATTTAATAGAGTTTACATTAGATCTCTGCTACAGGAATGAAGCTTATTGCTTAAATCTATTACCACTACTCCAGTGGGTAAATACAATATGGTTCTGAGCCATGCAAACTAGTAAAGTCCCATGTTTGATCCCTAATCAGTGCTCAGTGAGTTGATGTCACGTAGGGCAATAGTAGGGTGCTGCATCAAGTAGCATCAGCATCCTTGGGCTCAGGAGGGAAAAAATAAACAGCCTGGAACCTTGCCCCTGATTAATATCCAATGATAGGTAGATGTTGGGTAAAAACAGAATTTGGTTTGGCCATAATTCATAGTCAAATAGCCTGCTAACAGTCAAGACTAGATGTCAACTTAATGTCAGCAGTAATCTATTTACTACTGTTACGTCCATTGGAAGATCTAAGTATCACTGTTTAAGCTCACTTGAAGAACAGGAATAGATGAAGATCTGGACATTTGCTGGAGCCACATACGAGAGTAAGTCACTTTCTTCAAGAGGGAGAAAATTGAGGGAGAAAATCTGTAATATTCCCATTTCTAAGACAGAAGTTCTCAGAAACACCCCAAAGCACGTCATACACGATGGATTGCAGTAATTGCTGTTACATGGCTAAACACAACAGCCATTTTACCGACAGCAAACAGCAAAGTCCTACAAGCAGCGATGTAATGCTGAATGATCAGTTAATCTGTTTTTTTTTAGTGTTTGTTGATTGAGGGAGGAATGTTGGCCAGAAAAACACCCTTCTTTACTTCAAAGAGTACCAGGAGATCTTTACCGTTCTTGGTTTTAACAATTCGTCTGATGGATGGCACCTCTGAGGAAGCAGATCTCCCTCAATACTGCACTAGGAGTATTGGACTGGATTATATGCTCAAGTCCTGCAATGGGGCTCGAACCTACAACCTTTTGACTCAGAGGTGCCTCAATAAGCCAAGCTGACATTCTCATGGGAAAGTTGTCAATTTCTGACTGATTTCAAACATCCAAAATCAGCATTTGTACTGATATGCATTATGAGTTTATGCTCATTTAACCCAACAAGAACTTTTAGTGAAAGGTACAATAGTCTGGTCAAATTGATATCAGCTACTTTTTAAAATTAATGACAGGTATGCATCTACCTAACGGTTTGGATATGACGGAAGGTGATGTACTTTCTGAACAGGTAAGCCAGTCGAAGCTGAACTGTAGTTAATGTTTGATGAATAAGGTGTGTTGCTATGGCATGGAGTTGTCTGGAAATTATACCATTATACACTGCTTGGTCCAAAGTTTTATAATTTTTTCTTAGGTATGTCACATTTACGATATATGACCCATCCACAATGTTTTCGGTATCAGCAGCCTGGAAGACCTTTCCCCTGGATTGTGTTGTTCTTTCTATTATCTCTGTTGCCATATTGGGCAGAAGAACTCCTTCCTTCTTACCATGTTCTGCCTGTAGTTTAATTTCCTTTCCTTTAAGCCCAAGGACGCTGTTGATAGAGTATAGATTCTTGGTTGTCTCTCGAATCCTGATTAACTGATCCATTCCAGCCTGAGAGGACATTTTCTCAAGCGTCAGAACTGTGTCCAAGGCTTCCAGGGTCTTTTCATAGAAGTGGGCTTCTTGCTGGGACATATTTTTGTTCTGTTTGGCCTCTTCAATGAAATACTGAATTTGGGCACTTAATTCATCAAGTGCAATCTCTTGAATAATACTGAATCTGGAAATTTCTTCCAGAAGTTCAGCAAAAGTCGTAAATTCAGGTTGTTTATCCTTCGATTTCTCCACTAGGCTTTCCTTTGATGGCTTTAATACTTGGATTTGTTGCTCACTGACCTCTTGCTTGAAGTTCTGCCTTGGCTTGGAAAATATTTCTTTGATTGTTTTCTCAATCACTCCATAAACGTTTTTTAATTCAGCAGACTTGAGAAGAGCTTGGACTTTACAGACATCATCAGGTGAAAGTTCTTTGCCACTGCTCAATCCATGATCCAGCGAATACAAAACAGCAGTTTGAAAATCTGTGAGCAAGTCTACAACTACCTGCTTAGCCTTGGTTTTTAAAGCTTCTTCTTTCCGAGCTGATGCCCTCTGTTTCTTTCTTCCATTAGGATTAGATTTATGCATCTTACCATTCACTGCTTCATTAAGAACCTTCTCCAATTTGGGCTGAGTTGTGGGAGAAATCCTTTCATTGGACACTTCTGTGGGAATATTTTCCCCTTCAGGTTCTCCAAAGGGTATGTTTTCTTCCTTGGATACTTCTAGGATAGCCCATTGTTTCTGAGGTTCTCCAAAGGAAATATTTTCTTCTGTGGATTTTACAGGGACAGTCCTTTGACCATCAAGTCTATCATGTCCATCAACAAGAATATTTTTGTGCTCCTGACTGAAGGGATAATTCCCCCTTAGACTTTCTACAGGAGTGATTTTGTCGTTTGATTTTTTCAAAAGTGTGGTTCTTTTATTTATTTTGGGCACCTGCTTTGTTTTTATTTGCAAATCTTCAGATGGAGAGAAATTTTCAGAAGTGATTTGCTCATGAGAGGGTGTTTTCTTAGCGTTTTGTAGCTGTGCAACTTTGGACCTCAAGAGTTTAATGGTGTTTTCCAGATTATAGTTAGTGCTACATGCTTCCTTGTAATGATGTTCCGCTAATTCAGCTCGTGTTTTAAGTGCACTACTGTGTTCTTGAAGATGTTTTAGCTCATTCACCAAGTTATCTTCAAAACCCTGGGAGCCAAATGAGTCTGACTTTCTCAATTCATTTTCTACCTCAAAATATTCCTGTGACCGACTGTGAAATGCTTTGTGAAGATTCTCTATGAATTTCCTTATGTATCTGAAGGCAATTGTCTGGGCTTTCTTGCAAGGAAGAGATTTTGTGATGTCTGTTAGTATCATATCAATCTCTCCCACTACTGCGTCCAACTGTTTTGCAATGTTCGGTTCCATCATTTTCGCTGTACTCATTGGCTGCATATCCAGAAGATGCATGAGTGTTTTGGGATCCATCTTTTTCTCCCTCCACCATTTCAAAATGGTACCTTTACCACCAGGACCTGCAAAGAATCACAGGGTAAGACCAATTATTGCACACTTTATTATGTTTTATGCTTCAAAACTTTTTGACAGTGTTTAAGGTATATCAATACCAATATCAATATAAGTCTTTCTCTTTCTTTCCATCAGAATTGGATATTGTGCAATTTCATGTGTACTCTGAATGATTTTAACATTGTGCAATGCAACTTACTAAATATCAGTTTGGCTCAGTGATAGTACTCTCACCTCAATTGAATGATTATGGGTTCGAGCTCCGATTCAGGGCTTCAGCGCCAAATCTAAGCTGATATAACAGGTCACTACTGAGAGACTGCTGCATTAAGAGAGCTATCTTTCAGGTGAAACATTAAGCTGAGACCCTATCTCTCCATTCAGGTGGATATAAAGGATTTGAAGTTAGAGCAGGGGAATGAATTTTCTTGGTATCCAAACTAACGTTTGTCCATCAACCAAACAGATTAGCTGGTAATTTATCTGAGTGCTGTTTGTGTGCAAAGTGGTTGCCATGTTTGATTATAAAAAAAGTGACTACACTTCAGAAATAAATCATTGGCTAGTAAGGACTTTGGGACATCATGAGGACATGAAAAACACTTAATGCAATCAGGTACAGAAGCATAGTGGTTATGTTACTGGACCAGTAATCCAGAAGCCTGAACTAATGATCCAGAAAATATGAGTTTAAATTTCACCATGACAGGTTGAGATTTTGAATTCAGTTTTTAAATAAAACTATTTGGAAATTATTCTGTCCATTAATGTGTGGTAATTTAGTATATTAGTATTACTGGAGTATTACCCCATTTCTGACCATGTTCCTAAAGTTAATTTGGGGAGCAATTTGGTTTGACAAATCCTTGGTTTAACAGATCCTGTAATAGCATTTAAGGGCTTGTCAAGGGCACCAATTAAACATGTGAATTTGCTTATGCTTGCCTTCCAGCTATGTTAATAAAGTGTCATCCGCCTATAACATCAACACTGTTTCTCTTTCCACAGATGCTTCCTGACCCACTGAGTGTTTCCAACATGTTCTGCTTTTATATCAAGTTAATGATGCTTGCTGTACAGATTGTGGTGGGGTAGAGAATCAGCAGAAATCCAACTATAACCCGGTCCGTAGGAAGTATTTTGGATGTGGTATGTCCATATTATTGACTGTCACACTGCAAGTTTACCCCATCAAAACTGGACAGTAATCAACCCACCTCCATAAAAATGATTCAATATAAAACCATCAGAATATGCATCCATAATAAAGTTTAACATTCAGTCCAGTGATAATTTATGCTAAATAGTTGGGATGTGTTATAGATCACTCAGGGAAGCCAAGTTGCGATCTCAACATACACTTTTACAGGTATGTTGTAGTCTGGAGCTTTTGGATAGTGATGGTAGAGGCTGCAACTTTCTATCCATCACACAGCTGACCAGAAATCTCTCCCACTCTTACTGTCTGCCATTGGAGTGTGTTGAAAGGATTTTCAGATTGGTAATCGCTTGTTTGGCCACATCTTCCTTGGTCATCAAGTCCTGGGTGGGACTCGAACCCAGAGCTTCTGGCTCAGAGGCAGGGATGCTATCCACTGTGTCACATGACCCCCAAATGTTATGTTTGTACAAGGTCAATTTTAGATAAAAGCTATTTATCTGACAATATTACAGTACACACTGCAGTGTACCACAGGACTTGGTTCTCCTTAGGCTAAGTAAAAGAAAAGTCATTTTCAACAGCTTTTAAACACAATCAAGTGACAATCCAAAAATAGCTCTGTTATGCAAAACTGTAGTGATTATGACGATCCTTTCACATTAACTCCCCTCACTCTAATCAACAAAATTGGTGAACTCGAGGACAAAGAGGAAGGAAGTCTCGTCTAATAGTCACAAGAATTTATCATATTACTATTGTTTCAACATCAGCACTGATGAAGCTGGTAGCTTCATGTGCGGTACTTGTGGCAGAACCTGCTTCTCAAGGATTGGCCCCTTCAGCCATCAGCAAAGGTGTGCTATATGAAGATACCCCATCTGAAATGGATTGTTTGCTATGTATCCATCATCTTTTGTAGATGGAAGGATGCTGACAACGATGGATTGTTTCAACATCAGTACTAATTCATGTCTTCGGAACTTCCGAAGAAGAGTCATATTGGACTTGAAACATTAATTCTGTTTCTCTCTCCACAGATGCTGCCAGACCTGCTGAGTTTTTCCAACACTTTCAGTTTTTATTTCCGATTTCCAGCATCCACAGTATTTTGCATTTACTTTAGAGAGAGAACTGGCTTCATTGTCATGGTCATACATGTCATGGTTCCTGAGACTCATCTTCACATTTTTCATCCTATACTGTCTTAAAAGTCATTTGTTCCTGTCTAGTGTCAGTTTGATATTTAGCTTGCTGTAAACAGTCTTCAGTGGGGTAGCATTAAGGCAAATGGTCTTCAACTGAATGAAGGTACCCTGCAGAAGATGCTTCCTGGCCCAGTTTTCATTTTGTTTCCTGGTGAGTTGAGGTTTTCTCATGTCCATGTACACATCTGTGGCCACTTCCTGCATTGACTACAACCTCTACGCAATGAGTCCTTAAAGTTACATTCTTAAATTTTGGGGTTCTGATGTACAGAAGTTTGGAGATTGAAATGCTTTGCTGAGATGGAAAGTGACAACCTTTTAAAATGCTCAGCACAACTTGAAACATGAATTTTTGTATACATTTGGAAAAAACAACTTCTAAGCTCATAATTTGCTGTCCCATATAATCTTTCTCTTCCCTCCATTTTACAGTTATGCTGAAATCAACACCCACGACATCGTCTCCAACTCATAACTCATTATTTTCCTGGATCTGAAAATTGTGGCTGTCTTCTGTCAATTTGGACACTTGGACACATGGCAAAATCTAATACTTTTCTAAATTTACCTGCTGGTTTTTGCTTTGCATGCTCATGTTGAAGACTAAACAGAGTGTTAGATAGTTTATGCAGATTGTCTATGCATTCTTGTGAAGAAGCCAAGCTTGATTGCACTTTCACGTTAACTTCCTCAATCCATTCAGCTGACCTTTTTTCAACTTCTCCATCCTCCTCGAAGTCTTCTTCATCAATTAGTATTTGATCTGCAAAATATATGGATAAGATAAAATTATATTTGTAAATTAGATTGAAACAGCACATCTGGCCATACATAAAGCTGCTCCTGTTTTAAGAGCACTTATTATTCTTATTTGCATTTTTTTTTTTGGCTTCATCAAGGTGAAGAATTTAGTGTTAGTAAGTGAAACACTTTCCATCTTGAGCACAGAGCATTATCAGCTTTGAACACTCTCAAGTTAGGCATAACATGGTTAGATACAGAGTAAAGCTTCCTCTACACTGTACCCATCAAACACTCCCAGGACAGGTACAGCATGGAGTTAGATACAGAGTAAAGCTCCCTCTACACCGTCCCCATCAAACACTCCCAGGACAGGTACAGCACAGGGTTAGATACAGAGTAAAGCTCCCTCTACACTATCCCATCAGACACTCCCAGGGCAGGTACAGCACAGGGTTAGATACAGAGTAAAGCTCCCTCTACACTATTGCATCAAACACTCCCAGGACAGGTACAGCATGGGGTTAGATACAGAATAAAGCTCCCTCTACACAGTCCCCATCAAACACTCCCAGGATAGGTACAGCATGGGGTTAGATACAGAGTAAAGCTCATTCTATACTACCCTATTAAACACATCAATCTCAGGAGCTGGGTCACATGAGTTCAAATCATGACCAGGGAAACTGGTTTACTGTGACTGATTCAGTCAAATTCTGTTTTATTACATAGGATTGCCAAATTTGTACTGCCTTTTTTGAGATCACAATCTGCAACTTCTTCCATTTCTCCTGGTCAATATTTATCCCTCAAACCAACATCATCAAAACAGATGATCTGATTATTTATCTAATTGCTGTTTGTGGAAGATTGCTGTACAAACTGGTTGCTCTATTTCCTTCATGACAATAGTAACTACAATTCAAAAATACTTCTTTGGCTGTGAAGTGTTTTGGGATGTCCTGAGGTGGGAGGGAAGGTGTTATATAAATGCAAACTCTTTCTTTCTAATGAGACTCCACCCTATTCCCAACATTTCCATTCAGGATGTCAGTAAGAGTGGCACTTATAGGAACAGGTGGAGGCCATTTAACCTCTTGAGTCTGTGCCACACATTCAGTGAAATCATGGCTGATCTGTGGCCTACCTCCATATACCCCACCTTTGTCCCATATCACTTAATACGTTTGGTTAACAAAAATCTATCAATATGAGGTTTAAAATGAACAATTGATCCAGTATCATTTGCTGTTTGTGGAAGAGAGTTCCAAACTTCTACCATCCTTTGTGTGTAGATGTATTTCTGAGTTTCACTCCTGAAGGGTCTGGCTCTAATTTTTAGACTATGCCCCCTAGTTCTTGGCTCCCCAACCAAACAGTGGAACTAGTCTTTCTCTACCCAATCCATTTCCCTTAATATTTTGAAAACTTCAATTAAATCACCACTTAACCTTCAAAATTTCAGGGAATACAACCCTAGTTCGTGTAATCTCTCTTTACAATTTAATCTTTGGAATGGTATCTGGGTTAAACCAGTGAATCTACAAGGCGCTCCCTCTAAGGCCAATATGTCTTTCCTAAGATGTGTTGGCCTGAATTGCTCACAGTACGCCAGGTGTGGTCTAACCAGGGCTTTGTATAGCTTAATCAAGACTTCTACCCCTTTGTATTCTAGTCTTTTAGATATAAATATCGGCATTCCATTAGCTTTTTTGATTAATTACTGTACCTGTTTATGACATTTATGACATCTATATACCTGACCCCTGAAGTCTCTTTGGACCTCCATTGTTCCTAGCTTTTCAAGATTTAGGAGATACTCTGGTCTATCATTTTTAGTCCAAAGTGGGCACTTAGGACAAAATGGCTGACTCCAAGCTAACATCATCTTGATATAACATTCAGGGCCCGATATTGGTTCAGTAAAATATTACTTAGTGAGAAATTGTTCTGTCTGGTTCGTCAATGTTAATGCACACTATAGTAATGTGAAACTACAAAAATACTTCATTTAAATTAAAAACAAACTGATAAGCATATTATTAGGCTTCTTGAAACAAAACCTGGGTATTTGTAAGGGCTGATTTTATCCAAGAGTGCACACCAGAAGGCCCATCATTCTAGCCCCTGATAAGTGTCACAATACATATTTTAACAGTCTAATACTCTAATGTGTGACACACCATTTAAAGGTGCATTTATAATTCTGTTCATATGAAGTGGTTTGGCTTCATCCGGATGTGATTGTTGCATTAGGAATGAAATATTAGTCTTACTCTGCAGTCCTTTTAGAGCTCAATGATATGTTGCAACATGTGTTTGGGTTACATAGCAAATATAAAATCAAAAAGACCCACTTGATAAACATGAGGGAATAACTCTGAAAGCTTCCATTCCAAGTCTACACTTACAGTCAACAACCTGCCTTAGAACCTACAGCTGACTCCACCTAAGTGCATGCCTAAAAGATGCATGGTTCCAATATGCAATTTAACCAAGTGAGAAACATCAATTCGATACAAGATTTGACCTACACCCAATATATCCCATCTTGTTGTTAGTATCTTTCATTGTGCTTTTTGCCAATTAATGATATTAAGCTATTCAACTGTGATGCTGTTCTCACTGGATATCCACACATGAGCATATTCCATCAAGAGCTGCTGAACAGTAATAGAACCCTTGCTGATTTTCCCTCATAAGTAACCAAATTGTAGTGCTCCTACTGAGATAATGCAACACAGACCATGAGTCAAACCTGGCACCTACTAGTTTGTATACCTTACTGCTCCAGTGTCTTTACCTGCTGGGTAATCAGATAAGCATAATTTTCACTGAGTGTTGCTTTGTTGATTAAACCTTGTGACATAAATACTGACTGTTGAAGTGTTCAAATCGAAACTGGGTCTGGCTCATATCCAGCAGAGAGCAAGGGAATTGTGATGGAAAATGATAATAAATGGTTGAATTGGATCCTGGTTGATGGGATGACCTGGAAGTCCTCTTCTCTTGCCTACATTCCTAATAGGAATGATTGCTTCTATGTTCAATACACTATCTATAATAATATATCAAAAATCTTACATTTATGCACACTTCCTGTGTACAAAACTTATTTCCTTGTCACATTTTTGTTAAAATTTTATGTCAACTTTTTCCATTATAAATTCCTATGTCCACATTTATAATGAATCTGCCCATGTAAACTTGTCACACCATAATTACACCCTCCCACCAGCCGTATTACTGAAATGTCATGTTTTTGCACCACCCAGCTCCTCAGCCTGTACTGCAGAGAAAGTCCTACGTTCCAATCAAACCTACTTCTCTGCTTCTCAAATTGGGAGAGTTAGGTTAAAATTCCCCCCTCAGTGTGTAAAGCCACTGAAAATCAACTAGTTTATAATAAACCACATACTGCTGTCTGATAGCCATTGTAGAATAAACTTTAAGATTTCCTCTTTGGTGCTGCTGCCGGTTGCAAACTCAGTGATCGTATCTATCAACCATTCCCTTTCCTTTCTTTCAGGGGTAAAGGTGATTTTTGGCACTTGTTGGTGGTCAAATCTTGCGTGGCTCAAAGCAAAATTCACTTTGTCTAGAATGTCCCTCAAGCGTTCTGCAACTTCCTGTTGGCAAATGTTAAAAGAAAAGATCAAAAAGAGGTAAGCTATTCAAGCAAATTAGTAGTTTCAACAATTGCAGGATTTTTTTGGAAATGTTAACTACTTCTAAAAGATGCAAAGCACTTCACTCAGCCTATCTATGCCCCGCTGTAAAAAATGAAGAAAACATAATTGCATCTTAATGAAGAAAAAAATGAAAGATCTGTATTTATGTAGTGCCTTTCATGACCTCGGGATGTCCCAAAGTGCTTTAAAGCTGTTGAAGTACCATTGAAATGTAGCTACTGTTGTAATGCGAGAAAACACTGCAGTCAATTTGTGCTCAACAGGATCCCACAAACAGCAATGAAATAAATTACCAGATAATTGTTTTGTTGTAATTTTGCTTGAGGGATAAATATTGGTGAGTACACTGGGGAAAACTTTCATTCAATCACCATTATCTCATCTCTTCCCCATTACCAGGACCTCCCAACCAGGGTAATAGCTCATCACCAATGTACAGTGTGATAATAGAAAATATGTTTTATTTCATTGAATATTCAATGCCTCCCTGGTAACTTGTACTGTGTAGTGCTGTTTGGCTTCAATGTTCTCATCTATAAACCCTCTTCACTCAATGGCTTCCCACAGACAACTGCTAGGAGTGTAAAATGTGAGAACTTTACAAATACAAATCATTTGCTAATCCTTTGTTCGAGCCAAAACAAGAAAAAATCACCAGTGGGTTTATGCTTCCCCCTCCTCATACATGTAATATGACAGACCTTATTCAGTAGCATATTCACACACATTATATACAGACATATAACACACAGATGTAGGAAGCCACTCAGTTGTATCCAAAACTACTATCCTTGGTTAAAGAAGAAGGCCCAGCACTTCTCTGGGCACTTAGAGATGGGCAATAAATGCTGGCCTTGCCAGTATGCCTGCATCCCAAGAACAATTAAAAAGATTCCAAATGAGCTACCAAGTTAAAAACACTGCAGGAAAAATGCTCTGACAAAGAGTCATATGGACGCAAAATGTTAACTCTGCTTATATCTCCACAGATGCTGTCAGACCTGCTGAGTTTTTCCAGCATTTTCTGTTTTTATTTCAGATTTCCAGCATCCGCAGTATTTTGCTTTGAAGGAAAAATGGTCTGTTTTGTTTCAGTACAATCTGCCACAATGACTCCCGGTTGCCAAGGCCACGGACAACAATAAGGTTCTGAATAATGGCAATTTTAGAATTTGAAATAACAGTATCCACAAATATCATTCACATTTTTAAAAATAAAATGTCAGTTTCAGATACTATATATGGAGAGTACAATGAGAAATTCTATCAGCTATGTGACTGACAATCCCAGTCTCCATAAATTTAATAAAACATGCCCCACAATTTCCTCTAATCATCTCTGTTTCTCTGAAAATAAAGTTCCAGTCTCAGGAGCAGATAAAATGCCAACATCAAGTTCAAATCTCAGTTCTGGTTCACTAAAGCTCGCCATCATTCTGTGTATGCCTCTGTGCAAATCAAAATAATTCAATTAAATTATGCAACAATGATCCTCAATAAAACCTCAAGATCCAAAATATTCCCAAAAAGATCACATTATGTCTAGAGTAAGAAGAGGATTTCGGCCCATCAAGCCCTCAATACGAATGGTGAAGGGGAAATAATTGCTGGGCTCTGGAAAAAGAACAGAGGAGCGGGACCAATTGGATTACTCTTCGAAAGAGCTGGCGCAGACTCAATGGGCCGAATGGCCTCCTGTGCTGTACTCCTCTATGATTTTATAGCAATAAGAGGGATTCATTTGTTTTTTTTTTGAACTTGTGATCTCCATGCAGCTAATAATTTGATCAGTCTGCCTGGAATCGTACTTTTGTTGCTTTCAAAGTAACCTGCTTCCCGACTCCTGCTTGTGTGCTCCGGGTGGCCACTAGGAGGCCTCAGGCGTACAGCCCAGACAGGACGCCTCCAGCAGATTAACCTACTGTTGTCCAGGGCTGTGGGGAGATCGGGGATTGAGCAGAGAACTGGATCGACCCACATGCTTGCACTCTGTGGAGTGTTCAAGCTGTCACGCTGAGTACCACTTTGCCACCGACTCATAACTCGTTTTAACGTGTGAGGTATATAAATGTCAATGTCAAGGTTGATGAACTTTCAAAGCAGTGTCACTGGGACAATAAACATCTTATCTGCTTTCTTCCTGTCAAGGAACGCTCCTTTGGAATACAATGTTTCTATTGAGATTCCGGTCCCAGATTCAAGTCGAGGGAAAACAAAATGAAAAAAAACGAAGAAACCTGAAATAAAGGCAGAAAATGCGAGAAATCGACAGCAGGTCAGTCAGCCTCTAAAGAAAACAAGATAGACCAATGTTTCGGGTGTAGCTATTTGGTCAGAATCATAAATACGTTGTGCTTCAATATCCTTCAAGTTACAGTGACACGATGGTGCTGAAATTGGGAATGATGTTCCCGCTTCTTCTAAATTCAGGACTGGATGTTTCGACGAATGTAAATTTTAGTACAAACTTATATAACACTCAGCCAGGAACCGTCCTTCTAAGTGATTTTTTTGTGAAAATACGCGATTGCTGCTGCCCTCGCTATTTATAACTGATCATATTTTCCCTTCTGCAAGTGATCGTTACCTGTCTTGCTCTCGCCAGCTGCGCTGTCTCAATTTTTCCTATTGCTCGTTGGACAGTCGTGGAGAGGTCACTGTCGCTTTCATTGGGTGTCAGAATAGTGCTCTCAGAGTCAGTCTTACTTTTGTCCTCTTTATTGTCCATATTGTTTGTGAAAAGGCACACAACTGAGGAAAAAACCCTCAAATAGTTACAAGAACCGATATATATATGTATGTATTTTAACTTTCCCTTAATCTTTTGCCCATCTAAGTGGAAGGGGCAGGTGAGGGAGGTGAGGCGAATTCTCACACCGGTGTTTTGGCACCTTGAGCGATGTGTCATGAATGAACGATTGTTTACCTGGGTTGACGCCGCACTGGCGGTGCTCGGAAATCGACATCGACGTTCACGGTGTGGATTTCATGTCTCCACAGGACATGACAATGGGAAATGACACTAGTCACAAGGCTAACTGAAGGTTACTTGGGCATACGCGTCCTTTTTTTAAGAAGGGCGCAGGTAAATGTGAGCTTGTTTGGACCCTTGACAGCAAGAACCGAGAGAAGAACAACAAACCACAACTCCCAAGATGCACCGGAGCTCTCCACGCAGGCGCTCGGAGTCCCTGGGTGGCGTCACGTCTATAAATAGCGGCGCTGTGGAACGTCGAGCCTATTGTTAGACAGGTCGGTACATTGTAGCTGGTCAGAGTACGGGCTGCGGCAAGTCAGTTTCACCAGTCAATTTCACCACTACCAACTTAAGTTAGCTTCTTCCCTACACCCCCCCAACCCTACCCCCGCCCCGGCCCTTACAATCTAAACCATCGCCTGCCAACCTTCCTCTGATCGCAACAAACCCAAACACCTCCACCGGCAAAAAAAAAGAACACTTTCTTTAACACGAATCTGTTTGGAAAAGGGGTTGAATATATATTGTATGAAAGGCTGTTGTGGAGGAAAAAAAGGGACTCGCCCAGCCAAGCGCCATTTAAATCCCTGTACAGCACTTAAATAGGAGGGAAACTGCCGATTATAATCTACATTTCAGGTAGGGGATTGCGTTTTTTTACTTGTTTGTGCATGATCATTGGTCCGTCATTAACAAGGATGGCAGAATGCTATTTTCTGCTGAATGATTCGGCTGGCTATAAACAAGCTTTGACACCGTTTATGATGCGGTTTCCGGGATAGTCGCCGGTAAATTTTCGTCAGAACTAGTGATCAGTTGATGAATCATGTCATGTTAAATACCATCTCCTTCTCATTGCTCCTCATTTACCTTTCCGAACGGCATTGCCCTTTACCCACTAGTTGTGCAGATCAAATGTCAAAATCTAGTTCGCCCACAGTTACAGTAAAGCGGGTCAACTGCAATGTAGTGTGAGCATTCTTCTGGTGACACCCCGTAAACGGTACGGTAAAACATTAAGCAAATAACTACATCCAATATTAATGCTTGCTGAACTCTCTCACGTCTCCGCGCATTATATATTTCTCGGTACATTAGGAGTCCCTTTTTGTTCTGCCTTTATTGAAATCTATAGCAACCTCATTCTCTAATATAAATTTACCACCAAATTAAGTTAGTATGTAAATATCAAGGAGTCTTACTCCCACCCCCACTCCCTCCAGACACTGAAATTGTGACATGGATGGCACTTGTGTTCAGCTACTCTGGATCTGCTTATTATACGGGTATAATGTATTTTAATGACTGTAAAACATGTTATGGGAAGAGCAAAATATGCTTTAAAAGTCTCACAGAGGGATGTATTTTTATGATTTCCATTCAATCCTATATTGCGGTGAATATTATTTATTCTAGCAAAGCTGTTGGTAAAAAATTGAGTTTTAATTGACTAAATTGTCTCTGAACTAGATGGGAAAAACAATATAGTTGAGATTTTGTGCAAGCTATCCTAATAAAGCTTGGTTTTTAATGGATTCCTGCCCAAGGGCAACACACAGTTGTAACACTGTCACTGGAAACAAAATGGACACAATATTAATCACGGATTCATCTTATAACACTGTAGTTTCTTAATCACCAAAGTGAAGGACTGTTTAGGAAGAACCCCATTTTCAGAAGTTGATATGCAAGGATTTCTGGGTCTCATGATTTCAAAGCATATGATTAGGGTTTACGGTGTAAAATAGGAAAAAAAACTGTCTCAAAGGAAATTGGGTAAGCACCTGAAGGGAAAGAAATTGCAGGGGAAGGGAATGGGACCAGCTAAATTGCTCTTGCAGAGATTCAATATGGGCTTGATAGGCCTCCTGTGCTGTAACCATTCTATAATTCTATTCAGTTATTACATGGGATTGCAGAGCTGTTGCCACCTTTTTCTAGGGATTACGTTCTGCAGTTCCTTCCATTTTTCCATGAATACCGAAAACTTGTTCACAAAAGAGTTGCTGTTCCTCATAATCGGTCACCGGCTTATGAATAAATCAAATTCTGTCAATATGTGAAACTCTGGGATTTTTAATGATCCATCTTGTGGGGATTGTGTTGCATGATTCCATCCATTTTCTTGAGAAAAATGAAAACCAGTAATCTTGCATGTCAATCCTTTCTGGCCATGAATAATATTTTACAAAGTTGCAGTGGATTGCCTGGGAACCCAAAAGGCTTCCCATCTTTCTAACTAAATGTCAAGTAAGGAAAAGGGAAGGTTTCTCTGCCAGCTGTGGGAGCACCATTGCCACAAAGACTGCAGCGGTTCAAGAAAGTCCACCAGCTTCTGGAGTAATTAGCCAGGGGCAATAAATAGCAGCATTTTCAGTGTCACCCATACCCCAAAAACAAATTCTACTCATAGGCACCTTGCTTTCTGTTGCAAACTGGATTTGGCAGAAACTAGGGAGCAGGTTGCCCACTTGATTGGATAAGATTGATGGTCGATGTTAGTCCTTACTCCTAAAGCCTCCAGACTTAATGGCCAAAAACAATTAGTGCAAGTAAAATCATATTCAGTAGAGTTGTTACTGGTATTACAGTTCTGTGCTAATGAGTGTAACCAGAAGGAAAATGAGCTACAGCTGGCGGAATGCTTGCAGATCAACAACTAGCATTTATAGGGTGCCTTTAATGTAGGGAAACGTCCCAAAGTGGTTCAGACAAGCATAATCAAAACAAAATATAGACACTAAACCAAAGAAAGATATATTAGGAGTGGTGACTAAATGCTTGGTCAGTGGCAAATTGTAAGGAGGAGAGACAGGGAATTTCAGAGCTTAGGGCCTAGACGGCTGAAGGCAGAGCCCCCAGTAGTGGGTAAAGGGAGTGAAAGATGTACAAGGTGTTGGGTTTCAAGTTAGGCCTACCTATTGCTGAAATCACTGGGTTCCTCTGGGCCTAGTCTCAGAAGGGTTCCTTCAGCAGAAGGGAAGTCTACACAACATCTTGCATTTATATAGCACCTTTTAATATAGTAAAATAACCCAATTTGCTTCATAGGAGCATTATCAAAATTTGACACCAAGCCACCTAAGGCAATATCAAGACAGGTGACCAAAAACTTGGTCAAAGAGGTAGATTTTAAGGAGTGCCTTAAAAGGAAGGGAGAGATGCAGAGATGCATCATATCCATGTATGTGATGGGGAAAATTGCATCTATGTGGTAAAACTGACAGTTAGGAGAAACCTGTTGCTCAAAGTTGCCCCATCCAATTGCTGGTGAATGCAATGGAGAGACAAAAGTGTGTGTGGACCTGGAAGATGTGGGTACAGTCCTCAATGAATACTTTGCGTTGGCCTTCACAATGGAAAAGAATGACGCAGGTGTAGATATCAGGTTGGAAGACCGTGAAATATTAGAGGAAATTAACATAGAGAGAGAGGAGGTACTAGTGGGTTTAGCTGCCTTAAAAGTGAATAAATCCTCAAGCCTGGATGAGATGTATCCCAGGCTGTTGAGGGAGGCAAGGGAAGGGATATCAGGGGTCCTGGCAGTAATTTTCAAATCCTTTCTGGCCACAGGTGAGACGCCAGAGGACTGGAGGACTGCTAACGTTGGCCCATTATTAAAAAAGGGAGGAAGGAATAGACCAGGAAATTACAGGGCAGTCAGTCTAACCTCGGTGGTGGGGAAGTTACTAGAAAGAATTCTGAGGGACAGAATATAACTGCACTTGGAGAGGCACGGATTAATCAGGGATAGTCAGATTGGATTTTTTAAGAGAAGGTCGTGTTTGACAAATTTGACCGAATTTTTTGAGGAGGTAACCAGGAGTGTTGATGAGGGTAATGAATTTGATGTAGTCTACGTGGACTTTAGCAAGGCTTTTGACAGGATCCCTCGTGGCAGATTGGTCAAGAAAGTAAGAGTCCATGGGATCCAAGGCAAAGTGGCACATTGGATCCAAAATTGGCTGAGAAGCAGGAAGCAGAGGGTGATGGTAGAGGGATGTTTCTGTGACTGGAAGTCTGTTTCCAGTGGGGTCCTGCAAGGCTCAGTGCTGGGGCCTTTGCTGTTTGTGGTGTACATAAATGATTTAGACTTAAATGTAGGGGGTATGATCAAGAAGTTCGTGGATGACACGAAAATTGGCAAGGTGGTAAATAGTGAGGAGGATAGCCATAAACTGCAGGAGGATATCAATGGACTGGTCAGGTGGGTAGAGCAGTGGCAAATGGAATTCAACCCGGAAAAAGTGTGAGGTAATGCTCTTGGGGAGGGCTAACAAGGCAAGGGATTACACTATGAATGGTAGGACCTGGGAAGTACTGAAGATCAAAGGGACCTTGGGTGTGCATATCCACAGATCCTGAAGGTAGCAGGGCAGGTAGATAATGTGGTTAAGAAGGCATATGGAATACTTGCCTTTATTAGCCAAGGCATAGAATACAAGAGCAGGGAGGTTATGCTGAAACGGTATAAAACGCTGTTTAGGTCACAACTGGAGTACTGAAGTTCTGGTCACCACATTATAGGAAGAATGTGATTGCACTGGAGAGGGTGCAGAGGAGATTTACCAGGGTACTGCCTGGGCTGGAGGGCCTGAGCTATTAGGAAAGATTAGATAGGCTATGGTGGTTTTCCTTGGAGCAGCGAAGGTTGAGAGGGGACCTGATAGATGTATATAAGATTATGCGGGACATAGATAGGGTGGATAGGAAGGCACTTTTTCCATTAGCAGAGGGGTCAATAACCAGGGGGCATAGATTTAAGGTAGGAGGTAGAAGGCTAAGAGGGGAATTGAGGAGAAATTTTTTCACCCAGAGGGTGGTAGGAGTCTGGAACTCTCTGCCTGAAAGGGTGGTAGAGGCAGAAACCCTCATAACATTTAAGTATTTAGATACTCACGCTAATCCCATTTTCCAGCGCTTGGCCCATAGCCCTGGAGGCTATGGCAACGCAAGTCAGATCTTTGTTGATTGGCACAGACACGATGGGCTGAATGGCCTCCTTCTGTGCTGTAAACGTCTGAGCATAAAAAAGTCTTCAAACATTTGAACCAGGAACGTGTTGTTGTTCAGGTGAGACAGAAGCAGTATGTTGGTGCTATGTGGTGCTTTGGCACAGAAGTAGAATGTGGGTGTATGCTGACAAATACGTGTTTGCCAATTTTCTTGAACCATACTGCCACAGTGGAGGTGTAGAGCCATGTCCTGGCACATTGCTAGAAGGAAGAATTAGAGATCCATTAATACCATTTGCGGTCTGCAGCACCTCCTTAATGCTGAGCTCAAGCAGTGTTGGGAAGAAGCAGCTCAACCACCTCATACCAAAATAATAAATAAGGCACAATGCCACACACATTGCTAACCAAGACAAATGGTACTGTATATATTGGTTTGAATACAGAGAGAACATCTATTTTCAGTCCTCAAACAAAGGCTGCAAATAAACCCCTTTTGCAGCTTGCCACCTATCTGATTCATGGGATCAATGCATCCTCAGCAACTTTGACTACTTTGATACCTATTTATCAATTGAATGTCATGGAAGGGGCAGGGAGAGTAATTGTACTCTTTGCAGCCACATGGTTTAACATACAAAGCCTCTGGTTTGTCTTTTTTCCAGAAATATACTTTATTCATAAAATTTGTAAAAGTACATTGTAGAACATTTCAACTTGAAACTTAGTGCACTAAAATTTGACTTGTCTCCGTACAGCATATACCACTCTGAGGTGCCTCCATAAAATTAGAATACTCTTGATATTTACAATATACATTCCATGTCAGCCATGCAGCCCGAGGCATTCTACAAGTTTTCTAGCCCCTTGGTGTACAATGGCTTAAAGATCTTAAGACAGCAACCTTTCCCCATTGCAAAGCCTCTGGTTTGTCTGTCACCTGGAGTACACTGTATTCATACAGGAAATGAAATGTACAGATTTCTTTTTACCACTTTAGGCAGATGAGAAAAGACACTTGCTGTGCTCTTCCCTCAATCACATGGTTTATTTTGCATGCAAGGCATTAACTGGCTGTTCAGCCTGCTGATTGTCATGAATGGTTGCATCCATTTGCTAAAGTCCACAGATTGTGTTGCAAGATGTATAAGCTTCAATAAGCACAAGCAAGTAACTGTTTAAATTCATGTGCTGTGCCAGGAATTCTTCTTTCTGTTCCCTACCCCCACACAAGCTTTTGGCCATTTAAATAACTTCAAATTCTATTAATATACAAAAGAAAACCATTCCTTATCCACTGCAACAAGTCAACATTTCACATAAACGGCATGAGGAACAACAGTCTAGGAAGCATTTGAAAATTATCCATGACCCTTGACCTACTAAATTAAGAAGATTACTGAATAAAGACAATGTGCGCCAATATAAACCGCCTGCTTGTACAGACTCTTTGAATGAAGTACCAGATTAAGGGGTCAGAACTTTCTAATGTGTTGGGTGTTGTACTCTAGTCCCTCAAAGCTATCTCATTTTCTTTCCAGCATTGTTTGTTAAAATGACCGGGCTCTTTTAAGTTCCAAATTCGGCCGCTGCAGTAGATGATGACTGGCAGGGCTCATTGTCACACTAACTGGCTCCATGGTCAAGGGATGTTGCATGACAACTTAATAAGTTAGCAATTGGGTCAGAGTTTGGAGCACCTGAAAAAACAGATGGTACAAATCTGTGTGTACTTTTTTGCTCCAAAAACAAAACTGGGGAGATACCAAAGAATACAGTTGTAGCCACACCACCACCACCTCCTCCACCGCCCACCCCCCCCAAATAATGCAGACTTGGACACTAATATTGCATCTTCCCCCCACCACTGCCTCCCCATCTGCCCTAACATCTTTGATTTAAACACTTGAAAATTGCACATCCCCACCTCCTGTTGCTCCATCAAGCCTGCCTGCCCCACACTAATGACGGCCAGAGCACCACGATTAAACATTTCCTTTCCACCACTCAACTGCACAGCCAGCATGTAATCTTCTGAGACAGACAAGAAGAACCCAGGCCAATAATGGAAAGAAAATACACTGGAAAATTTCTTACCAACCCATTTAGGTGACTGAAAGCAGTCCAGGAGATCACATGGCCCACATTGGTTCTCATCAATAAGGACAAACCAGCCCAATGCTATTTATGTAAAGAGATTTACTACATAATTGGATCAAGCATTTGAAGCTCAAGTTTTGCCACCTTGAATAATGGACCATCTTAAGGTCTTTATGCATCCTTAATCAGTTAACTTAGTCAGAATTAACCAAAAAAGGAACTGGTCTTATGGCTTTCTACTGCTCCTATTTCTTATGTTCGTATGCCTATTCTGGGCTAGCTCCACATGGGGCCCAAGCATGTCAGAATCCATGAGGAAAGGTATCATCACCCTCATCTACAAGCACAAGGGGGAAAGGGAGGAAATTAGAAATTGGCGACCCATTTCACTGTTGAATGTAGACTATAAGATTCTGTCCAAGGTCATCGCCAATCGGGTCAAGTCCACTCTGGAATTGGTGATCCACCCTGACCAGACCTGCGCTGTGCCCGGCAAGAAGATCTCTGGCAGCCTTGTGCTACTCAGGGATACGATTGCCTATGTGCAGGACAGGGGCGTGGACACCTGCCTCATCAGCCTGGATCAGGAGAAGGCCTTTGACAGAATATCGCACACCTACATGGTGGATGTGCTCTCCAAAATGGAGTTTGGGGAGGGAATTTGCAACTGGATCCAACTGCTCTACACTAACAGCAGTAGCGCAGTCTCAATCAATGGTTGGGAATCAGATAGCTTTCCGATTAAATCTGGAGTCAGGCAGGGCTGCCCCCTCTCCCCTGTCCTGTTTGTGTGTTGCATAGAACCCTTTGCTGAGTCCATCAGGAAGGATCCGGGCATAAGAGGAGTGACGATCCCAGGCAGTGGAGGTACTCAGGTCAAAGCCTCCCTGTACATGGATGATGTCGCCGTCTTCTGCTTGGATCCACTGTCGGTGCGCAGACTGATCCACATCTACGACCAGTTCCAACTGGCCTCGGTAGCCAAGGTATATCATGGGAAGAGCGAGGCCATGTTCTTTGGGAACTGGGCTGACCAATCCTTTGTCCCCTTCACCGTCAGGGCTGACGGCCTGAAGGTGCTGGGGATATGGTTCGGAGGGACCGGGGCATGCGTTAGAAACTGGAAGGAGCGAGTGTCTATGATGCAAAGAAAACTGGGCATGTGGGAGCGACGCTCCCTCTCCATTGCGGGTAAGAACCTGGTCATCAGGTGTGAGGCACTCTCGCTGTTGCTGCATTCCAGACTTCTGCGCGATGGCGATCACCCGAGCCACTTTTCGCTTTAGCTGGAGATCAAAAATAGATCATGTCCGCAGGGACGCGATGTACAAGCCTCTAGATAAAGGGAGAAAAAATGTGCCCAACATCACCCTCATACTGATGGCCACCTTTGTGTGTGGCTGCATCAAGCTGTGTGTAGACCCTCAGTACGCAAACACCAAGTGTCACTACGTGCTGAGGTTCTACCTGTCCCCGGTGTTGTGAAGGATGGGTCTGGCCACGCTGCCGCGGAACGCTCCAAGTAGTTGAACCGTGCCGTACCACCTGTCCCTCGTGGAAAAATTTATGCAGAGAAACACCTTTGACCACAAGTCCATCAGGCAGTGGTTGGCACATAATGTCTTAGAGGCCCTGCGGGAAAAGGAGAGGGTGGACCCTGTGGGATGGTTCCCCCAGCAGACCGTCAAAGTCATTTGGCAGAATGCCTCATCGCCAGAACTTTCCAACAAGCACCAAGATGTAGCTTGGCTGGTGGTGAGAAAGGCCCTCCCTGTCAGATCCTTCCAACACGCCAGGAGTCTCACCCCCCCCTCTGCACGTTACCCTCAAGGTGGCTGTGGTGGGGACGAGACCGTTGTTCACCTCCTTGTGGATTGTGCCTTAGCAAAGAAGGTCTGGAGAGAGATGCAGTGGTTTCTGTCGAAGTTCATCCTGAGCAATTCTCTGCTCTACAGGCTGTTCCCAGGGGGACACACCGAGACAAACATCAACTGCAGCTGGAGGATCATCAACTCAGTGAAAGACGCTCTTTGGTCTGCCCGTAACTTGTTGATCTTCCAGTGCAAAGAGTTGTGCCCGACCGAGTGTTGCAGACTGGCACATTCCAAGGTCCAGGACTATGTGCTGAGGGGCGCACTAAAGCTTGGGGCAGCCGCTGCAAAGGCGCAATGGGGAAAGGACGCTTTCTGCCATAGTGCACCGAGGGGCTGGGAATTGTTTACAGCCCCTCGGGCTGTACAGCTCACAATGAAGGTATGCATGGAATGCTAATTGTATTATAATTGTATTGAAGCACCTCAGAGTGCAACATGACGTATGTTGATAACTCCAATCCCATTACACTGTCTGACTGTCTGTAATGACCATATTGAAATGATTGTAATATTCATTGATTGTATTGAAGCACCTTGTGATCCATGTGTAAAAGTTGAATCTGATTGCACTTTTTGTGATGGTGATTTACAAATGTTTTGTAATATTCTTCCAGATATTTTATGAATAAAGTATATTTTTCAAAAAAAAAATCTGTTCTAATCCCATTGATTTGACTCTAAAAGACGCCCCGGACAAAGACATTATACGAAACACAAGGTACTATTCTGGTGTTGAAGTGTAGGTGTGTTCCTTTAATGTCTAGTTGATACAGGGTAAGCTGGTCTATTTGTGCAAAGATCAACAATGAGGTTTAAGTGGTTTTGGCATTTTCTGTTGGAGAGTATTTACGTTACAAATAACTGTCTTTGTTCTTTTATATAACCCCTCCCTATCAAGCGCAGTACGCACGTTTGTATTGCACGATATCAGAAGTGATGGCTATATAATGGTTCCTGATCTGTTTGAGCTCAGAGGCCTTGACTTTTTACCTCAAAGCTCATTTGATTTTTAATAGGAACCACTGATGCCTTCATCAATGATTAGTTTGCGGGCATTGCTGAGCCTGGTCATGTGAGGGAGTTGAATAAGCACCCATTGAGTTACAGTCATGAATTCAGTGATGGCTGACATTCTCAAGCTCAGTAATGCCTCTATCCAGGTCTCCTGATGTCACCCACATTGGCTAGAAACAAGAAAAGAGGTGACTCCACAGTTCGGTGCTGTCAATAATGCAGTCAGGCACACTTAAATGAAAGTGAATAACTGATAAAAGAATAACATCTTGATGCACATTCCTTTTCTGATGATTCTTGCCCTGGTTAAACGAATAGAATATTTAAATTAAGGTCTGCATTTTTTCAAATAGTGTTGCACTGCCTCAGTAAAGCCCATGTGTTGAGCCCTTTTTGGCAATCAACGCATAACTTTTTTATAAGTGTTTTTATCGAGGTGTGAAAATTGCCTAGGAACCAATTCAGTGATATTTGAGACTTTCACCTCATCAGGTGCTGGGGCTCAAGTACTTTGGGCAATCAATGTGACAAGTGCTTTTGTTTAGGTCTGTAAACTGTCTCATCCAGTGTTAATATTCATGCTTAGTGATTTTACCCACTTTTTAAAACAGTATTGTAATTGTAATCCAGTTTACATTCTATTGTTAGTTTTCTCAATTTGATACCATAGTTAAAATGGACAAATGAGTAGAATGGTTAAGTACTAATGACTAATAAATTACTATTTTGTCAGGTAATTTTAACAGTTTTGCCTCTGTGGTTACAGTGGGCAACAAGATCCTTTTCGACACGTCCTCTCTCAAAGCAGACATCTCTGAGGTGAGGAGAAATTACAGCTGCCCTACCTCATTAATGGCTTGATTCTTAATACAATGATGGTAAGACACTCTCTTGAATAAAATAAAAGGCGATACTTGCCGTGTGGAGCAGTGTTGTGTTAAGGGGAGCCCAAACAACCCTTTACGCATTGAAGCCTGGCTAATGTAGTGCCAAAACTGAGCCGTCAGTGTGGAATTCCCTTCCTCAATCAGTTGGACTTTCTATATCTGACCATTCTCTTCAGGATCTTGGAGAATACTAGATCGTTACTTATTGAACAATTCGTCATATTCTGTTCCTAATTTTTGATGATGACATCTGTCACCACAGAATTTTAACATAAATGCTTTTATATTATTTTACCTTTTTTTTATTTGCTGTGATTTACGATCTGAATAAATTTCCTTCTCTATTTAGAGAGGCCCAACCTGTAATGGGTAGGGCTAGTTATAGGAATCTTCTTGCCAGGGCATTGTGTCGAATAGAATTAACTCAACCATGGCAGGTTCTGTGTTACTGACAATGGGAATGTCTTGCATGGCATGGGTTGTGTCTTTAACAAAAAATGAAGTGAGTGTTGCCACCACTGTCAACAAATGAGTTCAAGGCAAGGTGGGCCTTATGGCCGGACTAACAGCAAACAGAAATTAGAACTCATGATTAAAAGTACAGCAGGATTCCCAATGAAAGCAGCATTATTTCTCCAGCAAGATGCAGTGAGTGGAGGATAGTTAGATAATACAAAATGTGTGTAGAATCAATCCCAGTCACTTACAATGGTCTCCAGGTGATTGATGGGTGAAATTACCCGATCATCTCTGATTAGGAATAGTGGTGTTACTGTATGCAACCATCTCCATTAAACAAATGGAGGAGAGGATGTTGTGTTGCATTTGGTATTTTACCTTTCACGATGTGGTCCCATAGGAATTGAAAGAAAGTGACACAAAGTAGATAACACTGAAGAAATGAAATGCTTCATTTCTCAGCTGCCTTGTACCATTTTATATACTGATAGTTCTGCTGATGACAGGCAGAGCTGAAGGAAAACTCACTGTGATCAATGGCTGCATTCAAATAAGTAGCAGAAACAAAACACTTCTGACTTGGGCAATTACATGGGTGGTACTTTATTCCCATCACTACGAAGCTCTAAAGGATGTCAACATTATGATGTGTGAATGATCATCTACACTTGGTTTAATTACAGTAGGTCACGTGAAAGTGGACCTGGCCTCCAATGATTTATTTTGTCAAATATTAGTAGCAATTCTCTTTTCTACTTTTATTCACCCGGAAAACTAAGTATGTGTGCAGTGTTTTTTTTAAATTCCATACTCTGAAGGTTATTTCTCTTGAGATGCCATCTTCAAGTACAGCTATCGTTGGGAGCGGATTATTTAAGATCAGATTTTAACACATTGCAATGCTTTAGTTTCTTGCTAGTACAGGTGAGAAAAAATGCCCAACTGGGACTGTGGAAATGTAGCCCAAGCTCACAGACCAGATTGAACTATATGTCACAAATTGGATAAATATTTGAAGAGCTTATTTTGCAGGGCTGCAGGGAGAGAACAGGGGCATGGACCTAATAGGCCAACTCTTTTAAAAAGCTGCACAGACATGATGGGCTGAATGGCTGCCTTTTGTGTTGTAAGATTCTATGATTTTATGATTCATACATCTTCACTAAGGTTCACTTCTATATTCTGATAAAGTCTTATCTTTCTGTCTCCACCCCCATAAAAGCTTTTAAAACCTTCAAAATATCCTAAGGTCTTGGTACCCTTCACCTTTTCCCTTCAGTTCAGGCCAAAGGTCATGCTTTATTTCTGGCATTGGTAGCAGCATTTTTGCTCCTCAAAACCAGCACAAAATCCAGTTCTTCACCTTGCTTGGTCCTTGAAAGGATTAAGTATTATCTTGCCTGTACAGACTTGGGGAATTGCCTGAGTTTTGTGATAAACTGCCCAAAAATGACTTTAATGTTCCAAGGAAGTGCCTGGGCATTAGCAACAACACACTTAAAATTACCAGGGATGTAAACAAAGACTCGCATTCATTGCAATCCACTTTGAAGTATTAGGGAATGGTCAAAGACAGGCATGTGGTTTGACTGCTAAAGCTTCACTGTAGCAGTATTGTCACCAGGCTTATTTAACATATTGTGCTCAGCTCTAGCACTCTCACCTCTAAGTCAGAAATGATGGGTTCACATCCTTCTCCTGAGACTTGAACACATAATCCAGGCTGACACTCCAATGCAGTGCTGAGGAAGTACAGCACTGTCAGAGATGCCACCTTTCAGATGAGACCTTAAACTGCGGCCCTATCTGCCTTTTCAGGTGGATCTGAAAGATACCATGACGCTATTTGAAGAAAAGCAGGGAAGTTCTCCCTAGTGTTCTGAACAAAATTAATCCTCAATCAACAGCACAAAATTGGATGATCTAGTCATCATAATGTCTGCATGTGAGACCTCCAGTTGACTGGGATCGGAGTTGATGCATGGGAATTCCTCACTGCTGACCAGATTACCTGGAGGCAAGCAGTCAGGAAGAGCGTGGAAAGAGCAGAGGACCAGAGATGACCAGATGGTGGAAAAGAGATCCTGCCGAAGGAAGGAACATCAGTCGATCTCGAGCCAATGCTATTCATCTGTGCCAGCTGTGGAAGGGACTGCCACTCTCAAATCAGCCTCTTCAGCTACAGCAGATGATGTTCAATACAGAAGTGACATACACCCTGGGTGCAATCCATTGTCTCCCGAGATGGATGGATGCCATCCAGTTATTTTCATTTCTGTTTGTGGGAACTTGTGCACAAGTTGGCTACATTGTTTCCTATATTATAACCATGATTACACTTTGGGGAGGCGGTGGTGTAGTGGTGTTGTCACTGGACTAACAATCCAGAGACCCAGGGTATTGCTCTGGGGACCATTACCAATTGTCATAAAAATATATCTGATTCACTAATGTCCTTTAGGGAAGGAAATCTGCCATCCTTACCTGGCATCGCCGACATGTGATTCCAGGCTCACAGCAATGTAGTTGACTCTTAAATGCCCTCTGAAATGGTCTAGCAAGCCACCTGGTTGTATCAAACTGCTATGAAGTCTAAAAGGAATGAAACTGGACGGAACACCCGGCATCAACCCAGGCACCGGAAACAACAATGACAAACTCAGCCCTGTCGACCCTGCAAAGTACTCCTTACTAACATCTGGGGGCTTGTGCAAAATTGGGAGAGCTGTCTCACAGACTAGTCAAGCAACAGCCTGACATAGTCATACTCATGGAATCATACCTTACAGATGATGTCCCCGACACCATCATCACCATCCCTGTGTATGTCCTGTCCCACTGGCAGGACAGACCCAGCAGAGGTGGCGACAGAGTGATATACACCTGGGAGGGAGTTGTCCTGCGAGTCCTCAACTTCATGAAGTCTCTTGGCATCAGGTCAAACGTAGGCAAAGAAACCTCCTGCTGATTACCACATACCGCCCTCCCTGTACACACACACACACACACACACACACAGCTCCCCCCCCCCCCCACTCAGCTGACAAATCAGTACTCCTTCATGTTGAACACCACTTGAAGGAAGCACTAAGGGTGGCAAGGGCGCAGAATGTACTCTATCACCAAGAGTAGCTTGGTAGCGTGACTAGAGACTGTGCTGGCCGAGTCCTAAAGGGCATAGCTGCTACATGCGATCTGCGGCAGGTGGTGAGGGAATTGAACAAGAGAGATACACATACTTGACCTCATCCTCACCAACCTGCCTGCCGCAGATGCATCTGTCCATGACGGTAATGGTAGGAGTCACCACCGCACAGTCCTTCTGGAGACAAAGTCCAGTCTTCAAATTAAGGATATCGTCCATCGTATTGTGTGGCACTACCGCCGTGCTAAATGGGATAGATTTCAAACAGATTTAGCAATACATGATTGGGCCCACAGCACCTCATAGATGCCATCAGCAGCAGAATTTAATTCAACTGCAATTTGTAACCTCATGGCCCAGCATATCCCTCACTCTACCATTACCACCAAGCCAGGGAATAAACTCTGGCTCAATGAAGATTGCAGGAGGGCATGCCAGGAGCAGCACCTGGCATACCTAAAAATGAGGTGTCAACCTGGTGAAGCTACAACACACAACTACTTGCATGCCAAACAGCATAAGCAGCAAGTAATAGACAGAGCTAAGCGATTCCACAGCCAACGGATCCGATCCAAGCTCTGCAGTCCTGACACGTCCAGTCGTGAATGGTGGTGGACAGTTAAACAACTCACTGGAGGAGGAGACTCCACAAACATCCCCATCCTCAACGATGGAGGAGCCCAGCACATCAGTGCAAAAGATAAGGCTGAAGCATTTGATACAATCTTCAGCCAAAATTGCCAAGTGAATGACCCATCTCGGCCCCCTCCAGAGGTGCCCAGCATCACAGATCATATCTTACAGATAACATCCCAGACCCACCATCACCATCCCTGGGTATGTCCTCTCCTACCAGCAGGACAGGCCCAGCAGAGGTGGCGGCACAATCGTATACAGTCAGGAGGGAGTTGCCTTGGGAGTCCTCAACATCGACTCCGGACCCCATGAAGTCTCATGGCATCAGGTCAAACATGGGCAAGGAAACCTCCTGCTGATTACCACAGCCCTCCCTCAGCTGATGAATCAATACTCCTCCATGTTGAACACCACTTGGAGGAAGCACTGAGGGTGGCAAGGGCACAGAATGTACCCTGGGTAGGGGACTTCAATGTCCATCAGCAAGAGTGGCTCGGTAGCACCACTACTGATCGAGCTGGCCAAGTCCTAAAGGACATATCTGCTGTACTGGGTCTGTGGTGAGGGAACCAACAAGAGGGAAAAACATGTCCAAATGTAGCGAATTGGCGTCTTCAGCCAATTCGATTCATTCCATGTGAGATCAAGAAACGGCTGAAGGCACTGGATACTGCAAAGGCTATGGGCCCTGACAATATTCCGGCAACAGTACTGAAGACTTGTGCTCCAGAACTTGCCGCGCCCCTAGCCAAGCTGTTCCTGTACAGCTACAACACTGGCATCTACCCGGCTATGTGAAAAATTGCCCAGGTATGTTCTGTACACAAAAAGCAGGACAAATCCAAGCCGGCCAATTACCACCCCATCAGTCTACTCTCGATCATCAGTAAATTAATGGAAGGAGTCATCAACAGTGCTATCAAGCGGAATTTGCTTAGCAATAATCTGCTCACTGATGCCCAGTTTGGGTTCTGCCAGGGCCACTCAGCTCCTGACCTCATTGCAGCCTTGGTTCAAACATGGACAAAAGAGCTGAACACCCGAGGTGAAGTGAGAGTGACTGCCCTTGACATCAAGGCAGCATTTGACTGAGTGTGGCATCAAGGAGCCCTAGCAAAACTGGAGTCAATGGGAATTGGGGGGAAACTCTCCGCTGGTTGGAGTCATACCTAGCACAAATGGTTGTTGGAGGTCAGTCACCTCAGCTCTAGGATATCACTGCAGTAGTTCCTCAGGGTAGTGCCTTTGGCCCAACCATCTTCAGCTGCTTCATCAATGACCTTCCTTCCAACATAAGGTCAGAAGTGGGGGTGTTCGCTGATGATTGCACAATGTTCAGCACCATTCACAGCTCCTCAGATACTGAAGCAGTCCATGTCCAAATGTAGCAAGACCTGGACAATATCCAGGCTTGGGCTGACAAGTGGCAAGTAACATTTGCACCACACAAGTGTCAGGCAATGACCATCTCCAACAAGAGACAATCCAACCATCCCCCCTTGATGTTCAATGGCATTACCATTCGGAACTTGCAGGTGGTGGTATTCCCTTGCATCTGCCCTTGACCTTCTAGGTGGTAAAGGTCATGGGTTTGAAAGGTGCTGTCTAAGGAGCCTTGGTGAGTTGCTGCAGTGCAGCAACCATCTGTTAGATGGTACATGCTGCTGCCACTGTGCATCGGTGGTGAAGGGACTGAATGTTTATTGTGGTGGATGGGGTGCCAATCAAGTGGGCTGCTTTGTCCTGGATAGTGTCAAGCTTCTTGAGTGTTGTTGAAGCTGCAATCATCTAGGCAAGTGGAGAGTATTCCATCACACTCCTGACTTATGGCTTGGAGATGGTGGACAGGCTTTGGGGAGTCAGGAGATGAGTTATTCACTGCAGAAGTTCCAGCCTCTGACCTGCTCTTGTAGCCACAGTATTCCTATGGCTGGTCCAGTTCAGTTTCTGGTCAATGGTAACCCCACAGGATGTTGATAGTGGGGGATTCAGCAACATTAATGCCGTTGAATGTCAAGGGGGGATGATTGGATTCTGTCCCGTTGGAAATGGTCATTGCCCAGCACTTCTGTGGTGCAAGTGTTACTTGCCACTTATCAGCCCAAGCCTGGATATTGTCCAGGTCTTGCTGCATATGGACATGGACTGCTTCAGTATCTGAGGAGTCGCCAATGGCGCTGAACATTGTGCAATCATCAGCGAATAACCCCACTTCTGACCTTCTGATGGAAGGAAGGTCATTGATGAAGCAGCTGAATGTGTTTGGGCTGAGGACCCTGAGGAACTCCTGCAGTGATGTCCCATCTTCCTTTGTGCCAGGTATGACTCCAACCATTTGTTTAGTTGTGACCAATGATGGGAACTGGTCATGTCTCATGAACCTAGTTTGCTAGAGTTGGTGCCTTGTTTTGTGGAACCACTTGGATTTGTTGGGACGGAGGGGTTCAGAAGGTAGCCACTTCACTCCCGTCCCCATCACCCCTGTGTGGTGATTTAAAATAAATATTACTATTGAATTATTCAAAGTATTGTTTTGTTTGCCCAGCTTGGCACCTGCTGCTGAAAGTGGCAGGTACCCAGCTTCCAGGTATTGTAAATGTCTAATAAGCTGACGAGTTGTGGACCATCCAAACGTGACCGTCCCCTGTAATTTTAATTACTGTCCCCTTAGTTCCTCCTCCTCTACTTCCTGGTAGATAGAAAAGGACAGAAGAAGCAATGAATATCCCCTCATGCGTTACTTGTCTTAGAATCCAAACGTTTTTGTTCTTTTATGCTTCTCCACATTGAAAGTGAGCGGTCCACTATCACTTTTCATTCTTTCACAGTCTCCGTGTGCTAATTCTATTGCATTCATTGTGATACTTATTATATTTTATACCTTGCTGTTGAAACCCTCCTCCATGCTTTTGGTACCTCCACATTTGGCTATTCCACTGCTCTCCTAGCCGGCCTCCCAGCTTCCATTCTCCATAAACTTGAACTCATGCAAAACTGTGCCTGTATCCAAACTCGCACAAAGTTACATGCATTCACCCATCACCTCTGTTCTTGCTAAGCTACATTGACTCCTATTCTACCAATGCCTTGATTTTAAAATTCCCATCTTTGTAACAAATTGAAACCAGTTTTACATGGAATGCAAAAGCAGTGAGGGAAAGATTCAACCTCCATAACTTGCAGCCTTAGCATGGTTGCTCTACTAAAAATATCTCTCTATATAAAACTCACTCTTGACATCATGTTATCTCTTGGGACAGCCAGTTTACCAGACCAGCCACATTCATATCGTAAGTGGAATGTTCCCAAAATAATAATTGAATAGTTCGCATATTGATGGTGAAATATCACAAAAATGATAGGCAAAAGATGAAAATAAGAATTAATACCAGCAAAATGAGAACAGTATTGTTTTATTTAATGTGGTTTTATATAAGTAGGGGAGATGGTGGCATCGTGGTAATGTCACTGGACTAGTAATCCAGAGGCCCAGGCTAATGCCCTTGGGGATATGGGTTCAAATCCCACCATGGCAGCTGGTGGAACTTAAATTAATTTAATAAATTAATTGTCATCAATTGTCATAAAGACCCATCTGGTTCAGTAATGTCCTTCCTTCCTAAGGAAAGAAATCTGTTGAGCTTACCTGGTCTGGCCTTCATGTGACTCTTAACTGTCCTCTGAAATGTTTAGTTCAAGGGCAATTTGCCAGCAATGCCACATCTAATGAAAGAATAAAGAAAAAAAAATACAAGTAAGAGCTCTTACGTAACCTTAAGGGCTGGAGAGGAGTACTTTGTGTAAAATTCTGCCCACTCCCCAGGCATGACCTAAAATCAACAACAATGAATACTTCCGAGCTGAGAGAAGGCATTTTAGTTGTGTCCATTGTAATGGAGTTTATTGGAAAAGACCCACTAGTAATGCATCTCTTGTTCGCTGCCATCTATGTGAGTGGGAGAGTGCTGTCCTTCTCAGGTCTGGCCACTAATGCTGTTTCAACAATGCCATTTAGCACTGACTAGGATTTCCTCTCCTGCACACACATCTTTTCAGACAAATTGCCAAATATTACTTTTTTGGCTGGGGTTTGTGGGGATGGTGTTGAGGTTTCTTTACATTGAAAGCACTTTCTCCTTCGTAATGGGGCTTTTAAATTCACACCTGTGTGGAGCGATCACTGTCCAACCCGAGCTGTCAGCGTTGTGTGAAGATCAAAAATAGTGACAGATTGCAAACACATCTAAAATGTATGGAGCTGTGTTCCGATTTTTTTTTTTCAATGTAACATATGTTTAAAGTATGTCACATTTTTAAAACCAAACGAGTCTCACTTTCAAACAGGAAACTTGAAAGGTAGCAGAAAACTATAAATTTACCATATTGTCAGGGAGTGTCTGAAGCTGGATAAATTTAAACAGTAGCCAAATAGATTTACATAATTATTGTTGGTCTTTAAATTATAAAGTGTAAATTATACCCAGTGACCTGACCTGGAGTGAAGTTAGAATGGAAAGCATGTGACATGTTTTTAAATAGTTTGTGGCAGAGTGTTTCCACGGTAACAGTCATTTGTTTGCAGAGTCTGTGCTGAAGGGACCTCACTGCAAGCCGGGCTGTGTCTTGTTTTGAAATCCAAGCAGAATAAATAACTGGTGTATTTTAATATTTTTCATTGGCTATTTGGATAATTCAGTGGATAATTATGATTTTTAAATGAATGGCTTTTTGGCTGGGCTGTGTGAGCTGGAGGTTCCAGTAACTGGGTTGATGTTGCCTTTTCCTTAGGTCTCTGACGGTATTTTTCCAAATCATTCTCTCAGTACAAAGAACAATCTTCTTTGAAAGAAAGTAAGACTTGCATTTACATAGGGCCTCATCATGCCTTAAATACAATGAGTGGTCTTGACATGTGGTAACTGGTTAAACAAATCTGCAGCTGAGTATCTGCACTTTAGATGCCACAAATGAGATGAGTGACCAGTTGATCTGTTTTCAGTGGTGTTGATTGAGGGAGGAATGTTGGCCCAGGACATGAGAACACTCCCTGCTCCTCTTTGAATAATACTGTGGGATCCACCTAAACAGGCAGATGGGGCCTCAGTTTAATGCCTCTTCTGAAGATGACACTTCTCATATTTGATTCCCTTCTTGGAGGCGCTCCATTGTCCAGGACTAAAATCCACAAAATCTATCAAATCTCCTTTATTATATATTTTTTAAAATTACATTCTGACGATTATAAATGGTGAGGTTATCAAGGAATGTGAAGAAATGGCAGGTAAAGGGTTTGAGGTGCTGATCAACCATGATCTAATAAAATGGCAGAGCAGGTTTGAGGGGTTGAATGGAGTACTCCTGTTCCTAGTTTCTTTTACCTAACTGGAAAAGGGAGGGAAACATTTCTGATGTATAAAGAATGAAAGTCAGTCTGTTCAGCCCTTCACCGATTGTCATTCAGCTAGTTTTCCAGGTCGACGCTTGGCAGGTGACTTGTTGGGAACAGCAAACATGTGAGCTGAGTGTTGAATTAGTGACTCATCTCAAGCAGCTGCAGAAGCAAGTGAAACATTGTTTTCTGTGAACAAGGTCTGAAAATCTCTGCAAATAAGCAGGCCACAAACTTTCTATCAGTGAAGGAAATGGCTGCATATTGGAATAGATGCTTTTTTCCCTAAATTGTTGTGTAATTGAATGGTAACAGCCTGGGAGTTCTTGCTTAGAACGTTTATTGCTGTACTTGCATTCAGCAAAAGACAACTTTGCTCATGGGTTTTAAAAAGATATTTTTAAAAATGCCTCATTCCTTTTTTTTTAATGCTGCCTCTGCTCATATAGGCGATTTGAAAACTCTTAAAGGGCTGTGTGCTTGTTGTGACTGCTCTTGGCGAAAAGGTTTTATTACGTGATTAAAACGAAATGCAAGTGAGATTTCAGTAAAACAGAGTTTTCACAGTGCAATGTACTTTTATGTTAAAGGTGGACTTCAGTTATTTGCATATCTCTGTTTCCACTGTGTAAAAATACCCAGCCAACTGGAGTTGTTTGGAGAGAGCATTGTGAGCTGTAGAATTCGAGAGTTGAGTATAAGTGGATACAAGTCAAAGTGAATTAATAATAGTAGCATGAGATGTGTTGCTATAAGTACTGTTTCTCCTGTGGTATATTGGAATATATTAATCTATACATTAAAAATATTAGTCTGCGCACACACTCAACTTTTTTCATTACCAATGTGTAAATGGGAATTTATAATGAAAACTGCTTGTGTAATCTTATCACATTGCAATAAGGCCCTCCCATCAGTGAAGGCACTACAGTCTCACCATTGGGAGTGTAAATACAGTTTGACAAGTTTATATAGGCAAATCCCATTATAAATGTGGACATAGTTTTATAGTCGTTTGGCCATACAGAACTTGAGTATTACTGAAAAAAAAGACATGCTGTTTAAGCTTTTCATCTTGCACACATCAGGACAGATGAATTATAAATTGTTCCCTTTACTGTTGGTAATCTTGTGATCTGTCTTGATGAAAAGCTTAGACATATGTATTTTTATGTTTCTTTTATAAATTTCTAAGAACTGATTTAGTGACTTTCGAATGGGGACTGAATTGCGTCTCTGTGCCCTGGTCCAATTATCCTTTGTGTTTGAACCCTGTTTCACCTGAAGATGGCACATAGTCCTGGTTCACCATATGCAAAATTATGGGGTTCCACCTGCTGCTGTTCTTTTTCTCTTTAGTTTAAACCAACAGGTGACTGGCTGACTGCCACTCGCACCCCTTCAAGAAACCAGCATAAAGCAGCTCTTGATGGTGCTCTACCCCAAGAGATGTAATAAGGAATAGGGAATTTGGGTTTTTGCAGACATAGGGAAAATTATTTTGCCAAAAATTGCTTTTGAACTATTGAACAGGGGTGACACATACCGCAGAATATTTTGTTCAAACTCCTCTACTGACTCAATACAACAATTATGTTGAACTTGTATAAGACACTAATTAGGCCCTCATCTGGAGTACTGCATCCAGTTCTGGGCACCATACTTGAGGAAGGATGTGAAGGAGAGAGTACAGAGGAGATTCACAAGTATGATTCCCGGGATGAAGATCTGTAGCTATGAGGATAAGTTGGAGAAGTTGGAACTGTTTTCCTTGGAGAAAAGAAGGCTGAGAGGAGACTTGATAGAAGTATTCGAGATCCTCAGGGGAATGGACAGGGTAGATAGTGAGAAACTGTTCCCACTCAAGAGAACATCAAGAACTAGAGGACACAGATTCAAAATAATTGGCAGAAGGTGTAAATGTGATGTGAGGAAACATTTTTTCTCCTAGAGGGTGGTTGGAGTCTGGAACAAACTTCCTGAAAGGGTGGCAGAGGCAGGTTTGATCAGGTATTCAAAAAGGAATTGTATTGCTACCTGAAAAGAGATAATGCACAAGGTTATGGGGATAAGGCAAGAGAGTGGGACTATTGGAATGCTCTTTCAGAGAGCCAGTGCAGGCTCAATGGGCCGAATGGCCTCCTTCTGCACTGTAATGATACTGTGAAATACGCCCATGTCTAATTTAGGATCCTTTAATTAAATCTAACAATTGAAACTATTCATTGAAAGATGCTCAACTATCAAAACAGTTTCATTATAAATCTATACTTTGCATATATCATACCCCATCTCTGTTTACCACAGAAATATACATGACACGTACATACACATGTTACCTTATAAATACCATCTGCCTCGCCACTGTTCAGGACTCTGCTCAGAGTTATGATCTCTGTCTTACCTGCTCCAAAGCCACATGTGCAACTCGAAGGGAACATTCAAAATCAAATCTCCAGTCGGGTGTGGGCAGTAACATAATTTGACCCAAAGTGACTATTTAAATAACTGGGTTCCTTCACCCTTTTAAAGCAGGAATCCAACTGGTTCTTTGATGCCCTTTATGGAAAGAAACCTGCCATCCTTAACCATTCTGGACCAAATGTGACTCCAGACCCACAGCAATGTGGTTGGCTCAGAAATGGTCTAATAAGCCACTCGGTTGTATCAAAACATCTGCTATAACTGGAATGGTTCTCAAGGCAAGAAGGGATGGGCAATAAATTTATCCAGAGAATGAAAAAAAATTACTTTCTTTGCAAGCAGCAATGAACTGGGGGCCAGCAACCCTATATTTTCTGAAGGAAAATCTCCAATTTACAGCTCACTCAGTCAGTTATATATTGCTTAATGTCAACTTTTGGATCCGCCTTCTAACTTTGCATAAGCTGTCTCATGACTGGTTCTAACTGGTTGTATTTAAAGCATGTGAATAGCCTATTTTCGAAGCTAAATGAAACATAACAATCCTAGAAGACCTCCAGTCTCTCCTTTACACAATCACAGCAATATAATTACAGGATTGAATAGCATTGATCCTCATTTCCATTCTTTAAAGATTTATTTTTAATACTGAAGCCATGCTTATGCATAATGTTTTTAAAACATTTGCATTTAAGTAACAGATTTCACAATCTCCAGAATGTGCTATACAACCAATCAAGTACTTTTGAAATGCAGTCACTGTTGTAATGTAGGAAAAGTAGCACATAGCAAGTTCCCACAAACAGCGATCTGATAACCTGTTTCAATGATTTTTGTTGAGGGTTAAGTATTGGCCAGGACTTGGGAACAACTCCCCTGCCCTTCGAATAGTGCCATGGAATCTTTTATGTCCACCCAAGAGGGACGATGAGGCCTTGGATTAACGTCCCATCTGAAAGATGGGACCTCCAACAGTGCAGCACCCCCCAGCACTGCACTGGGATGTCTGCAGTGAGACTTGAACCCACAACTTTCTGACTCAGAGGTGAGAGTGGTACCAACTGAGCCATGTCTGGCATCTAAATTAGGTCCCTGGCGTTCTTATAAGAAGGTGTCCAGCCCTCCATGTGGCACCACGTCAACTGGCATAAATGAGGTTGGGAGTTCTGTTTTTTAGGGTATGGAGGACTAGCAGTATTGGGCAGTGTTAGATGTGTTGGGTTCCTCCTCCAATCTATGCTTTTACACAGCAAACCCTTGGTCTATTGCTGCACTGACGGCTGTGATGGGACTGGGATTATCTGGGCTATGGAACCTTGATATGTACAATCCTCCCCTGATTGCTCGGAGAAATCCATGGGGCTTCATCCTCTGGTAACTCTTTTTTTAAAAAGTTTGCTGTTTCCTCCTTTGCCAAGAAGGTTGGTTCAGAAGGAAGGATTGAACTTCACTGGTCTTCCCTCTTCTCAGATGTTGCATTGATTTCCATGATAAACAATAGAGCATGGAACTTTTTGCCTTGCCAATACAGAATGTTCTTTATTTACATGTAAATATAATGGCACAGATACCCTGCATCAGGTAGTGCTGCTATGTCAAGAGACTTCACCTGACAGCAAAGCCCATTGAAATGGACTTGAATCAGGTTAAGGCCACAAATAGGAATTTCTCCCAGATAATTGAAGACGCGAAGAGCTGTAGGGAGTAAAATATGATTGTGACGTTCAGCAGGCAAGGGAACTATTTGTACAGGAATACACTATCTTGTCAATAAGTCTTCAGATTGGTCTGAACCTTTAACCTAGAATATTGAAATTCCACTCTGTTGTTTTCAGGGGACAAAGGGTGGAATTTTCCGTGCCCGCTGGCCTCAGGCGTGGTCGATGGCGTGAGCAGACAATATGGCGAGAAGGCCAAAAATCGATTTCCCGATGTCGTAAACCAGTTTGCAATCGGTCGCTCTGCCCGTCAATGGCGGGCCGCGTTTCCCACCACTGGACGTCGGGAACCTCATTGTAATACATCTGCATGTCATTATAAGGCCAGCCCGCTGCACTCATCCCCCCCCCCACCCCCACGCTGGATCCTCTGCCCACGTCAGCAGGAAAACATGCCGGTGCAGAACACGTCTTAACAAGTGTGACTTACCGCCAGGGCCTTGCTCACATTGCGGACATCCGAGGAGCAGAAGATGCTGGAGCCCGACAGCAACAGGACTCTGGAGGAACGTCCATGGCTTGCTGGGTGAATTCTCATGGACATGGCTCTGTGCGAAGGTGGAAAGTCACTGTTGAGGGTCTGCTCACAGTGGATGATGGTTAAGGGGGTGGAAAGGAAGGCCCAGCTGTGTTTGGGAGAGGAAGATGTACCGGTGGATGGGAGAGGAAGGTCTAGGATCAAGTGGGAGTGGGAGGGGAAGAGGTGTGGGGGGGAGGATGGTGAGGTTGGGAGGGAGGGAACGAAAGTGTCGGGGGGGGTGAGGTTGGGAAGGGGGAATGATTGTGTCAGAGTAGGTGAGGTTGGAAGGGGGGGAACAAAGGTGTCGAGGGGGTGTGAGGTTGGGAGGGGGGTAACGAAGGTGTCAGAAGGGTGAGGCTGGGAGGGGGGGAACAAAAAATGTTGGGAGGAGGTTCAGATCGGGAGGGACTACGGGGGAGGAGGGAGTAATGGGGGAATACGGCAACTGGGGAGAGAGGTGTAAATGGGTGGAAGGTGCAAGGCAAGGAGTTTGGAGGGAGGAAGGAGCCCAGGGAAAGGAAGAAGTGTGGAGAGGGGCAGGGAGTAAGGGTGTCTGAAGGAGTCAGGGTGGAGGAAGGAGTCCAGAGAGGGGAAGGAGTAAGGTGGGGGGGTGGTAATGGGGGGATGGGGGAGTCCGTGGTGGGGGCGTGAGTGGCAGGAGTCCAGAGAGGGGTGATGTCCAGGTGAACGTGCAAGGGACGGCTCTGATGAGTCCATAACTGCCTCCTGGGGAGCGAACTGAGGGTGGGTGTGGTATGAGGGAATAGTGAGAATGACTGAGGGTAGAGTGAGGCGATAGGGTGGGAGGGTGAGGGTAAAATGGTATTGGTAGAAGGGACAGCGAGGGTGGTTGGTGGGGATTCGGAGGCAGGCGTGGACCCTGGGGGTGGGAAGGAGGAGGTCGGGGAGGTCAATGTGGATGAGGGTGGGATTTTTGGGAAGGAAGGGAATGTGCACGTTCACCTGAACAGCCCAGAAAGAAAAGGGTTGTGGTTGGGAGGTCACGGAGGGGAGGTGGAAGGTGATGCCCGGGGTGTCGACAGATGATGGGGGAAAGGAAATGGGCAACAATAGGAGGGGAAAAGATGGGGGAGCAAAAGAAAAACTGCAGCCACCATGCTGGCTATATCGAAAGTGAAACGAGAGTTGTGGTGGGCGAGATCAGGTGCTATGTGGGAGTGTGATCAGTGGGTGGGTGGAGATGCAGGTCAGCTCAGATGGACAGCTGAAAGCAAACTCCAGCAGCCGCATTGAAAATGCTCAGGGCATTGAGATGAGTGCAATGCGGTAAGGAAACGTGTGCGTGGGAGAGGCTTACACAAGGCTCCGAAAGGCCCTGCCACACACACACACACACACACTTCTCCCTCCAGAATCACTCGTGGGCCGGCTGCATGCAGCTGAACTGCTTGTGGGAGGACTCGTGAAGCCTGTCAATGAAGCTGAAAGACACCATTACACATTATTCAGTGGAAGTGAATATATTTCCAGATTGTAAAGTGATAAAATGTGAACACATGCAACCAGCTTGGATCAGAATTTCTTAACTTTTGAACACCTTAGACTTCTAGGTGCTGCCCTGACATCCGCAGCAGGGGTGGAGACAACCTGTGCAATGGTTGGCCCTGTTGTCTCTGATGCCTTCAGCATGCGCCCTCTGGAGACCCGAGGCCTTGGGGACTCTGACTTGCCCTGGCTGTCCTCCTGTGGGCCAGCTGCTCCCTCTGGTGACAGAGGATGAGGTTGAGGGGGTCACAGGCAAAGGGGACTTGGAGGGAGAGGACAGCCTCTGAGATTCCTGGGTAGATGACCCAGGGGTGTCCAGCTGCCACTCTTCCTCCCTTTGGGTACCCGAGGGCCCCGGCATGACTCCTTGAGGGGAAGGAGCACCTGGGGGCTCTTCGAGGTGCCCTGTTTTCCTTTCACATTGCCACTGCAGGAACCCACCTATGGCTAACACGGTGGAGTGCAGGTCTGCGTGCATCTCCGTGTTCTGGTCTCCATGGCATCCCTATGGAGACCTCCATATGCACACATGTGGGCACCACTTCACCAGAGAGCAGGCAGACGCACTCCTCCAACTCACTTGCCACTCTTGAGGGTTTCCAACAGCTCCCCATGGTATTCCCCCGCCTTCTCTTGACTCTCCAGAATGAGTTGGAAGGCCAAATCCAGAGGCTCGTCATCTGACTCGGACTTGACAGATGCCTCTACCCCAGCAGTCCTCCGAGCGCTGGGGAGTTTGGCTGAACCTGCCTCCTTGTGCTGCGGGCACATGTCCGTGTTGTGATCATCAGATTGTGAACCTGAGCCTGTTCTAGATCTAGGTTCCACTGAGGTGTGTGTCTCTGCGCTGTGGAGGGTGTGGGTAAGTGCTGTGACGGGTCTTCTGGGCTGCTTATTTCCAGCTCTTCAATGGAGGAGGTGTCCTCTTGGCTGGAAGTGAGGACGTGGATTTGGCTGAGGAAATGGCTGGCTGAGGGTGTCAGTTGCTTGGCAGAGCTCCCTGTGAACCAAATTGGAGATAATTCGTGCATGGCAGCACAGTCAAAAGCAGGAGAGACAGCACTCACATTTGCATTGAGAGAGGGATGATGTGGTGCAGGATCCTCATGAGTTCACCGCCAACCTCACCATTGCCGCAGGCACAGTCCACGTCCTCACCAGTCAGCACGATGGTATGCTCCTCAAAGTGAGTGAGGAGCCTAATGTGGGCCACTCCACCCCCAGTCTGGGACCTCTCCCTGCTGTTGTGAGCAGGTTTTCCCTGCATGAAAAGAGATGGAGAGAGTGTGAGCAGGACACCTGGCACTGCGTCCAGTGCTTGTGTGGTGAGTGGAGACATGGACAGGATGAGCACACGAGCTCCAGAGGGTATGAGCCTGAGGAAAATGTGAGTGTGTGTGAGAGTGCTGTTAGTGGTGTTGTCCCTTGAAGTGAGAGATCCCTGTGGATGTGTGATGGGTTTGTGAGTATAAGTTGAGAGTGATGAGAAGAGTGACTTACCCTGGTGGATCAGATGAGACCATTCATCCTGTTGTAGCACTGGGTGGCTGTCCTGTTTCGCAGGGCATTGGCCCTGACCACCGCTCCCACTTCCTCCCAAGCTGGATTAGTGATGCTGCTGCCCCTCCTGCGGCCAGAGTGGAGGTCATCACAGAGGACAGCACAGTGGGCCTCCACTGCATCCAAAAGGCGCTCGGGGGATGTGTCATTAAACCTGGGGGCTGCAGTTTTCTTGCCTTTTGGGGCCATGCTTTCTTTGCAGCAGTTGTCGGCTGGAAGCACACTGCGCACGGCTGCACTTTAAATATGGTGCCCGGCGTGATGAAGCGGTGTGGTGATGGCATGGAGGGTGAATGAGAGCGTGCCCGCCATCGAAAGTCATGTTTCCCGGGAATGCAAAGTGAATGCGGCGGGTTTGGGACAATACAGCGTGAGAAGCCGCCATTGCGGCTGCTGGGTAAAATGTCGTTTCTCCCTCCCTCTACCGCACTTGGTGCAAATCTGGGACGATTCCTCCCAAAGTGGAGCCAAACTTAGTATGGAAAGCTCCTCATCCCTCCCAAAGGACTGCTGGTGTTGCTGGGCAGTTGTGACACTCCTCAGGAGTTCAGGTTTTGGGGAATTTAAGTTAACATTATGCTGTTCCTTGTCTGGGATCTAGGGCTCCTTGACAACTACTTGTGAAGGTTAGTTACAAGGACTTGCTAAATAAAGCTTAACTAGAGTACCGCATTGCTTGTGGACTGGGTTGCTGTGGGGGAGGGGTGTGTTTGAGGGCATTGCTGTGAATCAAGGTTGCTTCAATCACCACCCCTTTTAACCTTCCAAAAAACAACATTCTGTTTCATGCAGGTAATACAGCACCCAGTGATATGCTGGACTGTCAAAATTACTTTGGCTCCTTTTATGAAATTATGCAGTGCCAGCATAGGATGCCTGATCAGCATTTGTGTCTGGTATTTCATCTAATCTATATCTCTAACTTTTTCCATTATTTATGGGCTCTTTTCCTCCAATGCCACCTGCCTGAGGGTAGCTCTCTGCTGATGATGTACTGCAGCCAGCCACTAGAAGGCGCTCTATGAAGAGTATGAACCTCCATGGTGCTCCCGCCATGCTTTTTTCCTGTGGCTGTGGAAAATGTGCTCCAGCACAGGTTGGAGCCTTTGTTAGAGGTTGGGGGGCATTAATGGAAGCACTGAAGGATGATGGTATCAACTAAAGGAGATTTGCCATTCCACCCCACCCATCCGTTCTGATCCTTTAGTTAGCCACTCTTCAGTACATAATCCCTTAACCAGTGATTCACTTTTAATTAATAATTCAAACTGAATGCTATAAATAAGTGTTGCCCAAAACATTAGCCAAAAAATGAATGTAGCTAATTGGAAACCTACATTGGGCTAATTATATTGTTGATCAGTAGATAAAAATTGAGTAATAAGCACCATTGCTGAGCCTGTAATCTCAGTACTCTTATACACACAGTGTATACATGTGAACTATAACCTTTTTGAACATTTGGTAAAAGTATAAGAAACATAAGAGTGTGTGTGTATTTTGATCATTGAGTGTTTTACTTCTTTGGTTGCTGAATTGTGGTAGAAGTTTATTGAGAAAGTATACACATGTGAAGTATATCTACCTGTAATGTGTGAGTGAACGTAAGATGTTTACTAATAGTGCATTAGAACTACAATGGTGTCACCACAGCCACATCACTGGCTAATCAGCGATTTCTACTGGACAACACTGCAATAAGTGGAACACTGTTATGTTGTGGAAGGATTCTCACTGGTGGCAGAAAGAGGGAGGAGAAACCTGTTAAGGGTGAAAACAGGGCACATTTTACCACATTTGGAAGCTGAGTGAATTCCATAAAACTGAAGAATCTTAGGGTGATTGTTGGGCTGTGCTGGTTAACTGTGATATGCAAGACTTACGAGATCAAATTCATTGGAAATTAAATCTTGATGAGATTTTTCAGAGTTTACTTGAAAAGAAAACTCCTTAAAGAGGAGTTGGATGCAACAGATTTGCAGTCACTCCCTCCCCTTTCAGTTGGTTGGAATTAAGGATGGACAGTTAAATGAAGGCTCAGCCTCATAGCTTCCGTCCTTAGCCGTGGTATCTGCCCTCCCTTCCACTGTTGCCAGTTATCGCCTAAGTTATGCAAGATGCTGGAATGACGGAACGCAAATCACCTCAATAAAGCTCATATTTTTCACCTTAGACCTGCATATATATTTATTAAGTCTATATTCAGCACTAGGTTCTGAAGTGGCCTTTAAGCATAGTGCATATCACTACTGACTGGAGTAGAGAAGCTTGTGACCTGGTTGCTAGGTGCGCCCATTCCCTACATCACAAAGTGAATAACATCTGTTTGGAGCAGATGTCCAAAGACACATCGCGTGAAGAGAGGAAACAGATTGGTTTATTATTGTGTGTCAGCCAAAAATAAAACATGAGCACTGCCAATGATGAAGGAAAATGGATCTTTCAGAAAATTCTTAGAGTTGATCTACTTGTGTTTCATACAGTGAGTTGTGTTGCTACTAATGAATCATAAAGACTACTTTTAAATCAGCAACTATTACACTTACAATGGAGAAAACAAGTTTACTTCACTCTTAATTGTAAGTGTGATGTCGGAGCCTGTTCCTAGTCAGTCCTCTGTTTGAATGCCTTGAAGTTATCTAATTATGGGGGGAGGAGACAAAAGTGACAGCCATGTTGTCTGTATTCAAGATGTAGGGACAGAATGTCCCATCTGGGGACCAGCAGTAAACAGGACAAATTGCCAAGCTAATAACCCTCGAGGTGTAGATTGTTTTTCAGTGAAAGAACTGACCCCAGCACAGATGACCACTGGTGGAATAAGTTGAACTGTTCCTTGGGCAAACTAAATTTATTGCTCTTTCCTACCTCCCATCCACCTCCATTTTCCTTTAAAAGGTATTGATATACATGCAGCATTGTCTCAATTTACCAATTGAGAGTCTTGTTCCAGTTTCTTCGTGATTGAATTGAAATTTGCATTTATTTTTCTTGCCAAGAGAACGAAAGTTCGGTCCAAGTGGGTGTCTGCAGTTCAAATTAAAGGGAAAAAAAACTAAGCAATTTAAAAGCTGTTTTTTGTTCCACATGGAGAATTCTTCCAAAGAGAACCAAGATCGGGCTGGATCTTAAATCCTCATTATTTCTTTCGGTAATAAAACATCTCGAGGGTTTGGCTAAAGGGGGACCAAAACACTGGTCCAGCTGCCTTGGTGCATTCCTAAATTGCCATTGGGCAAACCAAAACCATGTTGTTTTGTGCGTTGATTGGACCACAGTACAATTACAAACATTTGAGTTGTATTCTCTGCACTGAATGATTGGGTGACAGAGGCAGACACCTTAAAATGCTTAACTGGAGCAATGGGTAACTGGAAGGAAACATCAGGTAGGGCTCCCACTTGTGATTGCTATCCAGTGACGCTGGCTGGAAAGTGCATGTGTGAAAATTGGGAGAGGACCAAAGTATCGTGCTGCTTCCTTGCAATAGTTTGCTAACAATTGCTGGTAATTGTGGTTCTGCCTTTACCACAATCACAATTCTCTCCGTGGATCACTATCTTGAAGTGGTGGATAGGCTTGTGCACTTCAATCTCTTGAGCAATGCTGTCAGGAACTCCTTGCTCCTGGTAGGGCCTCTCATGGTGGCAAGATCGGGGGAAGGTGCCAGACAAAATGCGGTCCAAAAAGTCCTCAAAGGCACTACAAGCAAAGGAAGACTGTGCATCTCACCTGCTGTGAAGGCAGAAGAAGACTGCAGCGGCAAGGTGATCCTGGTAATCGTGGTTCAACACGTCACCAAAATCTGGCCATCAACCCATCTCAAGATCATTTGGCAATGACTGTGCCCCAAAATCCCCATATTAACAAAGTCACATGCAAGATTCTATCCGGTTCCGTTTGCCAAGTCCTGTGGCGATGGGGAATTGGTGACAAGGACAGGGCTGTGAACTTGAGAGTCTCGAGTCAAGATTCTGCACAAAGGTGACAGTTTTATTTTTATTATTTCACAGGATGTGGCTGGGCCAGCATTTATTGCCCATTCGTAGTTGCCCTTGAGAAGGTGGTGGTGAGCTGCCTTCTTGAACCGCTGCAGTCTATGTGGTGTAGGTACACCCACAGTGTTAGGAAGGGAGCTCCAGGATTTTGACCCAGTGACAATAAAGGAACGGCGATATATTTCAAATGAGGATGGCGAGTGACTTGGAGGGGAACTTCCAGATGGTGGTGTTCCCATCTATCTGCTGCCCTTGTCCTCCTAGATGGTAGTGGTTGTGGGTTTGGAAGGTGCTGTTTAAGGATTCTTGATGAATTCCTGCAGTGCATCTTGTAGATGGTACACACTACTGCTACTGTGCGTCGGTGGTGGAGGGAGTGGATGTTTGTGGATGGGGGTGTCAATTAAGGGGTTGCTTTGTCCTGGAAGGTGTCAAGCTTTGAGTGTTGTGGGAGCTGCACTCATCCAGGCAAGTGGGGAGCAGTCCATCACAGTTCTGACTTGTGCCTTGTAGAGGGTGCACAAGCTGTGGGGAGTCAGGAGGTGAGTTACTTGTCGCAGGATTCCTAGCCCCTGACCTGCTCTTGTAGCTACAGTATTTATATGGCCAGTCCAATTCAGTTTCTGGTCAATGGTAACCCTCAGAATATTGATAGTGAGGGATTCAATGATGGTAATGCAATTGAATGTCAAGGGGCGATGGTTAGATTCTCTCTTGTTTGGAGATGGTCATTGGCTGGCACTTGTGTAGCGCGAATGTTAGTTGCCATTTGTCAGCCCAAGCCTGGATATTGTCCAGGTCCACATCCCCTTTTCTGACCTTATGATCAAAGGAAGGTCACTGATAAAGCAGCTGAAGATGTTTGGGCCAAGGACACTACCCTGAGGAACTCCTGCAGTGATGTCCTGGAGCTGAGATGACTGACATCCAACAACCACAACCATCTTCCTTTGTGCTAGGTATGACTCCAACCAGCGGAGAGTTTTCTCCTGATTCCCATTGCCTCCAGTTTTTCTAGGGCTCCTTGATGCTGCACTCAGTCAAATGCGGCTTTGATGTCAAAGGCAGTCATTCTCTCCTCACCTCGGGAGTTCAGCTCTTTTGTCCATGTTTGAACCAAGACTGCAATGAGGTCAGGAGCTGAGTGGCCCTGGCGGAACCCAAACTGGGCATCAGTGAGCAGGTTATTGCTAAGCACGTGCCTCTTGATCGCAGTGTTGATGACCCCTTCCATTACTTTGCTGATGATCGAGAGTAGACTGATGGAGTGGTGATTTGTCCAGCATTTTGTGCACAGGACATAGCTGGGCAATTTTCCATATAGCTGGCTAGATACCAGTGCTGTAGCTGTACTGGAACAGCTTAGCTAGGGGTGCGGCAAGTTCTGGAGCACAAGTCTTCAGTACTATTGCCAGAATATTGTCAGGGCCCATAGCCTTTGCAATATTAAGTTCCTTCAGCCATTTCTTGATATCACATGGAGTGAATCAAAGTGGTTGAAGACTGGCATCTGTGATGCTGGGGATCTCCAGAGGAGGCCGAGATGGATCATCCACTCGGCACTTCTGGCTGAAGATTGTAACAAATGGTTCAGCCTTACCTTGTGCACTGATGTGCTGGGCTTCCCCATCATTGAGGATGGGGGATATTTGTGGACCCTCCTCCAGTGAGTTGTTTAATTGTCCACCACCATTCACAACTGGATGTGGCAGGATTGCAGAGCTTAGGACATGCATGAAGGTGGTTGGACACCTGTGTTGGGACAGAGGTGTCTTTGGGCAGCAGCATTTGTGACTGAGCAGTCCTCTTCAATATACCTCTGATTACCTCAAATGGGGGAGGGGCTAGAAAAGTGCCCTAAAAATAGGCTGTCCCACTTTCTCCTGCCTGGGGAACCACACCCTGCGGGGGAACACCATCTTTGTGGCCAAAGAAAGAAAACTTTAAATTCTGCAACTTGGAATGTTAGAACACCTACAGATAATCTCAAGAGTGATCATCGGTAGGAAGAACTGCAATTGTATCCTGTCACCTATCAAGACTCCAAATTGACATTGTCACCCTCAGTGAGATCCCGTCTCCCTGGGGAGGTGCAGTCGAAGGAACACGCTGATACACCAAGGAAAAGCTGACAGCGTCTCTTGTATCCACAGAGTTGGTTTTGCCCTTCGGAATAGGATCTTGGATGCACTGCTAGAACTCTCCAATTGTATAAATGAAAGACACTCATGACACTTCACCTACAGTTCAGCTGTAACCAATATGCCACTGTCGTCAGTGCTTATGTCCCGATCCTTGACTCTGATGAAGATGCTAAGAAAACATTTTCCTTTGACTTTGATGAAGTATTCACTGCCATCCCAAAAGAAGAAATAAATCCTCCTGGGAAATTTTAATGCCAGGGTTAGCCGTGACTCCGATGTCTGGAGTCCATTAGGAAAAAACGGGATGGGAAAAGTCAATGCAAATGCTGTCCTCCTACTGACAAAGTGTGCTCTGAATGGCCTCATTATAACAAACACCCTCTTCTGCCAGAAGGACAAATACAAAACTACATGGAGGCATCCTAGATCAAATCATTGCCACCTCCTGGATAATGTCATTGTTCAGGTCAAAGATCTAAGTGGCGTCTATATCACTCGATCCATGTGGGGGACTGATACCTGCTGGACAGATGATAGACTTGTTTGATCAGTGATGAACATCCACTTAGCACCAAGATATTGCAAGGTGCAAAGGTCCAAGAGGAAGATCAGTGTCTCAGCAGCCTGATCAAAGAGAGGAATTCCAAATGCAGCTCGCAACCAATCTGGAAAATCTTCACACATCCAACTCAATTCCAGAACAGTGAGGTCAAATAAAGTCAGCTGTACTTGACTTCTGTATCCAGAACATTGGATTTGAGCATCGTTGTCTCCAAGACTGGTTCAACGAAAAATATGCTGAAATATATAAGACCATAAAATGTAGGAGCAGTAGTAGGCCATTTGGCCCATCGACTCTGCTCCACCATTCAATGAGATCATGGCTGATCTGATAATCCTCAACTCCACTTTCCTGCCTTTTCCCCATAACCCTCGATTCCCTTACTGTTTAAAAATCTGTCTATCTCAGCCTTGAATATACTTAACGACCCAGCCTCTACAGCGCTCTGTAGTAAAGAATTCCACAGATTCACTACCCTCTGAGAGAAGACATTCCTCCTCATCTGTCTTAAATGGGCGACCCCTTACTCTGAGATTATGCCCTGTGGTCCTAGCCTCTCCCACAAGGGGAAACAACCTCTCCGCATCTGTTCTATCAAGCCCCCTAAGAATCTCATATGTTTCAATAAGGTCACCCTTCGTTCTTCTGAACTCCAATGAGTACAGGCCCAACCTACTCAACTCCTCCTCATAAGAAAATCCCTCCATACCCGGGATCAACCTAGTGAACCTTCTCTGGACTGCCTCCAATGCCAGTATATCTTTCCTTAGATAACAGGACCAAAACTGTTCACAGTATTCTAGGTGTGGTCTAACTGGTGCCTTGTATAGTTTTAGCAAGACATCCCTATTTTTATACTCCATTCCCTTTGAAATAAAGGCCAACATTCCATTTGTCTTCCCTATTACCTGCTGAACTTGTATGTTAGCTTTTTGGGGTTCATGCACGAGGACCCCCAAATCCCCTTGTGGTGCTGCTTTTTGCAGTCTTTCTCCATTTAAGTAATATTCAGCTCCTCTATTCTTCCTGCCAAAGTGCATAACCTCACATTTTCCCACATTATGTTCCATCTGCCAAGGTTTTACCCACTCACTTAACCTGTCTATATCCCTCTGAAGACTCTCTGTGTCATCCTTACCACTTGCCTTCCCAACTATTTTTGTGTCATCCACAAACTTGCTGATAGTACAGTCACTTCCCTCATCTCAGTCATTAATATATTTTGTAAATAATTGTGGCCCCAGCACTGATCCCTGTGGCACTCCACTAGTTAGAGGTTGCTATCCTGAAAATGTCCCCCTTACCCCAACTTTGTTTTCTATTAGTTAGCCAATCCTCTATCCATGGTAATATATTACCCCCAACACCATGGGCTCATTAGTTTCCCTAGTACTTTTTCTCTAGTGATAGTTATTGTATTTATTTCCTCCACTCCTTTTGCCCCTTGATTATTTAGTATTTTTGGAATGCTGTTAGTGTCTTCTACTGTGAAGACTGATGAGAAGTATTTATTCATCTCCTCAGCCATTTCCTGGTTCCCCATTATTAGTTCCCCAGCCTCGTTCTCTAACGGGTCTATGTTCCCTTTGGCCTCTCTCTTCCTTTTTATATATTTAAAGAAGCTCTTACTGTCTGTTTTTATACTACTTGCTAGTTTACCCTCAAAGTTTATTTTCTCCCTCATTATTTTTTTGGTCATCTTTTGTTTTTAAAACTTTCCCAATCCTCTGGCTCACCACTAATCTTTGCCACATTGAATGTTTTTTCTTTCAATTTGATATTATCCTTAACTTCCTTGGTTAACCATGGCTGGTTGATCCCCTTCCTAGAATCCTCCTTCCTCACTGGGATATATCTTTGTTGTGAGTCATGAACTATTTTCTTAAATGTCTACCATTGTTCATCAACCATCTTTTCTGCTAAACTCCTTTCCCAGTCCACTCCAGCCAACTCTTCCCCTCGTTCCTTTGTAATTACCCTTATTTAAGTTTAGTACAGTTGTTTCCAACCCAAGTTTCTCACTCTCAAACTGAATGCTAAATTCTACCATGTTATGGTCACTGTTTCCTAGGGGATCTTTTACTCTGAGATCATTTATTAAACCTGCCTTATTACATGTTACCAGACCCAAAATAGCCTGATCCTTGGTTGGATCCACAACATATTGTTCTAGGAAATTGTGCTGAATACACTCTATGAATTATTTCTCGTGGCTACCTCTGCTAATTTGATTTTCCCAATCTACATGAAGATTAAAGTCACCCATGATTGATGTACTGCCTTTTTTACATGCCCACATTATCTCCTGATTTATTCTCTGTCCTACAGTATAACTACTGTTAGTGGGCCTATAGACTACTCCCACCAGTGTCTTCTTCCCCTTGTTATTTCTTACCTCCACCCATATGGATTCTACATCTTCCGATCCAAGATCATTTCTTGCTTTCGTACTTATTCCATCCCGTACTAACAAAGCTACCCCACCACCCTTTCCTTCCTGTCCTTTTGAAAAGTCACATACCCTTGAATATTTAGCTCCCAGCTTTGATCTCCTTGTAACCGTGTCTCTGTAATGGCCATAAGATCATACCCATTAACCTCTATTTGTGCTGTTAATTCATTTATGTTGTCCCGAATACTACGTACATTCAAGTAAAGAGCCATTAATTTTGCCTTTTGACCATTTTTCCCCCTTTGACCTTATTTGCTGCTTTTTTTTAATGTTTGTACGCCCTGTCCTTCCTGTCACTCTCTAGGTATCATTACCTAAATAGCTGCCCTGCAATGTAGCCATATCCTTTTGCTTTGTAAGTCTACGTATCCCCTCTCCAAAACCCTCCCTCCAACTCTGTGTGACCTCCTAGAACAAAAACGAGCACTCTTCATTGTCTGGCAAAACAACCCAAGGTTGCAAGTTGAGAAGGCAGTATTCCAACAACTCAAGGCTGACGCCCTGAGATAAATACAGAAGATAAAGGACACTGGGCAGTAAGAGGAAGCCTGAGAGATCCAACAATATGCTGACAATCATGACACGCAAAGCTTTTTTGAAGCCACCAGGATCATCTATAGACCAAGGTCAAATGGACAAAATCCCCTTCACTCACAGGATGGTATTTCTCCTCCGAAGTATGAAGATGCCATTCGTCAATGCTGGAAAGAACATTTTGAACAGCTCCTCAACTGTGAATCCACAGTGGCAGCTGATACTCTCCAAGCTATTACCTTGTAGTAGAATCCATGGGCGAACCACCATTAATGGGAGAGCTGCAAAAAGCAATCTGGATGAAAAACAACAAAGTCTGTGGTGCCAGTGGTATTCCAGCTGAGGTCTTCAAAGCTGGCGGAATTTTGCTCACAGCAAGACTCCATGTACTCATCCTACGAACTTGGAAGGAATTTGACAATTGTAACTATCTTCAAGAAGGGAGATAAATCATGCAGTGGAAACTGAAGGTATTTCCCTCTTGTCCATAGCAGGGAAAATTCTGACACGCAATCTCCTGAATCACCTACTTCCCGTGGCTGAGGAAATCCTCCCAGAAACACAGTGTGGCTTTAGTCCTTCTGGAGGAACCTCTGACATGGTTTTTGTTGCTAGACAAATCCAACAAAAATGTTGAGAACAATACCAGGAACCCTTCATTGCATTCATCGACCTGACCAAAGCATTTGACTCAGTAAATTGTGAGACTCTGTGGATTCTGCTCTGAAGATTTGGATGTCCAAGAAACTTCTTCACAATACTGCAATTGCTTCATGATGATATGACTGCAACTGTCTTTGAGTGGGAGATCTAAAACAGACACCTTCAAATCCTGGACCAGTGTCAAGCAAGGCTGCGTGATAGCCCCCATTATGTTTGCAATCTACCTCACAGTGGCTATTCACTTCATCAAAAGACAATTCCCTCTGGTGTGACTATTAATACCATCTAGATGGGAAACTCTTTAACCTCAGTTGCTTCCGTGCCAAAACTATACTGACCACCAAAGACATACATGATCTATGGTTTACAGATGACTGCAGTGTTGTTGCTCACACTGTACCTGATTTGCAAGCCACTCTCAATCTCTTCAATTCTATATACAAAAAACTCAGCCTGTCCTTGATTGTTTCTAAAACAAAACTCATATCAACCCAGACCTGTTCAGTCAAATATTCCACCTCCCATATATGTTGAAAGAGAGTCTCTGGAATATGTTGAGTGCTTCTCATACCTTTGCAGCCACTTCTCTCAAAAGGTAACCATTGACGTGGAGATCCAATGTTGGATCAGCTGCACCAGCTCAGCCTTCTACAAACTACAGCAGCGAGTGTTTGATAACAAAGATCTCCGCAAGTCATAAAGGTCCTAATGTACAGAGCAGTTATCGTCACCACACTCCTGTACTGCAGCAAGACCAGGACTGTGTATCAGCAACACGTAAGAGCACTAGAGAAATTCCACCAGCAATGCCTCTGCTGCATCCTCTGGATTCAATGGGAGGATGGTCGAACAAATGCTCGTGTCCTTCTTGAATCCAGCTCCATAAGCATTCAGGCAAAACTCCGGCAAAATCAACTTCATTGCTGTCAGGGTGACCACAAAGTGTCTCCTCTGCCAGGTCCTGTTTTCTCAACTCTCAAATGGCCAGCGTTCCAAGGGAGGACAAAGAAAACACTACAAAGACACTCTGAAGCTCTCCTTGAAGTGTGACAGCATTGACATTAATGACTGGGAGGCGCTTACTACCAGTTGTTCAAAATGGCAATAATTTGTCTATCAAGTTGCATCATACTTTGAGTCACAACGTCTTAATGATGACACAGCGGCAGCAGAGAAGGAAATAAAAGGGAGCATATCCTACACCCCAGATCCCACTGCCTCGTGGGATGTTCTGCCCCATGTGCTCAAAGATCTGTGGTCAACAATCAGCCTTTTGAGTCACTGGAAGACCCATGGCAGAAAGTTGTGACCCTGAATAGACATCATCCTCAAATCGAGGGACAGCTGACGATGATGTTGGTAACTGTGGTAGCCATTTTGTGTGCCACATGATCCCACAAAACAACAATGAGATGAGTGTTTGTCTGTATTTTGTGGTGTTTGATTGAATGAGGAGTGATGACCAGGACGGTGAGAACTCTCATTCAAATATTGTAATAGGATTTTGTAATTTCGCCAGAATAAGCAGATTTGGTTTAACATCTTGTCAAAAGATGCCATCTCTGAAAATGTAGCACACCATGTGTGCTACACAGAATTGTCAGCCGAGATTACTTACGCGCTTGCCCTGGATTGGGGCTTGAACCCACAACCTCTGACTTGGGTGGGTGCACTGCTAACTGAGCCAAGCTGATCTTTTGAGATGGTGGGCAGCTGCTGTTTTATTTGGGGGTGGGAGCGAGAATGAGATGAATGAAAGGGAAAGAAAAAATGATATCGCCCTAGGTGACTTGGAAGTACTGAGCGATCAATTAAAGCCAACATTCCAGTGTTGTATGACGAGTCAGAAAAGCTCATTTACTGGTAGATTCTTTTAAAACACCACCTGATTTGTTTTGGTGCGGACAAAGGATTAACAAATGATTTGTAAAGTTCACATTTCACGCTCCTGGCATCTGTCTGTGGGAAACCATTGAGCGGGGGTGGGTGGGGGGGTGATTTGTATAGATAAGAACATTGAAGCTAGACAGTGTTACTTGCAAATTACCCAAAAGGCCCAGAAGACACCTAAGATACGATGAAATGAAAAGAATATTTTTATTATTATTCAGCACATCAGTGAGTTATTACTGACACTCCAGTGTAGTACTGAGGGAATATTGCACTGTCTGAGGTGGCATCTTCTGGATGAGACATTAAACTAAGGCCCTCTCTTCCCTCTCATGTGGATTTAAAATATCTCTTGGCACTATTGGAAGTGCAGTTGGGGAGTTATCCCTGATGTCCTGGTCAATGTTTACCCCTAAATCAACATCACTAAAACAGATTATTTGGTTATCTATCTAATTGCCCTTTGTGGGATCGTACTGTGTGCAAATTGTCTGCTGCGTTTCTGACTTTAAATTGGTGACTATATTTCAAAAAGTACTTCATTGACTGTAAAGTGCTTTGGGATATCCTGAGGTTGAGAAAGGCGCTATATAAATGTGAGTTCTTTCCTTTGCTTTGAGGGGTTATTGTAATGTGAGTGAGCTGTGAAGGTGGTAATTGAAATACACTTAGCTTTTCTTCATACAGCAGCGATATAGGTTGTTGAGGTGGTCAGTGATGGGTGCCTTTTCAAAAATAATAACTGTATTTGAAGTTTCCAGTCATGTACTTGTTCTCTTCAACAGGGTGAGAAATGGAGATGGCTGTCAGTGGGAGCATAAAGCGAAAATTCGAAGAGGTGGATGGTTCATCATTGTGTTCTTCACCCAAGGAATCGGATGATGACATTTCCAGCAGCGATAGTGCAGACAGCTGTGACAGCCTCAACCCCCCCACCTCCAGGGAACTGAGCCGTAAGTGCCTAAGGCAATTAAAGAGACAGGCTTTCATCATCATAACTATAGCGTGTAACTGGAGCAAGATGATAAATTATTACATGTCATCGTGGAAGAAAAAGAAAATCTTGGCTCCCTTACCGATTGATTTGTGCCCGGTTTTTTTTTTTGTGTGGGTCTGAGTGTCTTGGGATGAGGGATTTTGATTCAGCAGTGTAAACATCGAGGATTAGCTGGTGGACACTGATCTCCTGAAATCCAATCTAATCGAGTGCCAGTATAAAAGCAGCTCCCGTGAAGTACGAGATTTGTGCTGATAACTGTGTAATGTTGGCAACTCCACAGTGAAACTCGGTTTGAATTATTAAACTGTGGTTCTTCTCTGCCCACCTGCTCCCAACAACTTCAGCTCTAGGTAGCAAAGTACTAAATCCCACTTATCCAGCAAAAATGTGAGTTCTGATTTCCTACAGTGTAACTTGTCCCAGACAGCCTTCCCACACCATGCTTGCTATTGTGTTTAGTCAACCTACCACTGATGGAAATGCTTCAATTTGGCCATCCACTAATGGTTCAATCGGTATGTGCACCACCTCATGCACAGCTGAGCCTGGAAGGCCCAATGTTTGTTTGCCATTTGGTTGTTAACCATAGCAGGGATTGCGGGGAGACTCCTTCAATTGGTCTTTGCATCTCTTGGAGCAGAGTGGGAAACTCCTACTCCTGAACGTTATCTTCTGAAAAGCGCACATGTGTGGATGTAAGGTGCAGAGAATATTGGGTCATCTGTGATGCCCTCCATTGTTAAATGGCCTGCCTGCACTCCAACATGGTTATGCATGAAAAATGGCCACATTGATGAATAACCGATGACAGGCATCTGTAGGACGACCACAAGATTCAAGACCTTCAGGAGGCAAGTGGGAAATGCATGTTCAGCATTAAATCTTCACTTGTTTTTAAAAGAGGAATATTTTGGGTATTTGTGTGAATAGACTTCAGACCCCAGTCAGGTGACTGGATTACAGCTGCAGTTTGACCGATTTTAAAATAAGCAAAAACAAAATCCAAGAAGCCAATATTCAACAGAGCAGAAAACCTTCTTGACTGTCTGCAACCTTGTCCCTATTTTTTGCTGAAATTTTGTCCTTTTAATTACACAATACTGAAAATATTTCAATTCACAATAGAGACATCTGCTTGACAAATAAAATGACAAGTAGGACAGCTGAAGATCTGCCTAGAAGCAAAACTTTGGTGATGCACTGGCTCTTTGTAGTGCAGCAGGAGGATAGGAGGCAGCTGGGACTGTAAGCCTTTCCACAGCTATCAGCCGATTCTAACCAAAGTTCAGAGTCACTTTCTCTTCTCCTTCTTATGGCTCCCTGTGAAAACCTATGTGCAAGAAACCTATTTGTGGCTGTCCCTGGCTCCAAAGCTGCTAAGCTCCCCAGGTTGTTTTAACTAATCTCTAGGTTAAAGAATTAACAGAAGCCAACTAACAAGCCCTCCCTGTCCTACTATTATCTTCTGTAGTTTTTCTTGTCTGAAGTGTTGTCAAAACCTGGTCCTTTTAAGCCTTCATAAGCCAAAAGGGGGCAAGAAAACCAACTGAAGTAAATTAATGTTCAGTATTTCCCAGTTGATGGGCATCGTGCATCTCATCCTTGCTGGCTGCTCTTTGATCTGTCAAACACCTGAAGAGACAGAAAGCTCAGGCTGCGGTCTAGTTCTCTATCCATCCACTGAATATTGCTTTTCATATTGACTTAAATCCACTTGATCAATGGACGTCCAAACCCTCTACACCTCCATCCCCCACCAGGATGGTCTGAGGGCCCTTAGCTTCTTCCTTAAACAGAGGCCCAAACAATCCCCATCCACAACCACTCTCCTCTGTCTGGCTGAACTTGTTCTCTCACTGAACAATTTCTCCTGAAACTTGTCTCACTTCCTCCAAATAAAAGGTGTGGCTATGGGTACCCGCATGGGCCCCAGTTATGCCTGTCTCTTTATGGGGTATGTGGAACATTCCATGTTCCAGTCCTACTCCGGCCCCCTCCCACAACTCTTTCTCCGGTACATCGATGACTGCTTCGGTGCTGCTTCATGCTCTCGTCGGGACCTGGAAAAATTTATTAATTTTGCTTCCAATTTCCACCCCTCCATCATTTTCACATGGTCCATCACTGATGCTTCCCTCCCCTTCCTTGACCTCTCTGTCTCTATTTCTGGTGATAGACTGTCCACTAATATTCATTACAAGCCCACCGATTCCCACAGCCACCTCGACTCCTCACACTCTGCTTTCTGTAAGGACTCCATCCCATTCTCTCAGTTCCTTTGCCTCCGTCGCATCTGTTCCGATGATGCCACTTTCCAAAACAGCGCTTCTGACATGTCTTCCTTCTTCCTTAACCGAGGTTTCCCACCCACAGTGGTTGACATGGCCCTCAACTGTGTCCACCCATCTCCCGCGCCTCTGCCCTCACACCTTCCTCTCCCTCCCAGAACCATGATAGGGTCCCCCTTGTCCTCACTTTTCACCGCACCAGCCTCCGCATTCAAAGGGTCATTCTCCTCCATTTCCGCCAACTCCAGCATGATACCACCGCCAAACACATCTTCCCTTCACCCCCTCCGGCGGCATTCCGCAGGGATCATTCCCTCTGGGACACCCTGTTCCACTCCTCCATCACCCCCAACACCTCAACCCCCTCCCACGGTACCTTCCCATGCAATCGCAGAATGTGTAACACCTGCCCCTTTCATTCCCCCTTCCTCACCATCCAAGGGCCCAAACACTCCTTTCAAGTGAAGCAGCATTTCACTTGCACTTCCCTCAATTTAGTCTACTGCATTCGCTGCTCCCAATGTGGCTTCCTCTACATTGGAGAGACCAAACGCAGACTGGGTGACCGCTTTGCGGAACACCTTCAGTCTGTCCGCAAGCATGACCCAGACCTCCCTGTCGCTTGCCATTTCAACACTCCACCCTGCTCTCTTGCCCACATGTCCGTCCTTGGCCTGCTGCAATGTTCCAGTGAAGCTCAACGCAAACTGGAGGAACAGCACCTCATCTTCCGACTAGGCACTTTACAGCCTTCCGGACTGAATATTGAGTTCAACAACTTCAGACCATGAACTCTCTCCTCCATCCTCACCCCTTTTTCCAAATATTTATTTTAAAATTTTTATATACTTTTTTTCCCACCTATTATTATTATTTTTAAAATTTATTTCCATTCATTGTTTTATCCCCACCTTTTAGCCTATTTTGATCTTTTCTCCCATACCGTCCCCTCCCCCCACCCCACCCCCAGTAGGGCCATCTGTCACTTGCTCATTCTGCTCTCTACTCTTAATGTCACCATCTGCACCTCCTTTAGCCAGTATCACCACCATCAACACCCCTTTGACCTTTTGTTTATGACACCTTTCACAATCTCACCTTTACCCCCGCCGTTAAACAGTATATATTTCACCATATTTCTTCTCTTTAGCTCTGAAGAAGAGTCATACAGACTCAAAACGTTAACTCTGTCTTTCTCTCCACAGATGCTGTCAGACCTGCTGAGTTTTTCCAGCACTTTTTGTTTTTGATCAATGGTTGCACTTGACTATGAATTTCACCCTTTTCCTTAATCTTTTTTACTCATTCTAAATTTGATGACCCTTTGTCTCTTATTCCCCAATCAGAGGAAGTAAGTTTTCCCTATTCACTCATTTTAAAAACCTCAATTAAATCTCTTCATATTCTCTGCTCTTGGGGAAATAGTGCCAGTATCTCGAGTCTACACCAGTAGTGTCAAACAAGGTCATAGTAAGTCAGCAGCATGTTTTACGCTATTAGCATAGACCAATTTCACCTAGATAAAAGCAAAATACTGCGGATGCTGCAAATCTGAAACAAAAACAGAAAATGCTGGAAAAACTCAGCAGGTCCAGCAGCATCTGTGGAGAGAGAAACAGAGTTAACGTTTCGAGTCCGTACTCAACAGCTTGAATTTTCCTCACCTTGATAAATGCATTAAAGGAGATACTTTCAGGACCGGGAAACTTGGAAGCAGCACTTTGCTCTTTGGGCTGCTGTAACTAATAATCCTACTGATGGCACTTGGGCCAGTTTTAATTGACTTCTTGCTGCACATTGGTGGGTAGAAATTCATCTTTGGACGGTATTCAAAATGGGCAATATCGTATCAGCTACCTGTTACGCTCCCTGCCTGACGCTCAGTTTAGTTGACCTCAATGGAACTGAGTATCAAGTGTGTTGTGTGACGGGCGTCCAATACAATACCACTCGTTTAGCATCTCTGCCTGGCAAACCTCTTCCCTGGCTTTTCCTCAAAGCTAAGCTTGTTGGGAGCAGCATGCATCAGGACTGGGGAGAGGTTTACAGTTGTTTAGTGATTGAGGGTTCCTCAGTAACTCTGCAAGTTGCTTCACTTGAACTTTAATCAGAGGATGCTAATCATGGAGAATTCCCAGTGACCTTTCAGCACAAACAAGTAGGTGGATAAGGTCGGGGACAGGCAACCAAAGCATTTGAATTGAAGGATGGAGTGATAACAGTTGCTTGCAAAGAGCTGGCTGGCTGCTGTTGAAACTAGATGGAGCTGAGCAGTAACTAAGTGGTGGGCGACACTTCTGCAGCTATGGTCTTCACATAAGTTCAATGAAAACTGACTCATCAGCTGCAGAAATTTGAGTAACTAGGTTTAAACTGGTGAGGTGGGGTTTATTTCCAAAATGTGATAATGTTGGGAACAGTGCTCTCAAATACTCTTTTCCCATCTCAGTGAAAAGCTCTGTTCAATTTTAACCACATTTCACAGATGACTTCCCTTAGTCAGACACCGTTTTTCACAAAGGCACAAGCCACTATATTTTTATGCAATCCTTCCTTAGTGCTTGAAATGATTGATGGACCCAGAAGAACTAGTTGTGCTGATGCTGACCTTTGGGTTCATGATTGCTATTTGGTTGAAAGTGTTTTCCCTCCATCAGTTGGAGCATTTTAACCGTGGTGGGTTTTTAATTATCAATAACTCGAGTTCTCATCACAGTAAAATTGACATAAGTTTATGGAGTCTAGAGAGTTCGCCTGGATTTCTGGCTCTGCTGCTGAGGGCCTATAACCAACCCTCACACCTATTAAAACTAAAGACGCGCATTTATGTAGTGCCTTTCACAACCTCCCATGGTGCTTTATAGCCAGTGATGTACTTTTTTGAAGTTACATAGGATTAAGTAGGAAATACGGCACCGAAACAGGCCATTCAGCCCAACTATCCATGCTTATGTTTATGCCCCACTCGAGCCTTCTCTCATCTTTCTCATCTAAACCTACCATCATAACCCTCTATTCCATTTTCTCTCATATGCTTGTCTAGCTTCCTCTTAAATGCATCTATACGATTCACTTCAACCACTCTCTATGGTAGTACATTCTCACCACCCTTTGGGTGAAGAAGTTTCTACTGAATTCCCTATTGGATTTCTTGGTGACAATCTTATATTGATGGTCCCTAGTTATGCTCTTCCCCACAAGAGGAAACATTCTCTCTGTATCCACTCGATCAAAACCTTTCAGAATTTTAAAGACCTCTATTAGATCAGCCTTCTTTTTCAAGAGAAAAGATACCCAGCCTGTCAATCCTTTCCTGATATGTACGCCCGTACATTTCTGGTATTATCCTTGTAAACCTTCTCTGCACACTCTCCAGTCCCTCTATGTCCTTTATATGACATGGCAAACAAAACTGTGCGCAGTGCTCTGTGTCGTCTAACCAAGGCTCGATACAGGTTTAGCATAACTTCCCTACTTTTCAATTCTATCCCTCTAGAAATAAAGCCTAGTGCTTGGTTTGCTTTTATTTCATGGCCTTGCTAACCTGTGGCACAACTTTTAATGATTGGTGTGTTTGCGCTCTCTTTGTTCCTCTCCCCCCACCTAGAATTGCACCTTCTAAGTAATAGGTGACCTCCCTATTCTATCGACCAAAATGTATGACCTCACATTTATTTGTGTAGAATTTCATTTGCCAATTATTTGCCCATTGTGCAAGTTCATTAATGTGCTCCTGTGATTTGCTGCAGAGTTCCTCATTATTGACTATTCCCCCCCACCCCCGAATTTGGTGTCAGCTGCAAATTTAGAAATTGTGGGCCGGATTTTATGGCCCTGCCCGCCACTGGGTTTGTCCAGTCCTGCTGATAGTCAGTGGGCTTTTGGCTGGGCAGCCGAATCTCCACGGCAGGTCCCGGCACGATGGAGCCAGAAAATCCCAACCTGTGTTTCTGATTCCAAAGTCCAAATGGTTAATGTAAATTGTGAACAGCAGTGTTCCTAGAACTGATCCTTGTTGAACACCACTTCCCACCTTCTACCACTCTGAATAACTACCCTTTATTCCCGCTCTCTACTTTCTGCCTTGAAGCCAGCTAGCAATCTATTCTGCCATTTGTCCCCTCACTCCCCATTCTCTGACCTTATTCATTACTATATTATGGGGTACCTTATTGAAGGTCTTTTGAAAATACAAATAAATTACATTCACTGCATTACCATTGTCTACCCTCTCTGTTGCCACCTCATAAAATTCAATAATGGTGAAGCAAGATTTTCTCTTTCAAAATCCACGCTGACTATTTGCGGGGAGGTGGTGGCTTAGTGGTAATGTCACTGAACTAATAATCCAAAGGACCAGGCTAATGATCTGGGTTCAAATCCCACCACGGCAATTAATAAATCTGGAATTCAAAGCTAGTCTAATGGTGACCACAAAACGATTGTCAATTGTCATAAAAACCCATATGGTGCACTACTGTCCTTTAGGGAAGGAAATCTGCCTTCCTTGTCTTGTCTGGCCTACATGTGACTCCAAACCCACAGCAATGTGGTTGAGTCTTAACTCCCCTCTGAATTGGCCTAGCAAGCCACTCAGTTGTATCAAAACCACTACAAAATATAAAAGGAATGAAACTGGACAGGCCACCCGACATTGACTGGAAATGACAACAGCACACTCAGCCCTGTCGATCCTGCAAAGCCCTCTTTGCTAACATCTGGGGGCTTGTGCCAAAATTTGGAGAGCTGTCCCGCAGACTAGTCAAGCAACAGCCTGACATAGTCATACTCACAGAATCATATCTTACAGATTATGTCCCAGATACCACCATCACCATCCCTGGCTATGTCCTGTTCCACCAACAGGACAGACTCAGCAGAGATGGCGAGGGAACCAACAAGAAGGAAAAACCTATTTGACCTCATCCTCACCAATCTACCTGTCGCAAATGCATCTGTCCATGACGGTATTGGTAGGAGTGACCACCGCACAGTCCTTGTGGAAACGAAGTTCCGTCTTCACATTGAGGATACCCTCATCATGTTGTGTGGCACTAACAATGTGCTAAATGGGATAAAATTTGAACAGATCTAGCAACTCAAAACTGGACATCCATGAGGTGCTGTGAGCCATCAGCAGCAGCAGAATTGTAGACAACCACAATCTGTAACCTCATGGCCTGGCATATCCCCCACTACCATCAAGCCAGAGGATCAACCCTGGTTCAATGAAGAGTGCAGCAGGGCATGCCACGGGTAGTGCCAGGCATACCTGAAAATGACATGTCAAAATGGTGAAGCTACCACACAGGACTATTTGCGTGCCAAACAGTGTAAGCAGCATGTGATGGACAGAGCTAAGAGATCCCACAGCCAAAGGATCAGATCTAAGCTCTGATGTCCTGCCACAACTAGTTGTGAATGGCAGAGGACAAGTAAACAACTAACTGGAGGAGGAGTCTCCACAAACATCCCCATCCTTGTTATGATGTGATAGATGATGTGTGCAAGGCACATCAAATCCACAAGGGAAACTTGATCACGACTGTTTTGCAATTTGTATTTTATTTTGAGTTGCGTGCCCTGAATTCAGAAGTAATAAGACTACCACGACTTCAGAGGTTTTTAGAAAGCTTAATTAAACATTTATTAACAAAAGAAAAGATTTCAAGCACGTACATAGGCCTACAAATTACTACTATAATAACTCCTAAAATTCCTAATTAATCTGGCTTCCAGTTACACCTCCGTTAAGGCAACAGTAAAAACAAATAGATTTAAACAGACCCAGGGAAAGCAACACAATACCCTCGAGAGAGAGTTTCAAAGTGAGTTTTCTCAGCTTCAGTTCCTGTAGACAGCAACTTGATGCACAGAGGCTGGAAGCTTTTCACACTTGTGTTAGATCTTAGAATGCCTTCTCCTCTTACACGTAGCCTCATCTCCTTTATACATGTTTCTACATTTTAATGCAAATTCCATTGTTCCCATATGTTTTTGCAATTTTACTTATCTCGTAATATAAATCTTTCATAGTACTAATTTTATTAGTAACCTTTGGGAAAAATAAACACACTGTTTGGCTTAGCTTCTTCTGGCTAGGTGTAACATCTTACCATCCCTTTGAAATTCAAACTATGCTTTATCTAAAATGCAAATTTTCCTTTCACTATCAGTGCAAAAGACAAGGCTGAAGCAATTACAGCCACCTTCAGCCAGAAGTGCTGAGTAGATCCATCTCAGCCTCCTGCTGAGGTCCCCAGCATCACAGATGCCAGTCTTTAGCCAATTCGATTCACTCCACGTGATATCAAGAAACGGTTGAAGGCACTGGATACTGCAAAGACTATGAGCCCTGACAACATTCCAGCAATAGTACTGAAGACTTGTGCTCCAGACCTAGCCATGTCCCTAGCCAAGCTGTCCCAGTTATGCTACAACAGTGGCATCTACCCGGCAATGTGGAAAATTGCCCAGGTATGTCCTGTCCACAACAAGCAGGACAAATCTAACCCGGCCAATTACCACCCCATCAGTCTACTCTTGATCATCAGTGCTATCAAGTGGCACTTGCTTAGCAATAACCAGGTCACTGATGCTCAGTTTGAGTTCTGCCAGGGTCACTCAGCTTCTGACCTCATTACAGCCTTGGCCTAAACATGGACAAAAGAGCTGAACTCCCGAGGTGAGGTGAGAGTGACTGTCCTTGACAGCAAGGCCGTATTTGACCGAGTGTGGCATCAAGGAGTACTAGCAAAACTGGAATCAATGGGAATCGGGAGGGGGAAACTCTCCGCTGGTTTGTGTCATAACCCAGCACAAAGGAAGATGGTTGTGGTTCTTGGAGATCAATCATCTCAGTCCCGGGACATCACTGCAGGAGTTCCTCAGGATCCTAGGCCCACCGTCTTCAGCTGTTTCATCAATGACCTTCTTTCCATCACAAGGTCAGAAGTGGGGAAGTTCGTAGTTGATTGTGCAATGTTCAGCACCATTTGTGTCTCCCCAGATACTGAAGCAGTCAGTGTCCAAATGCAGCAAGAACTGGACAATATTCAGGTTTGGGCTGATAAGTGGCAAGTAACATTCGCGTCACACAAGTGTCAGGCAATGACCATCTCTAACAAAGCGAGAATCTAACCATCGCTCCTTGATATTCGATGGTATTGACATTGCTGAATTCTCCACCATCAACATCCTGGGCGTTATCATTGACCAGAAACTGAACTGGACTAGCCATATAAATACTGTGGCTACAAGAGCAGGTCAGAGGTTGGGAATCCTGCAGCGAGATTTCTGAAGGAGAGTATCTATCTCCACTTGGAGAGGCAAGGTTTGATCAGGGATAGTCAGCATGGCTTTGTCAGAGGGAGGTCATGCCTAACAAATTTGATTGAATTTTTTGAGGAGGTGACCAGGTGTGTAGATGAGGGTAGTGCAGTTGATGTAGTTTATATGGATTTCAGCAAAGCCTTTGACAAGGTCCCACATGGGAGACTTAAAAAGAAGGCAAAGGCACATGGGATACAGGGTAATTTGATAAGATAGATTCAAAATTGGCTTAATTGTAGGAGGCAGAGGGTGATGACAGAAGGATGCTTTAGTGACTGGAAGCCAGTGTCCAGTGGCGTACCACAGGAATCTGTGCTGGGTCCCCTATTATTTGTCATTTATATAAATGGCATAGATGTGGGGGTAGGATTAGTAAGCTTGTGGATGACACAAAGATTGGCCGGGTGGTTAACAGTGAGGTTGAGTGTCTTGGGCTACAGGAAGATATAGACGGGATGGTCAAATGGGCAGATAAGTGGCAGATGGAATTTAACCCTGAAAAGTGTGAGGTGATACACTTTGGAAGGAGTAATTTGACAAAGAAATATTCAATGAATGGCATGGCACTAGGAAGTTCTGAGGAACAAAGGGACCTTGGCGTGTGTGTCCATGGATCTCTGTAGGCGGAGGGCATGTTAGTTGGGTGGTGAGAAAGGCATATGGGACACTTGCCTTTATTAATCGAGGCATAGATTACAAAAGTAGGGAGGTCATGTTGGAGTTGTATAGAACCTTGGTGAGGCCACAGCTGGAGTACTGTGTGCAGTTCTGGTCGTCACATTATAGGAAGGATGTGATTGCACTGGAGGGTGTGCAGAGGAGATTCACCAGGATGTTGTCTGGGATGAAACATTTAAGTTATGAAGAGACGTTGGATAGACTTGGGTTGTTTTCGTTGGAGCAGAGAAGACTGAGGGGCGACCTGACTGAGGTGTACAAGATTATGAGGGGCATAGACAGGGTGGATAGGGAGCAGCTGTTCCCCTTAGTTGAAGGGTCAGTCACAAGGGGGCATAAGTTCAAGGTGAGGGGCAGGAGGTTTAGGGGGGATGTGAGGAAAAACTTTTTTACCCAGAAGGTGGTGACAGTCTGGAATGCGTTGCCTGGGAGTGTGGTGGAGGCGGGTTGCTTCACATCCTTTAAACAGTACCTGGATGAGCACTTGGCACGTCATAACATTCAAGGCTATGGGCCAAGTGCTGGTAAATGTGATTAGGTAGGTAGATCAGGTGTTTCTCACGTGTCGGTGCAGACTCAATGGGCCGAAGAGCCTCTTCTGCACTGTGTGATTCTGATTCTGAGTAACTCGCCTCTTGACTCCCCAAGGCCTGTCCACCATCTACAAGGCACAAGTCAGGAGTGTGATGGAATACTGACCACTTGCCTGGATGAATGCACCTCCAACAACACTCAAGAAGCTGGACACCATCCAGGACAAAGCAGCCCACTTGATTGGCATCCCATCCGCCACAATAAACATTCAATCCCTCCACCACAGACGCACAGTAGCAGCAGTGTGTACCATCTACAAGGTGCACTGTAGCAACTTACCAAAGCTCCTTCGACAGCATCTTCCAAACCCATGACCTTTACCACCTAGAAGGACAAGGGCAGCAGATGCATGGGAACGCCACCACCTGCAAGTTCCCCTCCAAGTCATACACCATCCTGACTTGGAAATATATCGCCATTCCTTCACTGTCGCTGGGTCAAAATCCTGGAACTCCCTCCCTAACAGCACTGTGGGTGTACCTACACCACATGGACTGCAGCGGTTCAAGAAGGCAGCTCACCCCCACCTTCTCAAGGGGCAATTAGGGATGGACAACAAATTTTGGCCTAGTCAACGATGCTCACATCCCATGAACAAATAATAAAAAAAGATAATTTCTAGATGTTCTTCTATTCTCTCTTTTAGTAAGAATTCCACTATTTTTCCTACACTGATGTTAAGCTTACTGGCATATAATCCCTTGGACATGTTCTGTTCCCCTTCTTAAATATGGAATTATAGTAGCTTTCAGCCAGTCCTCTGGCACTACACTTTTTCTAATGAATTATTAAATATGAGTAGTAATGCCACTGCTATCTTTTCCCTAGATTCTTTTAAAATATGTGGATGCAATCCATCTGGACCAGGTTTTTGATCCCCTTTGAGTTTGTTTAGTTTATTCAATGCACCTTGTTAGTTTTGTATTTTAAATGTACTTATCTCATTGCTCATCTCATCCATCAATGTCATGTCTACCTGTTTTATCTAAAGCACTAAAGTAAAATAAATATTTAATATTTTTGTCATCTCTGTATTGCTACCTGTGGTCTTATCTTGCCTATCCCTTAATGGTCTTTTTTATTTCCCCTCTCAGCTTTCGCTTTTATTGCCTGTACCTGTAAAATATAAAGTGGTGCCTGTAAAATATTTTATTATTTTGTTTTATACTCCTTGATAAAAAGGAACGATGAAGTTAAATTGTCTTCCTAATTGTTTTTTTACTTGTCTCCTAATTTCTTTGTATTTTCTCTTATCATGCACTCCTCTGCTCTCTGTGTTTAATGCATGGCTCTTTCCTAACCCTCAGTTGTTCCCTTATGTCTCTATTCATCCATGAAGTCCCTTTAGTGTTTAGTTTGTCTCTTTCTTTTAGCAGAATATATGTTCCCTGCACTCTGAACACCATTTTAAATGCTTCCCATTGTTGTTGTACACCATTGTTTGCCAGTATAGTTGCCAATTTTATTTTCTCAACTTCTATACAAAGGAGGATACAGAGTCTGCAAAGGGATATAGATAGGTTAAGTGAGTAGGCAAAAGATTGACAGATGGAGTACAATGTGAGGTTGTCCATTTTGACAGGAATAATAGAAAAGCAGAATATTATTAGAATGGAGAGACATTGCAGAATGTTGCAGTAGAGGGATCTGGATCTCCTTGTACATGAATCACAAAACGTCAGCATGCAGGTACAGCATTTTAATTAATTTGGAAGGCAAGTGGAATGTTGGCATTTATTGCAAAGGAGGTGGAGTATAAAAGTAGGCAAGTCTTGCTACAACTGTACAGGGCCGTGGTGAGATCACACCGAGAGTACTGTGTACAGTTTTGGTGACCTTACTTAAGAAGGGATATGACTTGCACTGGAAGCAGTTCAGAGAAGGTTCACTTAGCTGATTCCTGGGATGAAAGGAGTTTGTCTTATGAGGAAAGGCTGAGCAGGTTGGGTCTATACTCATTGGAATTTAGAAGAATGAGAGGTGATTTTATTGAAACATATCAGATTCTGAGGGGAAAACTCAGCAGGTCTAACAGCATCTGTGGAGAGAAAAACAGAGTTAACGTTTCGAGTCCGTATGATTCTTCTCCAGAGCTGAAGACTCTTCTTCCACTCTGAAGAAGAGTCATACGGACTCGAAACGCTAACCCTGTTTTTCTCTCCACAGATGCTGTTCGACCTGCTGAGTTTTTCTAGCATTTTCTGTTTCTGTTTCAGATTTCCAGCATCCGCAATACTTTGCTTTTAAGGTTCTGAGGGGGTTTGACAGGGTAGATGCTGAGAGAAGTTTTCTTTTGTGGGAAATCTAGACCTGGGAGGCACAGTTTAAAAATAAGGGGTCTCCCATTAAAGATGGAGATGAGGAAGAATTTTTTTCTGAGGGTCACCAGCCTTTGAAATTCTCTTCCCCAGAGAGCAGTGGAGGCTGGGTCATTGAATATATTCAAGGCTGAGTTAGACAGATTTTTGATCGACAAGGGAGTTGAGGCTTATGGGGGACAGGCAGGAAAGTGGAGTTAGGGCCACAATCAGATTGGCCCTGACCTTGTCGAGGTGGCAGAACAGTCTCACTGGGCTGAGTGGCCTACTCCTATTTCTTATGATCTTAATCTTCCCCTCAAAGTCAGCTTTTATCCAATCTATTAACTTGGTTTTCATCATACTATGTCCTTCTCTATCACCTTAAAGTCTAAAGTGTAGTAACTGTTGTGATGTAAGAAACACGGTGGTCAATTTACACACAGGAAGCTTCCGCCAAGGAATTTAAAAATGACAGATTAGACTGTAATGAGTGCTCCGTACATCAGTACTTAACACTCTCAGTTCACTCCCTTCCAGTAATGTTTCCGCTTGAACTGATTTCAGTGCAGTGCACATTCATTGACTACTTTTGAACTCCCTTGCAGCAACTTCAATCCTGAAGAAGCAGAAGCGGTTGAGAGCCAAGAATGTTCGCTTCGACCAGGTCACTGTTTACTACTTCACACGCCGCCAAGGCTTCACCAGCGTGCCAAGTCAGGGAGGCAGCTCCCTGGGCATGGCCAGGCGCCACAACTGCATCCGCAGGTACACGCTGTGTGAGTTTGCACAGGAGCAGGAGCACCTTCATCGGGAAATGCTCCGTGACCACTTGAAAGAAGAGAAACTCAATGTGCGAAAAATGAAGGTAAAAGGCTTGCCTGTTTGGGGCTGTTGGTGGCAAGGGTGGCTTTCCCTCCTCTCTTGCCCTTCCCTACATTTCCTCCGATGTAAATTCCTTCTGAATAACTTACCCTTTTGAGTTGAATGAAATGTAATTACAGGTCACTGAAAATTCCGTACATTGTACCTAAATGTAACTCTGGATTGAGTGGAACCTGGCAGCCACTCTCCCAGAACTCCGAAGGTTCCGTCACCACATTTTCGGCAATGTCTAGAAACGGAGTAATCCTAGGCAGCCTTGGTATCATCTAATTTAATTGTTTCATGTTCAAAAAGATAGTGATTATGTTACTGGACTAGTAATCCAGAGGCCTGGACTAATGATCCAGAGACATGAGTTCAAATATTACCATGACAGCTGACAAATCTGGATTTAAAACGCTGGTATCTTAATGGTGACCATGAAACTGTGGGACTGTTGTAAACACCCATCTGGTTCACGAGTGTCCTTTAAGGAAGGAAATCAGTCCTTACCTGGCCTGGCCTACATCCAGATCCACAGCAATGTGGTTGACTCTTAACTGCCCTCTGAAATGGCCTAGCAAACCACTCGGATGTACCAAGCCGCTTGCAGTGCTTCAAGAAGGTTGCTCATCACCGTCATCTTGATGGACGGGCAACAAGTGTTGGCCTTCCCAATGATGTCTGCGTCCTGAGAATGATTTTTTAAAAATGTTTTTAAACTGAATGCAAATGCCCTTAAGTTCATCAAACCAGTCTCTCTTTATGAAGTGAACTGGACTTAATTGAGGGTAACAGTCTGAGTCCACACTGGGCCAAAGAGAATGCCATTAGGGCATTGTACTGGAAGGTTGCTTTCCCTATATCTCAGAAGTGCCTTGGCTGACACAGGATGTATTGAAAGTATTTTAGTGTATGAAGAGAGCAAAATGCTGTGAAAGGGTTGTGAAGCACTTCGAGGGTTAGTGGAAGCAGAAACAAAATGCAGTCTAACCTGAATGGTGATAAGTGGATGAAGGAAATGGGGATATGGGGACAGGGTGGGTAAAATGTGATTAGGGCTATTTATTTGTTTGAAAGGTTGCAGCACCTTGTGTTTTTACGAATGAATTGTCCATCAAAATTACTTGTCACAGTTTAGCCTCCTAAGTACATCAGACCTTTTCCAGAAAGGAAACTTCACTGTCATTCAGCTCGGGGTGAATCACAACATGCTCCTAAAAAAGGAAAACCCCTTCTTACAACACGTCCCACTCCCAGGAATGCCATGGGATCCCAGCCTCTTCCCTTGGACTGTGTTTGACCTATATATGGTTTTATTGAGTGGAATGAAAGGTCCTTGCTTTCAATCTTAGAAGGTGGAGCGAGGTGTAAATGTATGTCGCTGGAGTTCTGGCAGGTGCTCACATTTCTGACCCGTGGCTGATTTCACCAGCAAAATGTAAATTATTTTAGGACACAGAGTACCGGAGCAATGCAGTTATATAATGCAGCTGCATGTCCAAGAACAAGAGTCCAGGAGTCCAAACAGGAGATTTTTGAATATTTTTAAGTGAGAACTTGGCAAGTTTGCTCCTCGTTTTGCCTTGTCTGTTCATGAATGTTTGAAGACCTGATTGTTCTTTAATAGTATTGTTATGTGTACGGAACAAAATGTTACAGTTGCACTTAGCAGAACGTAGTGTTGATCTCTCAGGTCATTTTGTTTAATAAATGGAGGAGCTGAGCTCATTAGCATATTGTCACATTACAACGCCTCAATCTCATTTTCTGATACACTTTCCCGATTCTACATGCTCCATGTCTTTTTTAAAATGACCATTACTATTTGGAGTCCTTCTACAAAGCCTGAAGAACTTGTCAGCACCTTGGAAACGAATGAGCCCTGGTAGCTTCTCTTTGTAAGCATGGCTGAGACTCCCAGTGTCTGGTAGGATTTTCGACATCAATTAAGATTCTTCAAATCTTAACAGAACTTTTAAAATCAGCATAATCTAAGATTACCAAATCTTAGTTCCCACACACACTGTTTACGCTTGACGTAAGCCTTACCTATTTCCCTCCATTTCCTCAGGGAAGAAGTCACCTGCTCCTCTTCAAAACAACGCCCTGGGGATCTGAGAGGGCAGACAGAGCCTTGGTTTAACATCTCATTCAAAAGGGGGAAAATGTAGGAGGAAACAGCTGAGGGGTGAAATTGGGAGCAGTTTGAACTGAGAGGGAAGTTGGGCAGGAAGGGTGCCAGATAAATTGGGAGTGGGTGGGATGGGGGAGAACGCTAGTGGTGAATGTTGTCGGGAGAGGGAAATGGAATAAGAGTACCATCTTGAACTGGGAGGGCTGGGGAAGGAGCATATCTGTGTAAACAGGCTGGGGTTCTGGAGTGGATGCAGTGTGTCTGTGAACTGTGGTGTTGGGAGGAAGGTGGGAGAGTGATTAACTGAGATAATTTTGTGGGAAATTATGGTTTGGCTGGTCTTTTGAAAACTGAAATGCCACTTTGTTTTTCCTATTTTCTAAACGAGTGAAGATTGATCAGTTGTGTATATAAAAAGATGTAAAATCAACTAGAATGTGTCGCTTATAGTGTAATAAATTCAAACCATCCCCTCCCACCCGATAGGTAACAGCATGTGTGCAGAGAGGGACCGTATTTGGACCTAGTGTGCACATTCTAAATTTACCATTACAGTCTGGACTAAAGTCAGATTCTCTGTGCTATTATTTTGTTTTTTTTTAAAAATTCCAGCTTTCTTCTGATTATAGATTCCCTTCCATTGGGAGAAAGAAGTTTAAGATGTAAAGAAAAACAATTCATTCCAAAATGGTAAATAGCAAGTAGTTTTCAATAAAATTCAGTAAATGTAAAGGAAAAAAATTGCAATGCCGATGTTTGTTGTAGACCCTAAAATACTGCACCAGGTTGTGTCAGAAACAAGTACTTTCCAGGGATAGCATTCTTGCAGACTCCCTTGGAAAATAAATGTACCATTAGTATTTGTATTTCGACCTCCAGCCTGTCAGTACTTAGTGTTTTTTCTCCTTCAATACTAGTGAAGGAATGTTTGTTAAACCTAGAGTTTAAGGTCCAACTACTTGTTTTTGTGTGTCATAGACTGATAGCCAAGGCTGTCCTTGAGTTATCAGCTTTTTGGGGGCTAGGTCAGTGGTTGCGAGGTTTCCAGATTGCCATGGATATAGTCTCACAGGAGAGTTTTGATTTATAGTATTGTAATTTATTGCAATATAACCTCCACCTTCTTGCTTTCCATCCTAAACCTGAATCGAATAGATGGAGCACCATGTTAGGATGAAGACATTTTGATTTTGGTGGCCTAAACAATTACAAAGATGGAGGCTGCCTTTTCAGGGGGCAGTGTGCACATCCATAGGATTGTTGGCGATGTTGATCAATCTCCTTCATGTCCCTCCCTCACCAATAGATTCATTGTTAGATCCTAGGCTGTAATCTGCAGACTGAGGCCCTTGAGAGGAATTGGTCTCTTTCTTTTCCATGTTTTTAACCAGAGATTAGTCTTCAACCACTCTGTCTAGTAGCCTGTTCTAAAATTGTAATTAAGTGACACAGTTCAGTTATTGAGATGAGCTTTCAACTCTGAGTCCTGTGGTTGGGATTCCAGTGCTGTAGCACAACAGTTAGTGATCTTCATCAGCAATTCATTCAGTGAATTTACTTGGTAATGGACACTATCGCTTGCAGTATGAATGCATTGGCAGTTCATAGGGTTGTCAACCCTTCAGGATTATCCTGGAGTCTCCAGGATTTGAAGATTAATCTTCAGGACAGCTGAGAAGAAAAATCACCAGGACATTAGAAAAATTTCTTTCAGAAGTTTTTTTTTAGTTCTAAAAATGTAAGAGTTGTGGAAGAAAAGGCTATTGATTGACGGTCAAGAATCATCCAATTGGGTAATGAGTCTGTTTGCTTTTCAATTGGCTGTGGGAAGGGCTGATGTTAGAAGAATGGACATGTTGTGCAACCAATGGTGGGAATGTGGGGTGGGGAAATTGCAGGGAGGAGATCATGGGACGAAACCTCCAGGAAAACATCCTTTGAGAGTTAGCAACCCTAGCAGTGTAAGATGAGGAATGCTGGAAGTATTGCACCAGTACATATAACATAGGTCTCATTATTTGTACCACAGATACCTGACCATAAACCATTCTAAACTTTTCTCAACAGTTGACCAAAAATGGTACAGTTGAGTCGGAGGAAGCCAATGTGCTCACCATTGATGATGTTTCTGACGATGACATTGATGTGGACAGTATTGAGGTAGATGACTATTTCTTTTTACAACCACTACCCACAAAAAGGCGAAGAGCTTTATTACGTGCATCGGGCGTCAACAGGATTGATACCGAGGAAAAGCATGAGCTGAGGGCCATTCGCTCGTCCAGGGAGGAGTGCGGGTGCGACTGTAGGTTTTACTGTGATCCTGAAGTCTGCCCCTGTAGCAAAGCAGGAATCAAATGCCAGGTAAGGTCAAAATTTATGGCCAATAGAAATGACTATTATACAACCTCAGGGGATCCATTCAGCTTTTGTTTTATGTAAACCCTTGTGTTGAGAAGAGTCTAATATCAAATGGCTGATGTTGATTGTCTAAATAACAAACTCTTAAGACTACAGCACAAATGTGAAATCCTTGCCTGGAAAAGGAACTTGGCTACTGCATGCTGTCTAACACCAGTGTTCACCGAAAGAATAGCAGAAGAAAAATCCAATTGGTTGTGCTAACGTTTTGGGTATACCCCTTTAAATAATTCTTCCAGGGGGAATCGCTTGTTTCCTGTGGGATTCTCATCCCATCTCTCTTTGCACCAATTAAAAATTCTAATTCTTTCTTCTTCTGAAGAGGCTGGGAAATTGGCATCATGAGCGCAAAATGGCCCAAACTCAATTAAATCTGGCATGGATTCACTATCAGTTTTGAGGTGTAACCAGTGACCAACTTCAGCCCCACTTACTCTTGCTGGGTCACAGTTCTGGTAGCTGCATCACAGTGAGTTGTTGACAGCCAAGCCAAGCAAGCCTGATACTCATCTCAGCGAACATCCCTGCATTTGTGTTTTCCAGCAAGGCCCACTGAATAGTAACCAGGAATCATGGCTATTTTTCCCTCCTTTCCTTGGCCTGGAAACAAAAAAGCAATTTGTAACACTGCACTGGTATTGTGGCTAAGATCTGTTTAGTGTAGACCAGGGATAGCAAGTTCTATGGGTAAAAATTTAACTGTGAGCAACGATTCTTCAAAAGAATTGACAGTTGTAAGCTTTAAGCCCTTCTGTTCAACCTCACTTAGACTGAAGACTTTATTCTCTCATTTTTCAATCTCCAGCATTGAAACTAGACAGTTTGGTTGTACGAAAGCAAAAGGGGACATGGGTTCAATTCTTGCCTTCTGGGTAGTCTGAACAGGTTTCCTGTGCAGGTCTGAAGGAATATCCAAGCAGCTCCTTTCCAAATATTGAGGCCATGCAGCAATCAGAATGGCAATATTGATAGTTCTGGGCTTTGCTGTCTGTAACCACAGACTGAACACCGTTTCCACTGCCTGCTGTGCATAGTGAAAATTGAGTAGCTCTGCTGGTGCTCCAAGTACAATTCGGCAAAGTAACTCCAGTGATAAACTGGGTTTCAGTGGTCCTTGCTAATACTTGCATTGCATCTTCTACCCTACGTAAATTGAGTTCATCCAAAGCTCTGCTGCCCTTGTCCTAACTCGCACAGAGTCCTGTTCATCCATCACCCACTGTGCTCGCTGACCTAAATTGGCTCCTGGTCCAGCAGTTTCTTGGTTTATAAAATTCTCATCCTTGTTTTCAAATCTCTTCATTACCTCACCCCCCACCCCACCCCCCACCCCCCCACTGCCAAAACCTCCACCTTACTGTAACCTCCTCCAGCCCTACAACCATCCAAAGATCTCCACACTCCTCCAATGCTGGCTGCTAGCACATCCCTTATTTTAATCAATCCACCATTGCCAGCTGTCCCTTCAGCTGCCTGGGGCCCTAAGCTGTGGAATTCCCTTCCTAAATCTCCCTGCCTCTCTCTCCTCTTAAGACACTCCTTAAAACCCATCTCTTTGACCAAGCTTTTGGCCATCTGACCTAATATCTCCTTATGTGGCTTGGTGTCATATTTTGTTTGATAATCAGTCTTTTGAAGCACCTTGGGACATTAAGGTGCTATATCAATGCCATATAAATGTTCATGATGTTGGTTGTCCTGATGAGGACAGCCTCAAATTTAACCCTGTCTGATGGCTGATGGCACCTTACGGCCAGTAATGAACTTTAATCACAGGCTCTGTATTGGATTGTGAACAAGCTATGATCCTTTAGTCGGAAGGGAAAGTTATCATGGGTTGGTCTTGAGACAGGCTCTGGAGATGCTGTTGGCTGCACCTGGAATGCTTTCATGTCTGGTCAGGGAAAGTGATTTCAGAAGCAATGTGCTTACAGTTTTTAAAGGGTGATTTTTACTTCAGATTAATAAGCTGTCAACTGTGTGGGTTAGAGGTAATGTTGCTTCATTAAGTACGTTGGGTTACAATCAGCACTCCAAGCAGACTTCTTTAAATGATTAAACATTAAAACCAGTTATAGGAATAACATAGGTGTCCTCATAAATATCCTGAATATTGTTGCTTGTAGCTAATTGCACCAAAGAAACTCTAAACAGGTGTGAGAAGCCTAGGAAATCTTGAGCCCATCTTGCCTGTTGTCCAAACTATTTTCTAAGCAGGTCCTTGGACATGACACTAACTCCCATGACCCTTAAAATATAGATGTTTTCCCAATATCTTAATTTCCTGCTTCCTATGTTGAACATAGACCAACTCAAGCATTACATTAAATGCCCACAAAAGCATGTCCGTTTGACTGGGACTGTGTGCTTAAGCCCCAGTTTAGGTAATTGAAAAACTTTGCAATGAGATTGCAAGAGCAGTTAAACAATCGTGAAAAGCAAACTCTACATAAGTCAGAGTTCAGCATTGACCCAAGAGGCCGTCAGGAAACAATGAATCGTTTCTCCTCCTGGCAGGTAGCAGTTGGATGACCTCCAGCAGTAACATATCCATGACTGCCCAAAGTTGGTACTGCCCTTTCAGCTGTAACATTGACTTTAATATCCACATGGCTGCCCAGCCATTATAGAACTTGAGAAACCAGAATAATGTGCTGACGTCTTGTGCCATGAGTGAGGTTTCTGGTTGCAGGAGACCATCCTGGATCAAATGTCCCCTCTCTGAACCCTGCTCGGACCCCCAACGTCTGGCCCTCAGGAGTGATGGTGAATAAAGTGACCAGTTTCTCCATGTTTATAGTTAAACACATGCTAGACAGCATATGAGGTGCCGGCTGCAACTGAGGCGGCTCCTGTTGGCTGCTGGCAACATTTAGATGTAACTGGGTAAATATCTCCAATTGTAAGTTACTCAAATGTCCATGAGGAAAAAAAGACTTGCATTTATATAGTGCCTTTCACAACCTCAGGATATCCCAAAGTGCTTTACAGCTAATTAAATACTTTTGAAGTGTAGGCTCTGTTGTATTGTTAGGAAGTGCAGCAGCCAATATGTACACAGCAAGATCCCACAAACAGCAATGTGATAACGACTGTGATTTTTTTTTGGTGATGCTGATTGAGGGATAAATGTTGGCCACAACACTGGGGATATCTCCTTTGCTCTTTGAAATGCAACAATAACAACTTATATTTATATAACAACTTTGATGTAATTAAATGCCCCAGGGCTCTTCACAGGAGTATTATAAACCAAAATTTGACACTGAGCCACATATGAAGATATTAGGTCAGATTTCTAAAAGCTTGGTTAAAGAGGTAGGTTTTAAGGAGTGTCTTAAAGGAGGAAAGTGAGGTCGAGAGGTGTAGGGAGCGAATTCCAGAGCTTGGAGGCCAAGGGCAACTGAAGGCACAGCCACCAATAGTGGAGCAATTAAAATCGGGGATGCTCAAGAGGGCAGAATTCGAGGAGCGCAGATATCTCTGAGGCGGATTGCAGGAGATTACGGAGATAGGGAGGGGCAAGGCCATGGAGAGATTTGAAAACAAGCATGAGAATTTTAAAATCAAAATATTGCTTGACCGGGAGTAGGTTAGCGAGCACAGGAGTGATAGAGGAACGGAACTTGCTGCAAATTAAGGCGAGCAGCAGAATTTTGGATGATTTCAAGTTTATGGAGGGTAGAATGTGGGAGATCAGCTGGGACTGCATTGGAATATGCGAGTCTAGAGGTAACTAAGGCATGGTTGAGGGTTTCAACGGCAGTTGAGCTGAGACGGGTGAAGTTGGGCTATGTTACAGATGTGGAAATAGGTGGTCTTAGTGTTGGCATGAAGATGAGGTTGAAAGCTCATCTTGGGATCAAATGTGACACCAAGGTTGCGAATGGCCTGGCGTAATCTTAGACTGTTGCCATGGAGTCAGTAGCTAGGGAATGGAGTTTGGAGTGGGGACCAAAAACAATGGCTTCTGTCTTCCCGATATTTAGTTGGAGGAAATTTCTGCTCATCCAGTACTGGATGTCGGATAAGCAGACTGATAATTTAGCAACAGTGGAGGAGTCGAGAGACATGGTGGTGAGGTAGAGCAGGCTGATGTCAATGTACATGTGAAAACTTAATGCTGTGCTGAGGGGCAGCATGTAGATGAGAAATAGGAGGGGGCCAAGGATAGATCCTCGTGGGACACCAGAGGTAACAATGCAGGAGTGAAAAGAGAAGCCATTGCAAGTGATTCTCTGGCTACGATTAAATAAATAAAAATGGAACCGGGTGAGCGCAGTCCCACCCAGCTGGACGATAGTGGAGAGTCTTTGGAGGAGGATGGTGTGGTCAACCGAGTCAAAGGCTGCAGACAGATCAAGCAGGGAAAGTTTACCTTTGTCACGGTCACATAAGGTATCATTCGTGACTTTGATGAGCCATTACGGTACTGTGGCAGGGGTGGAAACCTGATCGGAGGGATTCAAACATGGGGTTCCATTGAATCCATGAAAGACGGCACCTCTGACCATACAGCACACTCTCAGTACTGCACTGGAGTGTCAGCTAAGTTTTCATGCTCGAGTCTCTGGAGTGGGACTTAAACCTACAACCCTGTGACTCAGGTGAGAGTGCTACCAGTGAACCATGGCTGATTCAATGAGTAATGCAGCTTATTGTGACAAACTATGGACTGGTCCTCCACTTTCAGACAGGTTAGCTGCAGGATGACCAATATAACAAGTCACAGATTTGTCCTCTGGACTTTTTAAAAATGGGATATGAGCATCACTGGCAAGACCAGTATTTATTGCCCTTGAGTAGGCAGTGGTGAGCTGCCTATAACTGAGCAGCTTGCTAGGCCATGTCAGAGGGCGGTTAAGAGTCAATAAGGCTAGCATTTTATTCCTGATTTTTTATTAATTAATTGATTGTTGGTTCCCTCGGCTGCCCTGGTAGGATTTGAACTCGTGCCTCTGAAGCATTAGCCCGGGCCTCTGGATTATTAGTCCAATAACATAACCACTATGCTACTGTCCCCATATTATTAATATCAATCTCTTCTCCTTCAGGTGGACAGGATGTCCTTTCCCTGTGGGTGCTCCAAAGATGGATGCGCTAACGCGGCTGGCCGGATTGAATTTAACCCCATCCGTGTACGAACTCATTACTTGCACACTATCATGAAGCTGGAACTGGAGAACAAACAGCAAGACCATCATCAGCAGTTGTTGCCTGCCATCTCCCATTGCTCTAATGACAGACACACAGAAGTGCAGGATTACCAGGAATTTACTGCAGAAAATTATGACTTGGAGAATGAAACTGCAGTTATGCACTTACAGTCTGCTGAGGAGATGGACAGGAAAAAGGAAGAAGAGGATGATTTAACCAGCTCTAGTGTAACCATGGATACCAGTGTAGAAAGCCTAGAAGTCTGTATATTAGGAGATCCAGTGGCTGCACCTGATGAGGCCTGTGAAGGCCTAGCAACACCAGTTGTGATCCAAGCAGAAGTGACTCCTGTTTCTCCTGTGTTGTGTTTTGCTGACAGCACTGTTCAAAGTAGCTCGACGCCTGAGGAACAGACATATTTAAGCAACTCCACAGTGTTATATTATCAAATAGACCAGAGCTGTGCTGTAGATGTGAACTGCAGTGATAGGGAGGCCAATTATGAGGAAGCAGGATTAGAATCCAATTACACAAAGGAAAACAGTCTAGAAAATTTAATTGCTGCTACCGATAGCTCCTTGGCATCTTACATGCCTGTCACAGAGCACTTTTCTGAAAACACAGGGACCTCTAAATACAGTGATGTACAATTTCCCTCGGTAGAAGATGGCAATTCCTTAGCAGGTGATGGTACTAATGTGTACACTGAAAATACTAAGCAGGAGTTCCAGTTGCATTCAAAGCTTCAAGATGGCTTCCCCAGGGCCTCTGATGGTAATCTTTGTGTGCCTGAGCTGACTGTGGAGAATGTGTGTTCTCAGTCTGAAGGTCAGAGGTCCCCAGAGGAAACCCCTGCAGCAAACTCAGTAACTATGTGATGCATTTCTGCAGCTAGTTTGCACAATTGCTTGTAGCTTTTTGCTGATTCAAATGTCTATTTATTTAGGATGTTTTTGTAGTAAAACACAAAAATTTTTTTAAAAAAATCTTGTAGCTGAAGACTGAAGTTAGGGCTTAAAAGGGGGAAAAATGTTTAGATCAGAGGGGGAAAAAAATTCACATTTTCCTGGCGATGAACCTACCTGACACAGGCGATGGAAGTAGGAAATAATTTTAGGTCACAGCAGCTTAATCTCTAGTTTTTGGGGCAGAATTAATGTTTAAAATTTTAGTCTTTTTTTTAAAACTAACTTTTAATTTTTTTACAACTATAACTGCCCCTTTGTCACACAAACACATGTACAAATAGAACAATGGCTAACTTCTGTGGAGGGAATGCTTCAGACTCCGTTTTGTGTTGTTAGTATTTCAAATCAATTACCTGTAACTCTGACTCCATCAACTTTCTTCCATCAGTACAATCTCTAGTATTCCTGTGGTATTACATACCATGTAGGCGGTGGCCTCAGATAGAGCCTGCATTGTTCTGGACTCCAAGGCAGATTGAGTAATTTGAGTAGATATTTCCCCAAAGGGGATGTGTAGTCTTGGACAGAAACCTTGCAAGGCAAAAACTGGCAGCTCTAAATATGGGGCCAATTTGGGGTGTCCAAAGTAGCTGGAGCTGTGCAGTTCTGTCGTAACAGTGAATTGTTTGCTTTTCTTAATGAATCCTGGGTCTGGTTGTCCCATATTGAATACACCACCAACCATTCCAGGCTTTACAGAAGTTGCTTCTTGCGCTAATCACAATTCATCTTGGAACACTTCCTATTGGTTACTTGCTTCCACATTACCTGCAGCTTAAAGGGGCATTGTCTTTATTAACAATATTTGGCAATATCTTTTTTGGGAGGGGGTGGGGTGGGGAAGTTCCACTAACATCAAATTTTATACAAGTGTTGTATTGTGTTTTGACATCATTTGTCATGGTGTTGTGTATTTAGTGATTTTTCTTTGATGGTGAACCTTCTTCATAAGAGAGAGTGCCCCTCCCCTTCGAATTGGTTTGTATTTTTAGTTGCACGGAGCCTAGATACATATCCACATAAGTGCCGCATTCCTCCTCTCAGATCTGCTTCAATGAAACCTCAGTCAGAATATGCCAACTACTTAAAACGTACTCTCACTTTCGGTGGTGAAGGGACGTTGATGTGAACATTTGTATCATGTGCTTCGTTGGATTTCCTCTTTCTGCTGCTCCCTTTTCAGAAAGAATAATCATTCGTGCATTCCCAGAACTCCTAAATACTTTGTCACAAATATCTTTGCAGTATGTCGATGTCAGCCTGTTTGTAACCTTGTCAACCACTTGATTTTCAGCTTGCGTTTTAAGCTTTTGCCTTGACCCCTAGTGTAACGCACAAGGTTGTGAATGTGACTGAAAGGGAGATGATTACTGGGCTTGGTCATTCATCAAAACTGCATCTTATGACAGAGAACCTGTCCCTGCAGCCCTCTCAGTCTATCAAAGAAATTTGTCCTTCCTGAGTCATATAAAAATGTCCAAAACTGATCAGCATCAAGTTAAAACTTGACACAGAGATCAAATTGACAAAACTCCCTGATATCTGTAGCGTTCCTCGCTTGAACATTAGCTGTAATGTTTCAACTGTTCTACGCAACTTCTCTTTCTTTGGCCTGTGCTGCCTAAACATGAACCGGTCTTTTCCTGCTCTTTCCCCACCTCCTCTGAAGCAAGAATTTAAAAAAAGAACTCGAGGAACCAGAGGCCAAAATAACAGCAGCATTTCAGAAATGTAATCTGTAACCAGCCAGTATGGAACTTTAAAGCTGTAGCCGAGGGCCCAGCTGAGGGAGCTTAGCTAACTGTAGTCAGACAAGTCAAAGGTTTAAAATAACCAAGCTTTGATGCTATCCTCACAGAAACAAAAATTTTGAAGTCATGCGCTGGATTTATCCGTTGACTCTCTGGGATGTTCCGCGTTGTTATTACATTTCAAGGGTAAATAGCCCAAGTTTCTCCAGTCTTTTCTCATACTCTGCCCTCAGCCTTGTGACTTGTCCCTACGCCACCTCTAGCACTTTGAATGTCTCTCTAGTTTCTTGGTGGCCAAAATAAGACTGAAGGTTTGTGGACTGACCAGAGGCCTATTTTATTTCTTCACTATCTCCTCTAGGGTTGCTAACTGTGATTAAATTTATTCCTGGAGGTTCCATCAATTTTTCCCCAATGCTCCAGCCATTAGTCAGCCAACACATCCATCCTTGTGACGTACTGCCTCCCTACACCACTTGGAAAACAAAAAGACTCTTTACCCAATTGGATGATGTTTGACTGTCAGCCAAACAGCCATTTTTCCCCCCATTTTCAATATTTTTATATCTGGTAAAGAGAAATGTTGAAAGAAAATTTTTTAAAGTTATAATGTCCCGATGATTTTTCTCCAGAATTGCACGCAGCAGTGTCCTGGGGATTGACCTTCAATTCCTGGAGACTCCAGGTCAATCCTGGAGGGTTGGCAACTCTAATCTCCTCAGGCTGTTGTCTCTGCAGTTCAGCATTCTGTTTGTGTTATTGACTGCTGCTTTGCAATGGCTGCTTATGTTGAGCAGTGAGTCTCCTAAAACCACTAAATCTCTTTCAACTTCATCTGTAACTATTTCAAGATGGGGTATATTTTTTCTCTACGTGCACTACTTTACACTAATCAACATTAAATTCCATTTGCCAATTATCCACCCATTTATAATTCATCAAAGCTGTTTTGTAGCTCCTTGCTGCATTTTCAAATTAAACTGTCCCCTTACTTGGGTGTCATCTGCGAATTTGACCAGTTTGCACTGTTTCAGAATCCAGGTTGCTGTTGTGAATAGAAGCAAGGATCCCTGGGGCACTACATGGGGCATATTTTCCAACCCTTCCTCTCAACCCTAACATCACTTCCTTAACAACTACCAATTGCTTATCCATTCCTAAGTTTGATCTTATTATGGAACTCTGCCAACAGGGGGGCATGCATGCATGTGTGTGTGTGTGTGTGTGTGTGTGTCCGTGCCTTTTGTATACCTGGTTCTGACTCAGGGTTGTGCATTTACTAAATCAACTTTCAGCCTCCAAAACTAGCTATGCTTTAGGAGGGCCCACCAAGTGGAAAATTACCGTTGGCACGAGAAATCACTCACTCTGCCAAAACTCCTAACTTGGTTCTCACGCACTTTGTGCTATCCTGGATGCACAAACAAATGTAGACCCTTAAGTTCAGTCCAACTTTGCCTGTGAAACACTACCTTGGTAGACGTGCAAGGCAATAGAACACACGAATTAGGAGCGGGAGTAGGCCATTTTGCCCTTTGAGCCTGCTCTGCCATTTGAGAAGAGCATGGATAATCTGATTATGGTCTCAACTGTGGCCAGAACAAAGTGCTAGTTTGATTTAGTGGATGATGTTATTTTTAATCACTTTTTAAAAATCTCATTGCAAAGCAAGACCTGGTGATCCGAGACTAACGAAAACATTGTTTTCAAATTCAGTCTGGGGTAGAATCAAAAATTCACCATTTTAAACAATTAATTTATCTTTAATTTTTCTAGTTTTAAAGTGGGCCTGCAATTGCTTCAGTCCGTCTGCTGGCAAGTGCTTTGTTGGGTTGACGTGCTTTCTGTAAAATGTCGTTTCTTTCAGGAGATTGGCCTGTTGAGCTCTTGTAGGTGTAATTTCTCAATTATCTCTATCCTTATACAACCCTGATTCTTACAAAGCTATTGGTTTTGAAGGTGGACATTTTGTGGTTTCTTATATCAAAATTGGTAGTTGTCATTTTTTAAAATTGAATTTTAATGATTTTTGTGTGAATGATAAGTGAGTGTGCTCAGGCATACATTTTTGAAGTGACATGTCAATACAGAAATCATGACTAATGTTGCCATCGCGTGTAATGGCCCTTTCTCCCAGCCCCCACCACCCTAGAACAATCTATTGCCGGTTAGCTGATTTATAGCAGAGGTTGGAATCAATCTGCATCGCGGTTAGGCGTATTTCTTTTTAATTTTAAACAGCTATTTCAATGTTTTCATTTTTTAAACTTATGTTGCTTGAAGTTCTGCCTTAGCGATCTTTTAAAAAGATACCCTTTTATTTAGTAAAGAGAAACGAATGTCCTCTCTTCTCAACTTGCATTTTACCCAGATCGACTGCTGTGTAGGCAGTTGCTCAGTGCCTGAGAGCAGGTGGAGATACCAGAGATCTTTCTTTTCTCTTTCTTCCTCTCCTTGGAGCGTAAACTCCCAGTGCCTGCTCAGTACCTTTGTATGGAGCTATAGTTGTGTTTCTGCCACAGCATGAATTCCGGGCACAAACTTGCATCCCATCAGCCTGCAGCACTGGTGTTTGAGTTGCTAATGCGTAGATTGAGTCACCTATGATATGCTGCTTTGCAGAGAGATCTGTTCCCTGATGTCAGGGCAGCTTCAGACATGTGGTGGTTGAGGACCGAGAGGTTCAGAAGGATTAGTGTACAACCTTTTCATTATGGGATTGCAACTGTCTAAGATTGATGGAGTTTGTCTCCTGTCTGTCTACTTTAAGGGTTGTATGTGACCCATTCAACTAATTTTAGCTCAATTCCCAATGGGTGCAGTCATACAGCACAAACTTGCGCAGAAAGGATTTATGCTGATGATGAGGGGGAGGGTATTTGGCCAACTTTGCTATCAATCATTTTTTAAAGATCCTGGATGTTTCATCCAACCCCTGCCAAAGGTGGCTTATACTTCAAAACAAATATCTTATGTAAACAGTCACACGTGATCTTATTTAATTATTATCTTTAAATTATTGACTCTTTTGAGGGAGGTACCCTAATATTAACCACGTGTGGAATCCAACCCGCCAGTGATTTTGTAAACCTGTTTGGAAAGCACTTTGGCAAACCAGATTGATACGTGGGGAGCGTGTGTATTTATTTAAATGTGATTTTATTGAATTAAATAACAAAACTTTTTTGTAAAACTTGGCATGTCCGGGGATCACTTGATACCAGCAAGACACTGCCCCCGCCCCCCCCCCCCGCCCATAAAGAAATATTAGAAACAACTGAGTATGGAGCTCTGTTTTAAATATAGTGGGTATTACTGTAGAATCATCATTTGTAACAAAAAAACAAAATTTGCATGTGTGAGCACACGATCGTGCTTGAAGCTGAACAGGTGCCATGTTTGTGAGGGGAGAAGTGTGAATTGAGTGCAGATAATTATAGCCAAGGAGCCACATGGTCTTGAAAGTCAGATGACAAGTGGACTGCTGCTGTCTGGTTTACAAGTTGGGATAGGAGGGGGGGGAACAAGTAATAACAGATGGTTGAAAAATAAATTTGACTGGCTAAAATTAGGACAGGGTGGAGCCTTAGGCCTAGTCTCATTTGAAGGCCTTGGAGATGACTTATGTGGGGAAAATTGGAAAATGTCACATTGGTGCAGTTTTTCCTGAAACAACTGATACAGTCAAGGAATTTTGATCCCGTATGTAAATCTCTTATGTCTACTTTGTGAGTGCTTGATACTAATACCTGGTACACAAAATGGAAAATGCTCTCTTCACCAGTACTGGGTATTCAGAAAGGTCCAAGGACTCTTTTCCAGTGATTGATAAATGTTGTATTTGCTTTTTTTGAACAAATGAGGTGAAAAAAAAAGGAAATTCAAATAATATGGTTCTCTGCCAACAGATGTCACTATTGCACTTTGTAAGCAGCCTTGTGACCAGATTAGTGCAAATGGGTCTGTATGGAACATCATCTTTCCACTGCTGCCCCCTTAAGGGGGAAATCAAAATTGCAATGAAACTGCAGCGACAGTCATTGAGACAAAAAAAATCTCTGCCTCCAGACTACGATGTGCAAAAAAGCCAGTGAATGGTTAAGTCTGCAAGTTCACACACCTCACTGTGCTGCAACACAGTTTGAAATTCCTTCTGCATTAACTTTGAAGCCATTTTATTTCATACTGCAGAAGTTTAGCAGGATGGCTTCCAAATTCAGTCCCAGACACCTCCGACATTGCATAGCCGTTAAAACCTGGCTTTCTTTTGCGAATTGCAAATTGTGAATTGTGCAACATGGCTCAAAACTTGCTGGGTGGCTAATCAGAGGTATTTAGAAATGCTGCTTCTCAGTCACACAACTGTATTCTTTCTAACTGGGTGGGGATGGAGAGCAGGAGTCTGTGGGGTGTTTTAAGTTTTTAGTGGATGTGTGGAGAAAGAGACATGTCACTCAGAAAACTGCATTCTCAATGCCCCTAAGACTTTTAACTGCAAAGATTGCGCTACTTGGGCAGAAAACATAGAAATATGCCGTAAGGTAGAACTTAGAAAATTGTATCATTGCCAGATTACTTGTCCAACATCCAAGGAGTTCTGTAAAGCAATTGTATAAGTTGCTAGCAGTTTTTTTGTAAAAACCTCCTACATTGTACCAGTTGCTTATATGTAGAGAACATAAAGATGCACCAATGTGTGATTTATACACCATATATAGTACAATAAATTCAGTGTAAAAGGCTTTAGGGGCCAGAGGGTGAGAATTGAGTGTTGCGTTTCAAGGGGCTGGATGCGGCCTGACTGGAAATCGCCTTGCCTAAAATGTTCCTGAACTGAGTTGTTTCAAAGTACATTTCTTTATGCCAGCTGTTACAACCTGACCATCTGCAAATTACTGTAGTGTTGGAGATAGAAATTGACAACGAGCCTTTTAATAATGCAGCATGGGCATCAGCGGAATGCTTATAAACCAGCCAACAAGAATTGATGTGTTCTGTGAACAAATGCAAGCTGGTTCATATCTAAGTTGCTTCTTTCTGACTTCTGCTTTGTTATTGTGTTGGTTGTAATCCCTCCTGTTTCTCTCTCAGCCCCCAACCCTATTCTCCCATGCAAATGTAAAGGAGTCACATTCTTCCCTCAAACCATCTCCAGGCATGAAAGCGCACAAACCTCTGCACCATTTCCATCGCAATGCATCCGGCGTGTCGCAAAATTGTTGTCTTGACGCAAATTGCAACGTTGAGTTCAGCGGCAAACACTGCAAAATGTTTTTTTTAAATAAAGTGTCTCACTCTTTGAACCGTTATTGCAAATTTGACTTCCTTCAACATGAGTCCGGTTTCTGTTGTGTGACAATGTTACTGACTGGGTTCCACATAAAATTAAGCGCAAAGCAAAAGCAAAGATATTACCTGCCACTTTAACACTCTGGTATGGGCTCTGCTCCCTCTGCGAACAGCCCTCGTATTGTTTTAGTGTGATGAAATGTGTCTTACTCTCTCTTCCATTGCTTTTAAGTCAAGATTGTGGTTCGAATCCCACTCCAGAGACTTGAGCACATAATCTAGGGCTGACAGTCCCACTGTCGGAGGCAGTCGTTGCAATGTTAAAGCAAGGCCTGTTTGCCCCTTCAGGTGAATGTAAAAGATCCCATGCCACTATTCGAAGAGGAGTGGGGAAGCTTTTCCTGGACCCTGGCCAAATCTATCCCTCGATCAATACCAGAAACAGATTATCTGGGCATAAAACTGCTGTTTGTGGTGTGCAAATTGCCTGCCCTTCCTACATTACAACAATGACTACACTTCAAAAGTGCTTAATTGGCTGTAAAGCATTTTGGGATGCCCTGAAATTGTGAAATAGTGACAAGTCGTCTTAGTAGCACATGAGACAGCCAACTTATTTTGATTTCAGATTTTCAACATTTGCCTTTGAATCAATTTCTTCCACTATCCAGTTGGTCGGGCTCTGGGTTGGTTTCCTTATCAAAGTCCCTCTTTATGTGGGCTGTAACTCCAACCTGACCCTGGACCGGCTAGATATGCTGGGGGAATCAGTAATCCGTCCCTGTAGGGTGCGAGTACCCCATGTTGAATCAGTATTCAGGGGTCAGACCTCTGGTCTCCCGCTCACTGGAACGCTATGGTTATCCAACCATTTTAATTTGTGCTTGTTCCAAAGGTTTCCTCGTGACGACCACACCATTGCTGTTTGCAGTGTACTTAAAAATATGCTGGCCTGGAAAAGCCTAATCTAGACCATCTGGTTGATCCCAGTGATTTGGAACAGATACAGCTGTCCAAGGTCTATGCAAATTTACTGGAGAGTTGGGATGTTTGGTTGATAAGTAACAAATTGCATGTAATGAAACTAGAGAAGTAAGGAAAGTGAACTAGATCTTTGCGTGTGTAGCCAGAGGACAGAGAATATATCCCATGCGCGGATGAGTTTCTACAAAGCACTGGCACAGCCACACCAAAAGGATCGGATGCAAATGCACTAAGGATACTCAGGCATTGGAGGCCGTGCAGAGAAAGCAAACAAACTGACAGGATGAAGAGTCTGGTGAGGGGAAGGCATAGGAGAGATTATTAAAGGGAATCAATTAAATGAACCTGGATTATATGTGCAAGATTGCCACAAACACTAGAACTTGGGGACATGGGCTGGGGATTTAGAGAAGCAAAGGAGCGGTGCGTAGATTTAGTTACTTCAAACAAGGTGGAATGTTTCGAACAGATCACCCAGGAAGGCAGTCATGCAAGAACATTAAGGGAGAGTTGGAAAATATTTGCGGGATGATAGACCAGATTTTGTTTTTGGGCCAAGTGCAGTGGTTTGTAGCATCTTTTCTGGACCTGTGGTTTCCCATGTCCCTGCGTTTAGCCAGCAATTAACTACAGTTTGCATCAAATCAAACTCATGAAAAGGCTTGTTCTCCACCAAAGGCCGTAATATTTGATAAAGACCCTCATTTCCTTAAACTAAATAATCTTACCTCCCTTCTTATTTTGCAGTCAATCCCAAGCTTGACATTTACGTGCTCATGATTTGTCACTGAACACTGCTAATGCGTTTCAGTCAGATCTTATTAAAGGTTAAAAGGCTGCATACCAAACCTGAGGCACTTGAGAATAGGGACAATGCCCATCAACGTTTAGAGGAAGAGAAACACTGCACTTCTTGACGTTAAGTCTAAAAATATATCACTTCTGAGTCCTTTGAAATGCTATCCTATGAGTGTTCTCTGACCTTTCAAGCCATGATCTGCAAAAATCTTTCTCATTAAAATCTCTTGTTTTACTGCGTGACTGTCACAGACCTATTCAGGAATGTGGGGTGAGTTGCTAATTAAAGCACAAAGCAACTGCTTTTATCACCAAGCGATATCTTATTCTAGAATGGAACTCATTCCGACATGGTAGGCCATTTTGCAGATTTTTGCATGGTCCCTTGGGGAAGGCACACAGTAAAGTCCAAGAAAGCTCTTGAGATTACTGGTGCCTCCCCTCCCCCATTGCCTGGCTAGATAGATAAATTTTTACAGATGCTTAATGGTGCTGTCAAAAAGCTGCATTGCCACAGTGAAATGGATTTTTCCCTTAAATTCAATAAATAAAAAGTTTTAAAACAAAATAGAATTTGCTACTCCTGATAATTCAATGTAATTTTTTTTGCACTAAAACTGAATTATCCGATAATAATTTGAATTAACCAATATAAATAGCAACAGTGAGAATATATTCTCCTCGTCTAAATTCAATCACTACTACTTTGTGTTTCAAGTGCCCTTATCCGACCTGTCAATATTCAATTGCAAAAAAGGAAATACTATTTTTATATTAAAAAAATTGGTAGTGCAGAACTTGAGTGTTGCTGAAAAAAGAGACATGTTGTCGAAGCTTTTCTTCTTACACTCATCACACAGCAAGAATGCCAACAGTAAATTGAACAACTATTTATACTGTGAGAAGAGAGTGCTGGTTGGTTGGAAAGTGGACTCTGTCTGGTAGAGGCATTGCCATGGGGAATGAACCAGGGAATGGCTGTCCCCCCCAAGCTTTTGTTTAGTTGAAAAAGGCACAATGGTTGGATGTGCTCCATCAAGCAATTCTGATTGTGCTAAGAATTACACTGAAAACCAATTTAAGATTATCAGTCCAGCTCGCAGTGTGGCTCACTTATGCATGCCAGAAGCTACATATATTCGCACATGACCTGTCTTTTGCAGGCAGAATGAGCATGTCCACAAACTACACCCTTTTCAACTAAACAGAAGCTTGGGGGATAGCCTGGTTCCCCATGGCAATGCCTTGACCAATCAGAGTCGGCCTGCCTGGTTTGAATGTAAACAAAAACTTGGCAGTTAACTGTTCCCTGGTGCATTCTCCTGGCAACGCCGCTACCAATCAGAATCCACTTGCCAATCAATCAGCACACTCTTCTCATGCAGTATAAATTGTTGTTCCCTTGACTAAAGCTTTGACAACATCTCTTTTTTTCTCAGCAATTAAAAAAACATTGTTCAGGGAAATGATTTTTCTCTGTTTCCTGGCCAATATTGGTCAAGCTATGTTATGCCTCTCCTATAAAAACTAGCCAATGTCCCATGGTGCTGTGCACATTAAGGCGGATGATGCGCTTTTTGTATGCACAGCAGTGCTATTCTGTGTAGTGCACAATATTATTCTGCTGCTTGAATGTAGCTGTGTGTAGTGTGGTGTGTCTCTTTAAGGGTCCAAGGTGGAATCGTCGTATCTCCCTGGATCAATTGGAGACTGATTGCTCTTTGCAGCTCTTCAGGTCAATTTGAGGCCAGACTAGCAAGTGTGATGGACGCAGCTGCAAATTTTTTATATGTAATATTGATTAATGTGAACCTCTTCCACTGAGATGCTCTGGTCATTGACTGTGGTTTCTTAACACCTTTTATATTATTGCATACCAGGACCAAAGATGGTTTTCAAGGCTGGGATCTAATCTCAAAGTTCGGCGAGGCTGTAGGTTGTTGCAACTTTGACATCAGAAACTCCTTGATTAGATTTATGGCGCTATCTGTGATGCAACAGAGTTACTACCCCAGAGAGAAAACTGTTTGGAATTGGCTTGTGAATTTTAGGGCTCACACTTGCACAGGGGTCATGATGCTCTTTTCTTTCCTCTTCAGTCACACAAACGCACTCCACCTCATATAAAATACTAAAAAGGGCCACATCCTCGGTTTAAAAAAAAACAGAAATCTATTTTTCCCCTTTTTCGGTTGGTCAACATATGACACAATTAAAGTGAAAGTGTAGCAAAAAATCATCTCATTATTTTGGGGTGCACAGCTCTCCTTCCTCACCAGAACAGCAGTTCCCCTATAAGATAAGAGGGGTAGGCTGTCCAGGTGGCAGCTGCCAATACTGCTGCATGTTCGGCTGGTGAAATGCCCTTGCCCAGGAGAGATGGGTAATGCCTGTGCATGTACGTACTATGAGGTGGGGGAGGTAGGGGGTCTATCTGGCCTCAGGTGCTTAACTGTGCCAATCTTTAGTTGACTCTTTCCATCCTACAGAAGGACGTCAGATGGAACATGCCACATACCTGTATAAATGTGCTCCTTAAGGAAAATGAACCATCATTACTGTGAATTATTTTCCTTTGTTCATTAGGTTAATTTAATGAACAAAATCTGCTGGCTGTATGTTAATCTGCAGCATCAAAAGTAATCAGAGTTAATGTTTCAAGTCCAATATGACTTCTTTGGAACTGAAGAAGAGTTCCGAAGAAGTCATACGGACTTGAAACGTTAACTCTGTTTCTCTCTCCACAGATGCTGTCAGACCTGCTGAGTATTTCCACCATTTTCTGTTTTTAGTTCAGATTTCCAGCATCCGCAGTATTTTGCTTTTGTCAAAAGTGATCAGGTCCCTTGCTTTAGGAATGTAAAAAAAAATCTAGTTTACTTCAAACTGAGCATAAATGATATAAAAACAGAAAATGCTGGAAAATCTCAGCAGGTCTGGCAGCATCTGTGGAGAGAGAAACAGAGTTAACGTTTCGAGTCTGTGTGACTCTTCAGAGCTAAGAACTAAACGGAAATGATGGTCCCTTTTCGCTTTGTGGCTGTGCATCTTGTGTCAAACTGACAGGAGTCTTGAGCACTCCTCTCCCTATTCCTTCTTTTTCAATGTTCCCTCTCAATCTCTCCACTTTTGTCCTGAAAATAGGAAGTTTCCATCCTCATCTAAAGGCAGAGTGTGACAGGCTTTCTTGTAGTCAGTTGATTTTGTATATTTAGAATTATACACGTGAGCTCCTGTCCCATATTGGAGCAGGCACTGGAAGCTTGCCCAGTAGGAGGATAGGGCATCAAATGTCATCTTTAAAGGGCTGCTGTTGTTAACTTGTGAGAAAATTAAAGGTAAGTGGCAGCATATATGGGAACAGAAATTTATGAAGATTGTATTGAAGAAGATGATTAAAAGAAAATGGCTATAAAGGCTTTTGGAAAGGGATTTAAAAAACTTTTAAGAAGGTTGTATGAGCCAAAACATTAGCTGCCACAATTCAATAAATCGGGGTGCAGTACATGACTGTTAGTGGAGACAGACTGGAAGGAGGTGGAGGCAAAAACATTGAGTGAACTGGTAAACCTTCCCAATATAAAAACAAAACTACTGTGGATGCTGGAAATCCAAAACAAAAACAGAATTACCTGGAAAAACTCAGCAGGTCTGGCAGCATCGGCGGAGAAGAAAAGAGTTGACGTTTTGAGTCCTCATGACCCTTCAGCAGAACTGAGTAAAGTTAGGAGAGGGGTGAAATATAAGCTGGTTTAAGGTGGTTGGGGGGGTTGGGGGGGGCGGGGGTGGTGGTGGTTGTAGGGACAAGCAAGCAATGATAGGAGCAGATAATCAAAAGATGTCACAGACAAAAGGAACAAAGAGGTATTGAAGATGGTGATATTATCTAAGAAAATGTGCTAATTAAGAATGGATGGCAGGACACTCAAGGTACAGCTCTAGTGGGGGTGGGGTGGAAAGACTGACAGGGTATTACAGTTATAGATTTAAAAATAATGGAAATAGGTGGGAAAAGAAAAATCTATATAAATTATTGGAAAAAACAAAAGGGAGGGGGGAGAAATGGAAAGGGGGTGGGGATGGGGGAGGGAGTTTAAGATCTAAAGTTGTTGAATTCAATATTCAGTCTGGAAGGCTGTAAAGTGCCTAGTCGGAAGATGAGATGCTGTTCCTCCAGTTTGCGTTGGGCTTCACTGGAACAATGCAGCAAGCCAAGGACAGATATGTGGGCAAGAGAGCAGGGTGGAGTGTTAAAATGGCAAGCGACAGGGAGGTTAGATCTTTCTTGCGGAGAGACCGCAAGAAACCTTCCCAATATGTTCAGTACTGTCCTGTTGGTGTAGATTGGCTCCACTTTTCATGCAGCAGGCAGTCTACAAGTGGCTCTCTTCTGCTCCAGAACCAGCAGAACCAATTTCCGTGGTTATTGCTGGGGATCTCAGCTATGGTTGGCGACATCATAGCAGGTGCTGCCAAGGTAGTTGTAGAAATAGGTCCGATTTTCTGTTTTTTGTACTCCTCGTTTGCCTGACCCACTAAAGTTGTATTGATATTACTGTGCTACACCAACTGCGATCATTACAGATCAGGCATTGAATTGGCTGAAGCATTATCAGATGAAATTTGACACTGAGCCACATAAGGATATATTAGGGCAGGACCAAAAAGCTTTGTCAAAGAGGTAGATTTTAAGTGCCATCCTAACCCAGAAACACTTCAGCGAGGAAGAAACTTGAGCCTTTGTGAGGGAGTTTAACTCAGTTTCAGACTTCAACACAAACTGGGTAAAATCTATAGAAAGGACTAGAACTGACACATGGTGAAATGAGTGATGAAGGGGAAAGTCTTATCCATCCCTTCTTCCCCCTGCATTCTCTGCTCTTCTAACCTCCTGTGCTTCCCTCCCTCCCTTTGCACCATCACTGGCAGACTTGCCTTTAGCCATCAAGGCCCCAAACTCCAGACTTCTTTCCCTAAACTTCTCCATTCCTTGATCTCCCTCTCCCCTAAAGGCCCTCCTTAAAACCTACCTCTTTAGCCAAACATTTTCTTGCCCCTCCCAATATCTCCTTTGGCTCAGTGTCAATTTTTTCTGATTTTATCCATCTGCAAAGTGCCTTGCGACTTTCCTCCATTGAAGGCACTATGTGCCATTATTGACTTCCAGAGAGGGAAATGAAAGGTCTGAACTTTTAGACATCGTACTTATGTAGGTAAATTTAATTCACCTGTGACGCCAACACCCTTCAGATCTTAGCCCCATTGCATTGTCATTAAACAACACGCCCATTGCTCGTATTAAGAAACAAGTCAAAAGGAATACAAAATATTTTTATTCACATACCAGGAGTTTTACCATTTTTCCACATTGAAATTAGCCACAACTGAGTCCAATCTACACACAATCCTCATTACCACTTCAAACACATATATCCACACTCAGTACATCTCAAAATAGAAATACTTATTAAGGCATCCATCTTAATATTCAAAAATAATAACTCAAAAAAGTAAACTTTTTTTAATGGCTTATGCAGTGCACAATTGAAACACAATTTAAAAAATGAACAGAATCAGTAGTACTGGAATATCCAAGCAGGTTATCATCAGTGCAATGTAAGTGCTGTTCATTCAAATGCCTATTTAGGTAAGCATGAGTAATGTTGGTTAATATTCAATTTGGAAATCTAAACTCAATTCATAAAATGATTCAAGTTGTTTATGCTCATGTTAATAAATGGTGCAGTTTCAGGTTTAACTATGGAAATGTCTGTTGCACTTTTTTAGAAAGGACAGACACAGTAAGGTTATTTTCACCTTCACTGACATCAATTGGATAAAAGTTAGGCAGGCAATCTGTTCAGCTACCAGCTGGATGTTGAAGATGAAAATCACCTCCAGCATCTTTCGTCCAACTTTGAAAGAAATATTTCAAATTCTACTCTTTTGCATTTTAGGTACTCAAAACACAGCATTGCAGTATAAAGGTTTAAGTGAAATTAGGAGATGCAAAACTAACTTGAATTGGGAAAGTAGCAACAATTGTCCAGGATTCTACTATGTAAAATTGTCATAATTCTGAATTTAAGAAAGAAATGACCCTGTACAGCGCACAAGTCATTTTCCTAGCATCAATGCTTCAACTTTAATGTCACAAAGCAACCTTACATTTTGAATGGCAGAGTAATGTCTTGCTGCTCTGGTGACAGTGTGGTGAGACCACATCACAAAAAGTAGTGTGAAATAGAAAGGAGCTAGAATTAGTAGGAATGTTTATATAAAAAAAAAAGAAAATATAAAAAGATATGGGTGTATTGTAAGCAGCAACATTTCAAGTATGACCGGGTAGAAGATATCACCAATTATTGCCAATAATGTGTTTAATCAGTAGACTTGACATCAGGTACTTCATTGTGTTTGGTCAGCAGAATTCTGACAAAAGGTCGTTCAACCTGAAATGTTAATTATTTCTCTCCAAAGATTTTGAGTCTTTTCAGAATTTTGTTTTTATTTCAGATTTCCAACATCTGCAATATTTTGCTTTAGTTTTAATGTTGGCCTGAATATTTCTGGCGTGGAGGGTGGATTACAGGCATTAGGGTGGTCTTGAGCGCCACCTACTGTGCAAAAGGTGAATTTTCCATGTCCCTTCTCTATTTCAACTGAAAATATAGCTGCATAAATGAAGAGTGGTGTGACTAGAAATTGATAAAGTTAAGTATTCAGTGACTGTTTTTAAAATAAGTTTATATAGTGCAAGTACAGGAATTTCACACCACTCAGAATTCAAATAATGAGCCAGACAGTGACATGCCTTTATCACAAAGCTAATAGCAGAGTGGCGCATCTCCAATAGCAACTTTGATTTTTACATTTAATTGTGCATTTGCCCTCATCTGAAGTTGCTGTGACATTTGCACATAAATTACGGGAACAAAATAGCCTCACTTATTTTGTCAGCAATTTAAGTGTTCCTTTCCCACTAATGATCAAATCTTCCAACAACCAAAAATCTGCACATGAATTAACTGCAAAATTTATAACACATCACAAATAATCTTAAAGCTTAAAAAAAAAGTATTGGTCCAAAAACATTTAGTCTCTTTTAAACTAATTCATATATGTGCTTTAAGCAAACAATGAAATACATCTTTTTCTTTCTCTCGCAGATATTTGCTTTGAATTTCATTAGGGGAAACCTGCCTCCAAGCACAATCATTACACCATAGGTGGTGAGCTAACTATGAAAAACTTTTGAATTCTGGAGTCTCACTCTCACAGTTATGCAGGAACAAATTGTTGTTAACACAACACAGATGTCTTGGGTAAACATAGATGGCCACTTCCAGTTTTGCATTTAAGGTTTAATTTTTCTGGAATTGTGGTAATTTGTGGAAAGTAACACCATGCTGTGTAACAGCAGCGAGGCTTCAGAATCTGAAAGCAGAAATATTTTAGTTTATTTTTTTAACCAGTAGATGCTTTACTTACTTTCTATTAATGCACAAAAACTAACCACTTTAAAATTTATGGCTCCTGTCGTGACTACAGCTATCACAGTTTTATCTTTTCAGAAACCTGTGACTCTTTAAACTACATACAGGGCTAATGAGAATTTTTACCGATATCACAAGTGGGAACAGTCTTCACTGTGCCATTAAAACATGAATCCCTTTCTTCCCCCCACCAGATGTAGGATTTCACTTAAAAGATTTTATTTACAAATTAAACAGTTACAGAAAGATAGTACTGGAACCTGATCCTCCAAGTGAGTTCTTGGGTTTAGCACCTCCATAGATTTATATCCTCTTTCAATTGCTGAAAACTTAACACGTTCCAATAAGTTCCCTTTACAAAGACTAAAAACAATTGTTGATGTTTTTACATATGTGGACCAGTGTGCTATGGATGGCTGACCCCGAAGGATGATAATGGCTACAATACACAGGGTATGGAGTAGACATGAAAGGTGGTGTGACACCTTGCAAGTTAAAGAAATGGATCTGATTGGAAGGAGAAAGTTACACAATGAACTATTCTGGTTAAACATCTTTAAAGTGAAAAGGACAAAGTTAATGGCAGGGGTATGGTTAGGACCACTATCAGAATAAAGAGGAAGATTATTTGCTCTATGAGCAGCAAAGAATAGCATGTGAAAACCCAAATATTAATCAGGGATGCTCAAGTGCTTCAGAGTCCAAGTTGGTACGTTTAATGATTTCATGATCCAGTCTGTCAGGGAGACCACAAGAGTGAGTTCCCATCTCAACTTGGTAACAGTAAATGATCCTGATTACATGAGGAAATGGAATTCATAGCATTTTCGGGGGATAGTGACCATGGAATGATCAAGTATTACATGACCTGGTATTCAGAAATAGGACTAAGAGCCAGGTATATAATCTTAAAAAAGGCTAACCTCAAATAAATGGAGAAAGGGCTTACGAAAATTAGAGAAGTTTAAAACACTTCAGTACAGTAAAAATTGAACATATTTAAAGGCATAATATCGTATAAGTGATATAAATGCATACCCAGAATTGGCAAGGGTAGACTAAACAAGCTAGACTCTGAATGGAATAACAAATGAATCAGAACTACAATGAGGATAAATTACCTCTACAAATTGAGAGTTAAGGGCTCACTCTAGATATAAACATATAATCCATGCTGATACTCCAGTGCAGTACTGAGGAAGTACTTCACTATCAGAGGTGCTACCTTTTGTCTGAGATGTTAAACTGAAGCCCTGTCTTCCATTCCCATGGCACCAGTCGAAGAAGAGCTGGGAGCTTTCCTGGTGTCAAGATTTATCCCTCAATCAACCACACCAAAACAGACCATCTGTTCATTCATCTCACTGGTGTTTGTAGGAGCAAAACTTAGCTTTTGCATATGCCTGCAACAGTTTCTCCCTCGTCAGGTATCTCTGCTCCATGCATTTCTGTTCATGCTGATAGGGTAGCTAGGCAAGCAACCTCCTTCCTGCTTCTCGAGTTGGGATTGGCCTGAGGATATTCTCTCCTCCATTTCCTTGCCTGTGGGGAAATGCTTGGCCTTCACTTGTTATTCCCATGCTACTACATCCAAGGATGGATATTGTAGATTCAAAATGCATCTCAACACCATGCTATTATCTTGGTTAATTATATGTAGAATCATGCAAAGCGTTGTTGGGTCAAGGAATGCCCTACTGGAAATAGTCATGAAAGTAGAATCCATAATATCTTTTTAAAAGGTGAACAAATGAGGGGAAAAAAAAATTCAGAAGGGTATCTCTTTCAAAGAGCCAGCACAAGTCTGATGGGCTGAATTACATCCTCCTGCAATGTAAATTTCTATGATTTTATAGCAACCTGAAAGACAACAATTAAATTATCGTCAGCAATAAGAGGCTGATAAACACACTTGCAACATTTGTCTTCCTTTACCTTCTAATTTCTTAGAAAGCTGGACCCATTTAGTCAACCACTCCTCGCACTGTGTCGCATTCAGGTGCACCGAATTCAGACCTCTTACATAACATGCCTTGAAATCAGAACCAGAAAACAATGATCAGGCTAACCATGTTCGCAGAGACAAATGGAAAAAAAAAATGATAAAACAGCATGAAACGTTTTCCTTCAATTACCCGTAAATACTTGTATAAAATTCAAATTTTTTTGAGACCAATATTTTGGGCAAAAAATTAAGGGGTCAACATTTACACAAGTAATATTTTCAAGGGGTTTATATGCGTGCTTGATTTGGGCCCACACTGCATCCTCTACATGGATTGGCTGGCTGCCCTTGGCCTGTTGCTATGATGAGCCCTGGTGCGGCAGGGTGAGATCGGCAGATTGTTTGGTCATGGTTGTGCCTCCTTGGGGAGCACTGTAATTTGGGCTGTCCATGATGGAGATGTTAGCGGAGCATCAGTTCAAGCAGCTCCCGGCAGATAAGCAGATCGACACCAGGGCTTTCCTGTAAAGCGTCTCCTACCTGTTGGCTTTTTTTGCTGAGTGTGTGAAGGCGTCCCAGGGGGAGCGATGAGAGGAGTGGGGCAACTGACGGACTTTGATCCCCGAAAACCTAAGGTCAACTTTTACATGAGGTATATGAAAAATTATGAAATTTTAAGCCAAAAATAATAGGTTGACTTTTACTTGGCTATGTACAGTAAACTGTAGGGCAACCAGATTTCCTTATTCCAGTGATGGACATATTTAACTTCATATCTAATTTTCAACGCCTTGTAACAATGACATTTCATTGTACAGGAAGAGATTCTTCAGAAAGTTGGCTCAAAGCGTAGACAAAAAAAGTTAATGTTCTTTAAAATATAGACAAACTGGCATTATATTTTGCTCGTGTCACTGACAGGCTCAAGCTGAGCCCAGACCTTCACATCTGATCTGCAAATAGCTGAATCCATTCAAGACTGTTGCACACACCATACACAGGCCAGGCTCCAGCATCAGCTTCTAACGTGCTCGACACAGGGTTTCTTGTGATAATAGTCTGTTTATTCAGCAGGACAATGATTCATTCCACAATGTTAGTAATGTGTTACCAGCATAGTGGATGAAAGAATAATCCAGCCAACAAACAACTCTTTTATGACACTAACCATATTTACAGTAATACAATCCCTGCATGATGTCCCCTGAATGTAACTTTGAAAAGGACATAGTGGGGTAACTCAAAACAAAATACATTTACTAGGTCAATTTGAACCTATTGTTACGAAGCGCAAAAAGTTATTTCTCCCCTTCTGCCCCTCCATCCCCACACAATGCTCTACACTACACTCCAAGAGACAAAGCAATACAATTAGCTTCCGATTCAAAGTACTTCTTGTGGGCTTCACAAAAATAATCTAGGCTGCTGCACTAGAACCAGCGTGCCCTCATCCTTAATCTCGCTAGTGGCCAGGATTGCATGATATTGCAAGCTGTATTGGGATGCCTGTTTGGTGATCTGCATCACGCTGGCCTGATGTTATTGAGGTCAGTGCCTCAGAATAATGAGATAAAAACAAAAAACTGCGGATGCTGGAAATCCAAAACAAAAACAGAAACAGAAGTACCTGGAAAAGCTCAGCAGGTCTGGCAGCATCGGCGGAGAAGAGTACAGTTGACGTTTCGAGTCCTCATGACCCTTCAACAGAACTAAGTAAAATTAGGAAAGGGGTGAAATATGAGCACTCCGTTGGTAGGTCACCCAGATCAAAATCAGTCCCTATATCTGTAAAATCTTTCAGCCCTACAACCTTCCAAGAACTCTGCGCTCCTCCAATTCTCTTGTGCACTCCCCACTCCCTTTATCCCACTACTGGTGGGCTGTGCCTTGTGCTTATATTTCACCCCTTTCCTAATTTTACTTAGTTCTGTTGAAGGGTCATGAGGACTCGAAACGTCAACTGTACTCTTCTCCCCCGATGCTGCCAGACCTGCTGAGTTTTTCCAGGTATTTCTGTTTTTGTTTTGCCTCAGAATAATGGTCGCCTTGTCACTGCGGATATGGAAGATTGGTCAGCACACTCCGTTGGTAGGTCACCCAGATCAAAATCAGCCCCTATATCTGTAACGTCCTCCAGCCCTACAACCTTCCAAGAACTCTGCGCTCCTCCAATTCTCTTGTGCACTCCCCACTCCCTTTATCCCACTACTGGTGGGCTGTGCCTTCAGCTGTCTAGGCCTTAAACTGTGGAATTCCTTCCTGAAATCTCTCTCCCTCCGATGTCCCTCTCTTCCTTTAAGACCTCCTTAAAATCCACTTCCTCAAACGAATATCCTTTCTTTGCCTTGGCTTCCATTTTCATCTGATTGCACTTCTGTTAAAGGCATTATATAAGTGTAAATTGTTGTTGATATGTCAGCTGCACACTGTCAATTCTTTTACTCACATTCCTCAGTTCATCGTCCGACAGGTTGTGCACGCCTAAAACATTTAGAGCTTGGTCCAAATGATGAATCTCCATTATGTGGCTCCGGAGGCGATGGCGCGCAACGAAGGTAGGCATGTGTGGAGTGAGGAACATCACCTGACTCAAGATTTTCTAAGAATATAACAGCAGTTGAAACATGGGGAACAAGTGAATGGGTGTAACATATCCTTTATACCTTTCATTTCAAATGGCAATTAAATATAATTCAAAGAAAAGTATCTGAGAAATTTCACTCTGCAAAATGCCCAACACATGTGTGTGAAATTCTTTTGTCTGCTATCTAAACAAAGGAGTTAATCTGTTTAAAACACAGCATGGTAGAGTTCCAATGACCTGTGTCATTAAACAAACTAATTTACTATAAAGGTTAATGGCTAACAGAAATAACTTCTGACAAGGATTCAGCTACTTGCTCACCGTCTGGCGTACATCAATGTGTCGTATTTCTAATGGACGCTTTGAGAACAGCTTTGCCACCACATGCAGCTGGGAGATTTTTGGGTGGATGCCTTCCTGAACCTTCATTTAAATACAGAACAATGTGTCAACACAAATGCACTGGCAGCCCAAAAAATACAGCTTCCTATAATCAGAAACTGGTAATGCAATTAAAATGTCCAAAGCCAGGATTATTACTTCAAAATAGCTGTTATGTAGGTCCAAAAAACAAGCAAAATTTCAAGATAAATGACAAAAAGGAGCAACATACCAACAGTGCCCAACAAGTTGGTAAATCCAATTTAGCAGATTTGATAGAAATTAAATAAGCTCATTTTTGTAGGGCGGAGGATTTTTTTCTCTTCAATAAGGCAAAGGATGCCATTACTGGAAAATAGAACTTTTGTCCCTGTGCTGAAGGATTAGATATAACATGGGTTCAATGTAGGGTAAAGCTTTCTCTTGCTGTATGTGCCCTAACCTCTAAACAGAGAACAGCACTCAAGTATGACATTTCTATTCCCCACACAACTGTCCTTGTGGCCTCTATGTGAGACAGCTCGCAAATTTACATTTAAACATCATGTATGTCACATGAATCCATTGGGTCCTTTATGTTATGACTATCTAGTCTTTCGATTTTCTTCTTCATTGGTTAAGTGCCTTTTCTTCCTTATTGTGCTCTCCCTTTAAGTGGTCATTTTCTATTTTTGTTACTTGCTAGCCAAGATATTAGGTATGTGATCTGCCTCCAGGCAACCTGGCACACTAGCCAGCTGCCAGGAGTTAAAGTAAAAGCCTGGGAGTATTTGTTTACTTCCTCTTCCTCCTCTCCTTCTTAGTGCCAAGTATCAGCTTGCTGCCTTCCTAACAACATGCAGAGAATCAGGCACAAACCTGCACTTTGCCATGGTACAGCATATTAGTATACCAGCGGGCATTGCCACAAAACCTGACAAGTCCCCTTTTCAAAGTCATAAGCTTGGGAATGATTCATTCCTTCGTGTAACATGTTTGTGTACATACTTTACTGCTGAGTTGTAATAGTTGGCTTTTCAGTCGCCTGTCTGGTACTCTTGACACTGCTTTGGTCAAATTCCTCACAGCAGTTGGGTAAACCCGAGCCCGCAACGAGTGGTAGATTTCCATGAACTCCTGCTGCTGTTCGTGGGTCCAGAAGTGTCTTATTAACAACTGCCGTGGAAAGAAATACCTACAAACAATAAAGTGTTATGTACAGATTTAGGAAACATATAAGTTCAACAGTTCAATGTTAACAGATACTTCTCTAATTCTGAATTCTTGTATCTTTACTGCCAGAAAAGTCCACATAAAGCTCCATTACCACATCTTGTACAGACATTTACTAAGTCCAATCCATGTGGTACATCATTCTACAGCAGTACACATAAACGTGAAGATGAAGGATGTGTTAACAACAAGAAAACTCAAGCTTATAACAAGGGAAAAAACTCATAAGATGCAATGTTCTATCCACTTTCTTGTATGCCTCAGAAACCTAGACAATAAGTAAAGATCTGTGGAAGAAAATGGAGGCCTTTGAAATGTGGATGCTAAGACATATTGCTTAAAATTCCATATACAGACCGTAAGACAAATGAAGAGGTGCTTTGAAAGCAAGAGCAAAAAGAACTCTAAAAAAGACATCCATGAAAAAAAATGTCAGTAATTAAGCCATTTGTTAGGTGCTGAAAAGCTACAGAGATCTCTCAGAGGGCAAAGTGGAAGGCAGCAGAAAGAGGGGTTGACCTAGGCGTAGTTGGATGATGGACACCACGGAGTGGTTGCAGACGAATTACAGTGGATGTGTGAGGATGGCACAGCTCAGACGAGCGTGACAAACCATGACAGCAGATCTCTTGGTTGCAGCAGCTACAAACAGGACAGGACACAAACACTTTAGGATTTTTTGTATTTGTTCCTGGGATGTGAGCATCGCTGGCAAGGCCAACATTTACTGCCCATCCATAATTAAGCAGAATGCACACAAGCAAAATGAACTGAATAGCTTACTTCTGTGCTGTAAAGTGCTTTGGGATACCCTGAGATTGTGAAAGGTGCAATATAAATGCAAGTTCTTTCTTTCCTTACAGAACTCGCAGCAACTCCACTTCCAACAGCCAGCTCCAATGTAACTTAGTTAAAACAGGCCTTTAAAAGATGAGAGAAACTGAATACTGGTAATCAGAATTAAAAACAGAAAATGCTGGAAATACACAGCAGGTCTGGCAGCATCTGTGGAGGGAGAGACAGAGTTAATGTTTCAGGGCACTGACCTTTCATCAGGACCGGAAGATGCTAGAGATGAATGTTTAAGTAAGTACAGAGCCAGGGAAAAGGGGGTATGGAAAGAATGAAATGGAGAGGAGGGCAGAAGCAATTAAATGGCAAAAGTGATTATGATGCAAGGCAAAAGGAAGCGATAATGAGACAAATATAAAAACAAGAGTTGGGTCCAGAGGAGGGGTAAAAGGTTACAACAGAATAGGAGGGGAACATGGAATATCTGGCATAAAAGTCACTTCCCATCACCTGGGAATGTGGCAAACGAAAGGTAGGTAGGCCCTAGGGGTACGGACCACCATAAGAGATCCTCAGCTCAAGCATAAGCCTATGCCTCCTCCAATATGATACAGCCATCTTCCATTACCAGCATAACTCTGTCTGAGAGGAAAGTGGGAGCAGTGGTTAAGGTGATAACTGGAAATCTGAGGCCAGTTCTGCACACAATAATTAAGAATAACACTACTGGCAGCGGGGTGTTCTACAGAATGATAGGTATATAAAAATCCCCACATAACACATACCTCCCATCCTCAATTATGCCCATGTGGCATAACTGACATGTGGAAATGATGGGATTTTCTTTGATTCCTCAGACTGTTACCAACTGCCAAGGTGCAGGCACTGAACAGAGAGGCAATATAAACAAAATGGTACAAAAGTTCAAAGCTTTGGTCATAAAGTAATTAAAAATGGAGGATGGACTGACATGATCCATCACTATCCAACTCTAGAGCACAGTTAAAAATGAATTCTTAAAATACTCACATCAATATAAACACGATATAGTTTGCAAACGGTGGAAGTGATAGAAGCACCACAGGTATCACCTTTATAACATCTCTGCGAAACTGGGGGAGAAAAGCTTTTTATAGATTACTGCTGAAAACTTCAGATGATAGCAGGTAGCCAATGTTATCACTTTACTTGAAAGCATTGCACAGTATGTATGAACACATATGTATAAAGTTTGAATGTGTTGCTGAATTCATTACTGCTCACTACAAAGTGTAATATCACTCTTGTTGCTTCAATTTCTACTTTATTTCTTCCTTTTTTTGTGTGTATTCATCAAGGGGAGGTACATTGGTTCTGGGGAATGGGACACTATCTATTTGAGGCATCTTGTGCCAGCAATGAGAACTTCCTGATCACTTATAGCACAGTTAGATGAAGAGTAAAACTCCTTCCGTTCAGCCCCAATTTCAGAGGACCAGACCACTCTGATCGCGATCAAAGTGACAATTTCCATTCCTACACCAGGTGGCCGAGGAGCAAATGAAAAATCTCAGGGTCTCACTTTTCTGTCCGCCCCTGCACCCCAAAATCTTTAGCTTGGCATTGATAGGAGCTTTGGAGATATCAGCATTTGTCTATTTTCTCAGCCAGTCCGTGGTGTTTGACTCAGAACAACAAGGTTTAAAGCATAGACCAATGGAAAAAAACAGGTTTGTTGAACAATTATGATCCTGTGGAAGAAAATTGTATCTTAATGCCTCAGTACTTGGAAGGGAACAAAGCAATGTGTCCATCTACAGCACAGTGACCTTCACTTACTATGTGAAAAAAGACTCCCACCTGTCTTAATTTTTCCATTTCTCTGTAAGGCAGCTGGTTGTACTTTAGTCCCTGATCAGCCATCTTATGCTTTATTCCACTGACTTCCTTGAAGTCAAGATACAATAAACGAAAACCTACAATGCACACAGAGTGGGAAGTTATCAATTGTGAGAATGCAATTACTGCTTAATATATTTGACAAAAGAACTAGAGGAAGAGAAGGAGATTTTTTTTAAGCAGCGAGTTATGATGATCTGGAATGCACAGCCTGAAAGGGTAGTGAAAGCAGGTTCAATAGTAACATTCCAAAGAAAATTGGATAAATACTTGAAAAGGAAAAAACTTACAGGGCTATGGGGAAAGAACAGGGGTGTGGGTCTGATTGCATAACTCTTAACGAGCTGGCACAGGCAAAAGGACTGAATAGCCTCCTTCTGCGCCATAAGAGACAATGAAAGAAAAAATTACATTTATATAATACCTTTCACTATGTCCCAAAATGCTTTACAGCTAATGAAGTACTTTTTAAAAGTGTAGTCACTGTTGCAATGTAAAGAAACACGGCAGCCAATTTGCGCACAGCAAGCTCCCACAAACAGCAATGAATCAATCATCAGGTAATCTCTTCTAGTGATGTTTTGCTTCTAACAGCAGCAACACAGGATTTTGTAAGAATGTAGACAAATAAAATAAAGAAACATATACAAATGCTCTCCACCATTCACTGAGGCCGATCTGTTAATGTACTGGTAATCAAAGGAGCAGCAGCAGGTATACCTAAAAATGAGGTGTCAACCTGGTGAAGCTACAACACAGGATTACTTGCGTGCCAAACAGCAAAAGCAGCATTTGATAGACAGAGCTGAGAGATCCCACAACCAACAGATCAGATCTAAGCTCTGCAGCTCTGCCACATCCTGTTATGAATGGTGTGGATGATCAAACAATTCACTGGAGGAGGAGACTCCACAAATATCCCCATTCTCAATGATGGGGGAACCCAACACGTCAATGCAAAAAACAAGACTGAAGCATTTTCAGCCACCTTCAGCCAGAAGTGCCTGAGTGAATGAGCCATCTCTGCCTCCTCCAGAGGTCCCCAGCATTACAGATGCCAGTCTTCAGCCAATTCTATTCACTCCATGTGATATCGAGAAATAGCTGAAGGCACTGGATATTGCAAAGGCTATTGGCCCTGACAACATTCTGGCAATAGTCCTGAAGCCTTGTCCTCCAGAACTTGCTGTGCCCCTAGCCAAGCTGTTCCAGTACAGCTACAACACTGGCATCTACCCGACTATGTGAAAAATCGCCCAGGTATGTCCTGTCCACAAAAAGCAGGACAAATCTGCCCAGTCAATTACCGCCCCATCTGTCTACTCTTGATCATCAGCAAAGTGATGGAAGAAGTCATCAACAGTGCTATCAAATGGCACTTGCTGAGCAATAACCTGCTCATTGATGCCCAGTTTGGGTTCCACTAGGGCCACTCAGCTCCTGACCTCACTAATGCCATGGTCCAAACAGGGATAAAAGAGCTGAACTCTAGAGGAGAGGTGAGAGTAACTGCCATTGACATCAAGGCAGCATTTCACTGAGTGTGGCATCAAGGAGCCCTGGCAAAATTGAAGTCAATAGGAATCAGGGGAAAACTCTCCACTGGTTAGAGTCACGCCTAGCACAAAGGAAAATCATTGTGGTTGTTGGAAGTCAATCATCTCAGTCCCAGGACATCGCTGCAGGAGTTCCTCAGGTTAGTGTCCTAGGCCCAACCATCTTCAGCTGCTTCATCAATGACCTTCCTTCCATCACAAGGTCAAGAGTGAGGATCTTCGCTGATGATTGCACAATGTTCAACGGCATTCGCGACTCCTCAGATACTGAAGCAGTCCATGCCCATATGCAGCAAGATCTCGACAACATTCAGGCTTGGGCTGATAAGTGGCAAGTAACATTTGCGCCACACAGGTGACAGACAATGACCATCCCCAACAAGTTCAGAATCTAACCATCTCCCCTTGATATTCAATGGCATCACCATCGCTGAATCCCCCACTATCAACATCCTGGGGTTACCATTGACCAGAAACTGAACTGAGCCAGCCATATAAGTACTATGGATACAGGAGCAGACACTGGGAATTCTGAGGAGGGTAACTCACCTGCTGACTCCCCAAAACCTACCCACAATCTACAAGGCACAAGTCAGGATTGTGTTGGAATACTCTCCATTTGCCTGGATGAGTGCAGCTCCAACAACACTCAAGAAGCTTGACACCATACAGGACAAAGAAGCCCGCTTGATTGGCACCCCATCCACCAACTTAAACATTCACTCCCTCCACCACCAATGCACTGTGGCAGCAGTGTGTACCGTCTACAAGATGCACTGCAGCAACTCACCAAGGCTTTTAACAGCACCTTCCAAACCTGCAACCTCTACCACCTAGAAGGACAAGGGCAGTCGACGCATGAGAGTGCCACGACCTTCAAGTTCCCATCCAAGTCACTCACCATCCTAACTTGGAAATATATCGCCGTTCCATCACTGTCGCTGGATCAAAATCCTGGAACTCCCTTCCCAACAGCACTGTGGGTGTACCTGCATCAGATGGACTGCAGAGGTTCAAGGTGGCATCTCATCACCACCTTTTCAAGGGCAATTAGGGATGGGCAACATATGTACCCACATCCCATGAAAGAATTTAAAAAAAGCACAACAAGCAAATTTTGAAAGAGGAAGACAGAATAGAGAAGTGGAAGTGGAAAAGGTCCAGTCAAATAATGCAAGCAGTTGGTTTGTGGTCGAGTAAATTTGACAATGTGAAAAATAACTTTGGGTCAAAGAAACGCCAACATGAATAAATATTCTCACAATGCTGAGTTCTTGATCTCAGTCGAGTCACTGTGAGCAAAGCCTCTCTCATGAATCTCCCAATGACCTGTTATATATAGTGGCATCAATAGAGGTATGGAAGCAAGATTGCACACACTGCAAGTATAACCAAGGGAAGGGGAGAAATAGATAAATTAGATTACTTTAAAGTTTGTCAAATGCTAACAACTGAAAAAAAGAACTGGCAAGATACTTTAGATTAGATTTTACATTCATGCCAAATTAAACTGTTTAAAAACAAGATGCTGCAATATTCTCCTGAACCAATAGTCTTTGTAAAGGCTAAATTTCCTGTTTTCACTAATTTTAGCAAAAATGCAGCAAAACTTGTACTTAGTCACTTATTGAATACTCGGATATGTACAAATATATTTAATGGATTTGATTTCAAACTTTTAATTTCAACTTTTTTTTAAACCAGGTTCTGCCTTGAAAGATACTATGCATTGTTGCAAATTCTCTACTTCCATCAATGGACCGTGAGCTGCAGAGTTTTTTTAAAAAGAAATGCCAGTGTAACATTGTGGAAAAATTGTGGACATACACGCTTTTAAAACTCCCCTCATCCCCTCTCCCTTCTCCTGAAGGCACAGGCTCAGGCTGGAGCACTGATCCACGAATAATCTACACTGGCTCCCTGTCCAATAAAAGCATAGAATTTTAAATTCTCATTTCATCCACAAATCCTTCTACAACCCCACCCCACCCTCCCTATACAACCTCCTCCAGTCTACCTCCCCGCAGTGTTGTGTACATCGCCTCCCACCCTAACTAAGCAAACTCCTTTAGTTTATGTTGCCTCCCATGCCCTCCCTCTCCTCTCTAATTCGCTGCATAATGTTCAGCCATCTCAATCCTGCTCTCAAAGTCCTTCTCAAATCCTGCCTCCACCTTTAAAAGACTCCTTGAAACCTCTCTCTTCGGCCAAGCTTTTGGACACCTCTATATCTCCTACAATGGCTCTGCATCCATTCCTTTCGTCCTTTGTGAAATATCGTGGGACATTGTTGAGAGTTAAGGTGCAATGTGAATGCAAGCTGTTGTTGTTAAATATGATCACTGAGTAGCAATTAGAAGGGGAATCCTGGCTGGTTGTTTTTACCTTCTCTGAAGTGAAATGCACACCTGCCCGAGACAGACTGATTCAAGAGATCACAAATTGAATCTTTTGGTCTGCAAGGTTTAATACGACACTGAGCAATGCTTTTACTCACTGAAACAGCAGGGACAATACAAACTTTCTGTTAATATAGTGGACTCCCCAAATTTAATGGTCAACTCCTAAACTGTAGAGATGGACAGTAAATGCAATTTTGACTTTTTCTGCTATTGTATCGGTATATCATGAATTGTTTATTTCTCTCTCTCTTACATAACTTTTGTCACTTATGCTGCTGAAGAATGATCAATATCTTCTGACCATTAACTCACCTCTGAAAAAGGTTGAGTAGATCACATAAAAACGTGGAAAGTTTTTTTCCAGAAATTGTTCGTATTTTGCATTCAAACGTTTGGCCTTTGAGATGATGGCTGAACTTAAAGTACTCCTCTTCGCTGTTGTAAAAAATGGTGACAACGGGTGACCAGTAAGCCTGGGGGTGGGGGTAGAGAGCAGGGCGGTGGGAGAATAAAATAAGAAAGTAATCAATTAATCTGTAAGCAGTTTTAGCACAATGGGGGTATGCTGTTGCTTTCCAGCTATACCAAGAGATAAAGGAAAAAGGATGAATGCATCACCAATGAACCAGATCCTGTCCACACACATGCAGATTTCAACAATGGTCACTGGACAGCAATCAAGAACTGCAACTTTGGCCCATTTTCCTCTCACCAGTCTAAGAGCACCAAGGCCAACTGTCGTATCCCTGCTGCTTGCCTGGCTGAAATCAGCTGACTTAAGAAAGACCAGGGAATAAACCCAAGTCCTTCTCATCTGTATGATTCAGCTGCACACTTTACTAACTAAGTCATTGGGAAGCTTTATTACACTGTTAACAAAGGGGACATTGTCAATACACTGAGTTTCAAATTGTAAAAGCAAAAGCATTCTGTAGGGACCATTCTCTCCGTGACACCCTGGCCCACTCCTCCAGCACCCCTAACATCTCATCCCCTTTCCATGGCACCTTCCCATGCAATTGCAGAAGGTGTAACACCTATCCCTTTACCTCCTCCCTCCTCAGTGTAAAAGGCCCCAAACACTCCTTTCAGGTGAAGCAGTGATTCACCTGCACCTCTTTCAATTTAGTCTACTGTACTTGCTGCTCCCAATGTGGTCTCCTCCATGCTGGGGAGCCTAAATATAGACTGGGTGACTGCTTTGCGGAACACCTCTGGTCTGTCCACAAGCATGACCCCCAACCTTCCTGTCGCTTGCCATTTCAAAACACCACCCTGCTGTCATGCCCACATTTCCGTACTTGGCCTGCTGCAATGTTCCAGTGAAGCCCAATGCAAACTGGAGGAACAGCACCTCATCTTCCAATTAGGCACTTTACAGCCTTCCGGACTTAACATCAAGTTCTATAACTTCAGACCATGAACTCTGTCCTCCATTTTGATCATTTTAAACTTCTTTCCCCCCAACCCCCCCTCCCCCTCCCCCAACAGGGCTCCTTGCAACTTTTTTTGCTTTCAGAGAGTGCTGACCCTTGATCTGCTATTAACACATTCTGCTATCCGACCTTTATGCTACTATTAGCACTTTAGTCTTTAACACTACCATTAACATACCCTTTGTCTTGTGTCCATGACATCTTTGTCAAATCTTTCCTGAGCTCCCACCTATCCCTGACCTTTTATTTTGCTCCACCCCCTCTCTTCAACAGTATAAAGTCCATCACATTTCTATCTCTCTTCAGCTCTGAAGATGTGTCACACCGACTTGAAACGTTAACTCTACTTCTCTCTCCACAGATGCTGCCAGCCTGCTGAATTTTTCTAGCATTTTCTGTTTTTATTTCAGAGTTACAAATTGAGATTGGTGCACAAATTTTAAACATGTACAGCAGCAAAATACTTGCTTTGCGCTCAGAAGGTTGTGTAAATACTGCAGAGTATTGCACATTAAACATTTCAACTGGGTTTCTGGTGTATTTGCGCTCAGAAGGTTTTGTAAATACTGCAGAGTATTGCACACTAAACATTTCAACTGGGTTTCTGGTCACCTCATACTGGCCCATCACACAGACATGGGTCTTCAAATGATAGACAACAGAAATTCAGCTGTAACAGAACTACACATGTATTTTTGAGTAAAGCTGTCAATTTTAGAAAGACATTGATGTGGTCCCATAGGTACATGCACTTACTTTTACTGTTCCAAAGGCAAAATATTGCAGTTGTTGGAATTCTGAAATATAAACAGAAAATGCTGGAAATACTCAGGTAAGTCATCATCTGTGGAGGGAGAAGCAGAGTTAATGTAACATCATCAACCTAACCTATTTCTCCTTCCACACAGATGCTGCCTGACCTGCAGGGCATTCCCAGCATTTTCTGTTTTTTTAAACTCAGATTTCCAGTACCCAACTGGGGCAAGAGTGATGAGGGGAAGCCAGCACAGATATAATGGGCTGAATGACTTCCTTCTGTACCGTACGATTCTGTGCTGTTGAGATCACAAGCCCCACAAACAAAGAAGAACTGAAGAACAGATGCAGTCATGACTATATACAAGAGGGCGGCTACAATTACAAATCACACAATACTTATTGAAAGTAAATATAGATCAGATTGCCTGCCAGTTTTAAAGAGACAGCTAATAAACCTGACATTTGTCTACACGAAAAAATTATTTAACTTCTAGTGGAAAATGATATTTAAATTAGGAACACTTATAAAGGCACATATTCTTTAAATACACAGATAAAGTACAACTGTAGTTACTGATTTATTTGAAAATGCTTCTTTATAACCCTCAAATTGTGTTAAACTCTTCGCCGTTCATTATCTGCCCTGCTTGTATTTGTCTCTGTCGGTTGTGGAACTGGGCCGTCAAGAGACAAAACCGCCAAAGCAGGCACTGAAAGGGTGACTAATAATACATCGCACGAAAAACCTCGATTGAAATGGCTCTTACTGGGAGACACAGACTGTCGGATAGCGTAAAAACTCGGAAAAGTGACATCCTCTCACTCCCTGGAGCTTAAAACAGCTCCTGGTCAGCGCCATCTTGGTAAGCAAAGGAGCTGGGCGGGTCAAAGGTTATCGAGTCTCGCGATGTCATCTATCTCCTCAGACAAATACATCAAGGTCATTTTTTTAAAAAAAGCTTGGCAAAACAAAACAACAAAGATGGCCCTTCTCATCATCCCTATTTGTCTTTTTTTCATTTTTATTCTTACCATGGCTGAGGCTTGATGGGCTTACTTCAGGGAGGATGTCAAGGAGACAGGACAGATTTAGAGACAATGGCAGAGATGGAGAGGCTATGAGTGATCAGGAAAACTGGGACTCATTTCATTAGAAGAAACATGATTAAGAGGCGATCTGATAGCGGCGTTCAAAATTCTGAGAGGTTTCGATGAAGCAAAACCAATTCAGTGACCCCCATTGTGGAAATGTCAACGAGGCTCAGCTGCCATGCTGCCACTGCCTGTTGCCACTCACACAAAGCATGACCATTTGGGTGAGATCCTGACCTCCTGGTGCTTGTCGAACTGCTCCATAACAAGAATCAGAACTGAAGGAGACTGGAAAAACAAACAACATCAGCAGCTTGATTCTATATAGTGCCTTTAGTATAGTAAAACATCCCAAGCGCTCGACAGGAGCTTTGCCAGACAAAATTTGACACTAAGCCACATAAGGAGATGACAGGTGACCAAAAGCATAGTCAAAGTGGTAGGTTTTAAGGATTGTCTTAAAGCAAGGTAGATAATTCAAATGATCAAAACAACAACAAAGAATTAATGCGCTATGGAATATCATAAAAAATATACTTGTATAGAAATTTAACGTATGAGCTTGAAATGTTCCTTTGTATGTGGAAGGAAACTAATTATACTGAATTTTTAAAAATTCATTTCTGGGATTTAGGCATCACTGGCTAGGCCAGCATTGATTAGCCATCCCTAATTGACCTTGTTTAGAGGGCATTTAAGAGTCAACCACATTGCTGTGGGTCTAGAGACACATGTAGGCTAGACCAGGTAAGGACAACAGGCTTCCTTTCCTAAAGGGCATTTGTGAACCAGGCATGTTTTTACAACAATGGTTTCATGGTCGTTGTGATTTTTGATTCCAATTTTTTTTAAATTGAATTCAAATTCCACCCTCTGTCATGGCAGGGTTTGAACCTAGGTCCCCAGATCATTACCCTGGGTCTCTGGATTACTTGTCCAGTGTCAATACCACTACACCATCACCTGGACATGCTGGAATGTATTTACCATTCTTAAAATTTTATATGTTCTATATTTTTAATGTAATTTATGTTACACAATAAAGATGATCAATTTTTAAAACATTACCACATTGGTGGAATCAAAAAATATGACAGTCTTGATTGATTTCCTTATTCCCTCTGCCCTCAAGTTGATTTTTCATTCGATTCTTTTGGGTGCAGTTGATCTCAGATTGGTTCTGCAGTGTCCATTTGAAACTGGCAGTACCTTTGGCTGTGAATAATATTGTCAGATTCAACTGTGAGCTTTACCTATGTTTCACTCCAGGTAGTTTTATGTTAAATGTATTAAAAGGGTAGGAGGGAGCGTCCACACTCTTAGTACATTTAAATTAGCCCAGTGTAAGGCAGTCTTTATCTAAGTGATTTAACCTGATTTGACTCCAGGCTGGAGGATCTCATACTGCCCCGCCCCCCTCCTCCGCAGTCAGGTCAGGGGTAATACTGTAACTTGAGCATTGATGTGACGCATTCTAAAGTTGCAGTCGAGGTGCACCATTTTGATATAGCTGCAAGGACCAGGGCTCTGTTTATTTGCACTGACTGCCAGTTATTGCAGAAATAAAACAAGCTAACTGCTCTTTATTGGCTGTGATCATGAATTGGGCTTCATTATGTACCACCAATTATTCACATGGCTTCTTCAAAGCAGTATCCATCATTAAAACATGAGGCAACCCAATGTTAGAGATATGTGCATGGTTGAATTATTTTCTCATGTTTTGTTATCAATGCTTTTTTAAAATTCATCAAGCTGAGTAAAGCCAATGGTAAGTGATGGGCTGCTCAGTGATAATGCAGGACTCCCAGGCCACATATAACATAGATCAGATGCATAGTACAATTGCCTGTACTCAATGAGTTAACAACTGTGTGTGTGTGTGTGTTGTGAAGCTCATCAAACTTAATGACACTTGCTGCCTCGGCTGATACAATAAGAATTGTCACATGGGTGAAGCACTGTAGGGCTACTAATCCCATGGAATTGGATCTTCAGGAGAAGAGATGTTGAGGGAAAATTAAACAGAAAATTGAAATAACAATCACTATTAGCAGTTACTAATTTAAAAAAAAATCTAGTTATCAAAATATTAATTAGGAAATATGCTATCAGACAACCTCCCAGAGGGACCACTACCTACTTTTCCATGAAAGCGTTGATAAATAGAATGGGTGCCTACCTTTGTCCCAGCTGTTCTCTAGCATATACCATTGGGGGAGGGTGGGGGGCAAACTTGTTTGTTTCCACTTTCAAGCCAATGGCATTTTGAATTGATTACATTGAATATGGGCTGCAGAACTTCCACTGCTGCAACAATCTCGTTCAGATCAGTTAATTCAATTTTCTGAAGCGGGGGTTGGGGAGCGGGGGTATGGCACTCAAAAATAGTATCTTCCTAGGCCTGTATGACTGAGTACCACATCAGATGGTGCATAACTGAGCCACCTGATGTTCAATTCATTCTGATTGAGCAGAGTAGAAAAGTGTTGTTAGCATTGAATGTGTCAGTGGGGATGTGAGGTTAATGCTAAAGCTACCCCTCTGACTGCACATATTCATGCTCTGATCCCTGGTGATGAGTATTCATTATACTTATCCAGGAGGACAAGATCACCAGGATAATGAACTTCATAATTGTGAAAGATGTGCTACGCTCTGATTGTGTGAGGCTTTTTTTTATACACCGTTTATTATAAGCCAGCCTTAATTAATGTTTGCCATTCACCTAATAACTTTATTCATTGTTCAATATTTGCTCTACGTCTTCCAGATACCACATGGAAACAGATGTACTAAATCACATGGATGGTGTGAAATCAGGATCCTCCAAAAATCTACTGGAACCATTTAGCAGAATTAGACCACCAGCCTAACAGTGTCCACCTGCTAAGAGGTAAGGAAAGCAAACATATTGGGTCAAGGAGAGAAATGGAAGGCTGAGGATCTCCAGAATGGGTGGGAAGTGACAAGACACTAGGTTAAGGGTGCATTTGAGATCAAGCATTTGCATGAGGCCTGTAGGGGTAAGGTGCTGGAGCAATTGGAAGATGGGATAGCTAAATTCCTTAGTGTGTTTGTAGGGTGAGCAACAGTTATGGCAGCTATATTCCATAGAACTTTCTTTGGGTAGAATGTGATTAATTTAGTCACATAGAACAACCAATCAGAAATAATGTGAGAGAAATTGTTCTGTGATCTGAATGATTCCTGGTTCTGGAAACTGATTGGTTGAAGGGACTGTGGTCTCTGTGATATGATTGGTTGAAGTTCTGCATTCTGATTGACTAAAGAGAGTACAGTATTACATTCAGACATACACACCACTTTCAATAATATAGATAGATATCCCCATGTTAATTGCTGGAGTTTTACCCTCAGTGTGGAAGCAACTTCGGCTGCTTCAAACAACAAATTAAAAAAAATACGATCCATGCTTTCTTCCATTCTTTTTCTACTAACAGTAAAGAAAGAACAAATGTGCTTCTCTATAATACTTTTCACAACCACACCAGGTAATGCTTAGCAGACCTGACCACCAAGGTGCAAACCATCATTTCATTAGACGGAAGGCTGCCAAAAAAGAGATTTCACTACCTCAGAACATCTCAAAGCACTTTACAGCTAATGAAGCACATTCTAAGTATAATCACGGTTGTGATGTGGGAAAAGCAGCAACCAATTTGCACACAGCAAGCTCCCACAAACAGCAATGTGATAATCTGTTTTAGATGTTGATTGGGGCATAAACATTGGCCAGGTTGCCGGACAGAACTCCCCTGCACTTCTTCCAAATCAGCAGGGCATTTTTTCCCCCAAATTCAACACCATCATCCTGTGACCTCTCCAAATGAGATTGTCAAATTAGGGGCAACATGTTGCTGCAGGTCCTAAAACCACAACAAACTAGACTGAGACTGCCCAACTCACTTCAAATGTGACCTTTACAGCCAAAGATAGAGGTCTGGATTCAAACCAAGCTCTTGCAGTGAAAAGCCCATGTTAATCCACTATACTGCTCAGTTCACCTGTGGAGGATTGCCTTTAAAGTATTTCACCCTTTTGTGGGTCCCACATAATTTTGTAACAGACTCCTTTCTTTGCCAAGAAATCATCAGTTGTAAGGTTGCCCCACAGGGCCAACAAAACAGATTTCAGTAATAGGGAAGGAATGAATTAACATCTGGGATGAATCCCCACTAGGACTGGAAACCCCAATGACTGTTCTCCGTGTTTAAATTTAGACAATAAACATTCAATAGTGAAGGCAGGAGCAACACAGCTAAGCCCAACTTGTCATTACTTCCATATCCATATTGCAGCAGTTGTGATTGTTTAGTGATCAGTAGTGGAAAACAACAAAAGTGCCTCAGCTAGTGAATGAGTTATTGGACACAGCACATGTATATCAGGTATTTTAGTCATTGTATTAACACCTAACCTGCTAACAAATTGACCTTGGATGATTTAAAGAGCGCACCATAATTAAAGGTTGGTTAATCACAATGCCAAATAGCAAATGATTTCTTTAAGTTGTTAACTACTAGAATTAAATTTCTTTCTTTTTGTATTTTCTTTTCTGTAGTCAGCTGACAACTCAAATGATTCAATGATTCCCAATAGGAAAGCCAGAAGCTTAAGTACTTTGGTTGACTGACACTGAGGCCCCTATTTACTTGACATAAATCTTGCTGTTGCCTGGTTTGTCAACTGCTTTTGTTACTTTAAGAACCACTTCAACCGATTCAGTGATGCGTTGGCAGATGATGGCTTTTTCGCGGTTTAGTCGAGATCAGGGAATTTGTTGACAAATTCTGAAAACCAGAAATCGTCTTCAGAAATCATTGGCAGAAAGTGGCTGCTTTTGTTTGCAATGTGCAGATGAACTCTCCCGATGGCTCAGCTACTAGATGCATTGCCCATTGTGAAACGGCCATACAAATCAGGTTCGCTTTGAGTTGTTAGCCAATCTCAACCAAGGTGATAGTGGGAATGATACAGTGGGCCTCAGCATCCCTGACTGAGGCAGGGAATATAAATTCAACAAGAGTTCCTAATCCTGATTGCTATCTAGTGACTCCAGCCAGAAAGTGCACACATCAGCCTCCAGTGAGGAGAGGATTGGGCTTGGCTGTGATGCCCTCTATAGTTGAACAAACTATTGACTCTCACTATCTGGCTAAGAAAGCAGTGTGATACTGCATTCCACATCAGTCTGTGTATCAGCTGAGGGGAGGAAAAATTGGAGGGGAAAATGTTTCTTAAAAGAAAACAACTGTGAGACAAGCTGTAAAATCTGACCTTGTGAAGGTATGAGGTCTGTTCACAAATTTTTTTATCACAAGTAAATGCGATGGAATAATTTTCTAATTTTGTCATTGAGACTCAATAGAAGGAATGTGACATTGTCAACTTCCACTAAGATCAAACTCACTCAGTGAGGGAGCTGAAACATAATAAATCCCTTGGGCCAGGACATTCATTGGATTGAATTAAAATGGATTGAGCACACAGGCTCAAAAAACAACTACAGGAGAGACCGATAACTCTCCCATTCTCCATGACCGGTTTTTGAAACTGCACCCCAGACACATACAGAATTTGAGTTGGTCACTGAGTCAAACAAAAGCAGCAGGATTATTAATAATGATATCAATATCCCTCAGCAAATAATTAATAAGCAGAATGTCATGATGTGATGTAAACGTTGAAAACCAAACCTCCGGCTCTTTTTACAAAAGATGTCTTAATATCAAGAGACAATGAAGAGGAAAAATTATGGATTTCACTTTGCTTTATTGCTGTATTTTAACAGTTAACAAAGTCACACTTTTCTGTTGTGAGCTGCACTTTGTCCATCACAATCCAGATTGATGAGAAGCGATTTTCTGAAAAATCAAATATGATTGTTATTTTTTTCAGAAACTGGTTAGCCTGTGTGATGAGCAGATATTTGACTAGAATATTACTCTAATTACAGATGTGTGTGGGAGGCGGGGTGGCTGTGGGAGAGGGCAGAACCTCCGTGGGGGTTCTTCCAATCTCCTGCGAAAAATTCAGTGGATGATTGGTGGAGAGATGGTAGAAACCATGTTTACAATGTGTCTCTGGAGTTTCCCTGGAGGTTTCGATAGGAGACTGGGAAAACCACTGCAGAAATTCTACCTCAGGGTATTTATCTAGGGGTAGAAATTCATCATGGGCAACATTGCAAAGCAAGCAATTTTGCATCTACTGCCTTTTATATCCCCTGCCTGTCATTGAACTCAATAAAACTGAATATCAGGCGTGGTTATATAACAGGCAAATAATATGATGTCTCCCATCTTAGGTGACATTTCTACCTCAATCCTTTCTTTATTAGAGAGGGTACCATGAATAATGTGTGTGATCTATCAGATATGCCAATTATACTATTTTCATGTCATCACAAGCTGTGTAACATTAGCTGGGTGTACAGTTACCTGAATTGAATTCATGCAAATGGTTTGAAGCCATGTTTAGACTGTGCCTGTACAACCATATCTTTAATTGTGGGTCTCATGTAGCCAATAGTAATGGCAGATTTGATAAGGGCAATAGCCAGGAAAATCCCAGCAAGTACAGCAAGTAATTAAGAAGGCTAATGGAATGCTATCCTTTGTTATGAGATGGGTTGAACATAAAAGTAAGGATGTTATGCTTCAGTTATACAGAGCATTGGTGAAACCACACCTCGAATACTGTGTGCAATTTTGATCTCCTTATTTAAGGAAGGATGTAAAGACATTGGAGGCGGTTCAAAAGAGGTTTACTAGATTGATACCTGGAATGAGTGGGTTGTCTTATGAGGAAAGTTTGGACAGACTGGGCTTGTTTTCACTGGAGTTTAGAAGAGTGAGGAGTGATTTGATTGAAGTATACAAGATCCTGAATGGCCTTGACAAGGTGGACGTTGAAAGGATATTTCCTCTTGTGGGTGAGTCCAGAACTAGGGAGCACTGTTTTAAAATTAGGGGTTGCTCTTTTAGGACAGAGATGAGGAGAATTTTTTCTCTGAGTGTTGTGCGACTTTGGAATTGTTTACCTCAGAAGGTGGTGGAGGCGGGGTCATCGAATGTTTTGAAGGCAGATTGAGGATAGATTTTTGTTAGGCAAGGGAATCAAAGGTTATCAGGGTTAGATGGGAATGTGGAAATCAAAACACAAGAAGATCAGCCGTGATTTTATTGAATGGCGGAACAGGCTCAAGGGGCCGAATGGTCTACTCCTGTTCCTATTTCTTATGTTCTTATGTTCCTAAGTGTCAGTCAGGGAATCTGGCATGTTGAGTTTTAATGGCACTGCTGGCTGTGTAAGACCCACGGCTCGAGACTCTTTGACATTAGCAGAGTACAAATGCTCAGTGACATCACTTCAGGGAGCTATTTTTCTAGTAGGAGGTTGTTTCATTGCAGCTACAACAAATGCAAAGCCGGTGTTTTAAATTTTCTTTTTAATTTTGTACATGTTAATAGGTTTGCACGCTGTCCCGTGTATGTATTCAGAATTTCTGAGGCAGAGTGACATGGGGCTGATGGTGGAAATGAAGTCTGTTGGCTTTAAGCTGCTTTCATATTTTAAAAGACCTGCAACTAAAGGCAAATGCCATTAAAAGGTGAAATTCTTTGCAAATTATTCTGCATTCCTCTTTCACCTTTGCACTCCGTTGCTCTGTGAGTGATTGGCCGTGTTCTCAGCAGCAAGGCAAAATAAGGAGACACCTCCTTTATCATCATGGCAAAACTTCTGGAACCCAGTGTTGTGAATTGTGGGAAATATGTCAAAAGACATATTGTATCTTATTTCAAGAGATCCACCTGTACATCATATCTGTTAGCAACCTCACTCTGCAGCTGCATCCCCCCTCCCCAAATACATCTCTGGCTTCATGAGCCTGGTGGCTCCACATTTAACTAGATGGATAATCATGCAGGGCACCATCACCAATATGCGCCCCATCCCATAAAGCTCTGTGCAAGGAGTGTTAAGTCAGAACATTTATCCCATAGCATCTTATATAGTATGTAAAGTTAAATCAAAAAGCAAATGCTAACGTACATCATTGATCCAATCAATGTAAGCTGAAACACGGGTCCAAACTGTTGGTTTCATGTAGGTGTCACATCCTGCTGCAGCGACGAAGCTGGTGGCTCCATGAACCTCGAATACCCCATCATGCTGACAATTTAGAGGCCCACCAGAATCTCCCTGTGAGGAAAACCATTAAAACCCTGTTATATTTGGTTCCTCAAACTGGAGTATGTAAGATTTATTTGATTTTTAAAAATCCACCTGTCAATCAAAATGGGGAACAAAAATCAAAGAGAAATAAAATGAAAGAGAAACAGGAAGGTAGAGAAACGGATAAGGAGAAAAAAATGTGAAGGGAAATATTGAAAAGAAAATAGGAATGAAAGAAAGAAGAGGAATGGTAAGTGAGCAAGAGATTGAGAAAGAGGCTGATGAGAAGAAAAGAACAGAAAAAAAGCCTCCTTCACATCCTCAAGGTGTCCCACAAGAAAGAAAGACTTGCATTTATATAGCACCTTTCAAGAGTACCGGGCATCGCAAAGCACTTTACAGCCAATGAAGTACTTTTGAAGTGTAGTCACTGTTGGAATGTAGAGAAACACAGCATCTAATTTGCAAACAGCAAACACAAGCAGCAATGTGAAAATGACCAGATAATCTGTTTTTCTGGTGTTGACTGAATGATAAAAATTGGCTGAGTCATCAGGGATAACTCCCCTGCCCTTCTTTGAAATAGTGCCATAGGATCTTTTATGTTTACTGAGAGGGCAGACAGTACCTCATTTCAATGTCTCTTCTGAAAGACAGCACTGACAGTAGTGTACATTCCTTCAGTACTGCCCTGGAGTGTCAGCCTTGATTTATGTGCTCAGGTCTCTGGAGTGGGACTTGAATCCACAACCTTCTGAGGTGAGATTGCTACTACTGAGCCATGGCTAGCGCTATGAAGAGACAATGAGGCGGCTGGTGTCAGTTAAAAAGATGTAGCTGGATGAATGTTTGATGAGGGAGGGGACTGAGGGTAATGAGAGGTAGAGTGGTGTATGATATTTTCCAGACTTTGGGACTTGCTGGCTGGAACATAATGGTCTTTTCCAGTCTTGTACATCTGTTCCAGTGCTGAGAGATGAAGAGAAAGGAGAAAGGAAATTGGAAAAAAGGGTAAATGCAGCCTCAGTGCAGAGGCTTCCCTCTGCGCTGGTAGGACTTAAGGTTATCAATATCTTCTTCAATCTGTCCACTGAAAGAGATTATCCAAGATTATTACCTGACAACCAGCAACGACACCATCACCTCCAGCACACACCATGTTTGGTGTGACATAATCACCCCACCATGCAGGCTCGGAACATATTTCATAGGCAACAACCCTGATGGGAGCCTGCTGAAGAGTAGGATTAACTGTCCCACCACCTGCATCAAGAAAAAAGATCCACTGTTACTGTTGTATTTTTGTCAATCACTTTTTTTATAGTTCACATTTTATCCTAGATAATAATCTAGCGCCATATTATCCATTTGACTATGGAAACAACAAACAGGTTGAAGACCATTTAATAGCTTCGAACCATTTGCCTTCCATGTGTACATTCCAGTTTAAGTACTTATGACAGATGAAGCCAACATTTTCCTTGATTAATATAGTGTACACTCATGGAAGATCCGTAAAGGGGTCTGTGATTTCATAATGCAGATTTATTGAAAAATAACATTCAGCTGCTTGCAGAAAAACTCTATATCTCAATGTATGCCTTATATGCATTTACCTCAAACATTTCAAAGCTGTGAGGATTTGAAGAAGCAAACAATGAAGGAGGAGGAAGGAGCACGAAAGGAAAGGAATGAAGAAAAAAGCATTGAAATAAAACGAAGGAACCTGAGAAAAATTGTGCACTCAGGACAAAAGGCAATATTGCTTTCTGCCTATTGCAGCTACGGTATGTGTTAATACCCATTGTATAACAGGATAAATACGTGTGGTGAGCAATTACTCATGACTGAGTGTTTGTGGGTTTTGGTTTCTATTTATAATACCTGTAGGATGGTTATAACTAAAAAGATGAGATTTTTAATTAACATTTCTGTCGTTTTAGCAGTCCAGGAAACAGCTGAAGGTGCTTTGTGGCATCTTTTTCCCTTGTGCCTCCTCCTCTGGCCAACATGGCAAGTGGGCAGATTGCCAACTCATCCCTAACTGGCAGTGCCAATATTACTCAAGTGATAGAGGTTGTGGTTCAAGCTGGGAGAGATGAGTGATATCACTGGGAATCTTATCTATCCTATGCCACTGGATGATATCAATATTATTTCAATCAAAAGTTAGCCAGCTTCTTAATCCTTAAAGTGCCAGCAGCTTCAAGGAAACTCCAGCCTCCCTGGGCTGAACCATTTAGTTTGTTTTAGGCTCATGTGAAAATGAGCAATACTTTTTTTTTAAATCGAGAAACTACAATGAAGGACCAAGGTCCACAGAACAGGAGGCTTGCAAGGTTAAAAACAGTAAAAATAAAGACAGGGGCTACTGAGGAATATATTGGTTGGTGGCCAAACAGCACATAGATAGACTGAAAGGTCTAGATTTTCTGCTTAAGTTACACAGACCCCTTAGCTTAACTTAGACAGATGAAGGTTACTCCCTCCTTATCCCTACCGCTTCTGGGATTTCTATGCCAGAAGTTATGGGCAACATAAAATACATTAGTGGGTAATGATTTGCAAATGATAGAAATACATCAACAACAACTTATATTTATAAAGATCGCAGAGTGACCCAGGCCGCAGGTAAGTAATGTTCGTGGTTGGTGGGGGGGTGGCTTCACCCTTTTTTCCTTTCCTGATGTCCAGTCCCTCGACTGGAGGTGACAAGCTGGCTGCATGGTTTTAGCTGCCATTCACGCCACATGGCAACAGGCCTGCTGCCACTGGGTTAATACCAGCAGCGGTGAGATGAGGCCCTTAAGTGGTTATTAATTGGCCTCTTAAAGGCCTCAGTATGTGGCGGAGGCGGGAAGGCGTTGGGGTTCTGGTACCCCACCTTCCCGCCTCCGAGCTTGCCACCAGCAAGAGCAGAAGATTCCTCCTTATATCTCTATGGGAACAGGAAGGGCCCGTTACAATTTAAATGACCACAAAGTCTACATGACAACAATCAATTGCATAGATATAAGTATGGAAGCTGCAGACCACTCTAGGCTGCGAAAAGCCCGTGTCATGGCCAATCTCCATGATCAGTCCAGACTGACTCCCTGGTGGAGACCAGGGAATCTACCTGAAGAATGCAAAAGACCCTGAGGCTAGAACTTCTTGAAGCAAGTGGAATTGCTGTCGTGTTGAAGAAGCAGCAGGTGGAAAATCCTGATGTGACTTGCATGTGAAGGGCTGATTTGCTTTCTGATAAAGCTTTAAGATGATTAGTAGAAAAATGCTGCGCATGAATTCCAAGTTACCTACTTTGAGTGTAGCCCCAGCCAGTGACGTAACACAGGTAGTTATTTGGTAATATAGATCCTGCCTTGGGCAATACTCCAAACTGGACATACTGGTTCAGGACAGCATCTTTCTCCAGGTAAAGCAAAGCAATGTCGTTCCTTTAAAATAAATTGTTTTTCTGGCATAAATCTTTGTGTTGTTTTTATCAGTATGCTGCAGGTGCACCTTAAAACTTAAGACCTGTCCATACAGTGGTTTGCGAGAACCTACAGTTCAGCTGAGTTATTGATTATGTACAGTTTTATGTTTATATTTTAATCTCATTTTCCTTCCCTCCAGTCTTGAAGGCCTCAGTTCTGCTGGGGTACTATTCCACATGCAGCACTCACCCTCCGCTACCTCATCCAAGTGGCTATGTGCCTGCTTAGATGAAGAGCTTCAGCAGGCTTTTCAACAGCTGAACCTGATGTTTTCCTTCCTCAACACACACAGACACACACGTTTTTCTCGGTGTCACTAACAACACTGAGGCAAATTATAGTGCTAGTGCAGTTAATGAGTTAATGAACATTATATAATCAATGCAGGGGCACATATATTTTTCTTTAGCCCAAACAAAATTGCACTAACAATGAGTTACAACTCTTATGAGGTTGTAACCTTTTTTAAGGACTAGAGCATGCAGCAAGAGAGCAGCCATGATGAACTGGATTTTAAAATTACTATGGTGTCAACACATTTCTCATTTATCCAAAATAGTAATATAACTACGTACCCAATTGCAAGGTCGCCAGTCCAACCTTCGTGGCGAATGATTTTTTCAACAAAAATGGACTGTTCGGTTCTGTCATCCTCATAAATGTTGTGATCGCCCAAGACTACACGGTATGACGGATTTACGCTGTTGATTAAAGGAAATGATAAGTCACTCCAAACTAAAGTGTTGGAGAAGGCTTCAAATGACAAAATCTCATAATCAGACCTTTCTTGTTGGCTGTAAAGAGGAACAAGATCATTAAAGGAGCATCGTTGTCTGATAAAGTAGCTGGGGTGATACTGCTACTTTTATTACTCTGCTGGTACATAGTTACTCATTTGTAATGGTGAGTTGTGCTCATTTTCAGTTTTCTTTGGTATCTTGTAACTAATTTTATCCATTCCCAATTACAAAGCTTTTTCATAACTTTTATTTGCAAGTTGAAGAAACTGTTGCTAACTACTTTGTTAGGCTTGTTATTTATTAAGATGGAGAATTGTAAACCATGCACTGTCCTCTAAGGATCTGCTAGAAATCCTTTAGGAATTTTACGAGAATCTCTTGAGTCTTTTGATGAGGTGTAAATGTCTTTGGAAGGAATGGACTTGATGAGCCTAATGGCCTTTTCTAGTGTTCGACTTCCTTACAAATGTACACAATATAAACAGATTGGAAAGAAAGTGAACTGGAGAGAGGGAGAGAAGAAGTAAGAGAAAGATGCAAAAAGAAACAGCGAAAGAAAGAACACAGATTTCGAAACCACAAAGATAGAAAAGAATGAGAGTGCTTCTGTTTCACACAATACAGTGAGACTGACACAATCTTGGAACAGATTGAACATTCATAGTAATCCTGCTGTTAATCTATCAAAGAGTCTCAATCAAAATCATTCACCTATCGACACAGTGAGCAGCAGTCATTACCCATCTCTTGAGGATCAGGGTGCCACCACAGGTGTGGTACCAGTAACCAGCGTAACCTTGAAGGGAGACCTGTAAAAAATAATTCAATCGGTCATACACTAAAATCCTGTTTTCAAAACACACGAGACTTCACATTTATGCAGAATATGTTTCTAACCAAGCTGTATGAAATGCACAGAGTATAGTAAATAAGATTGGGGAGCTACAGGCGCAGATTGTCATGTGGAAATATGATGTTGTGGCGATAACAGAGATCTGGCTCAAGGAAGGACAGAACTAGGTGTTAAATATTCCAAGGTACAAGGTGTTCAGAAAAGATAGGAAAGGGGGACAGGTGGCGGTATTGGTTAAGGAGAGCATTGCAGTGCTGGAGAAAGAGGATGTCCTAGAGGGTTCAAAGACAGGATCAATTTGACCAGAGCTAAGGAACAAAAAGGGGGCAATTACATTGCTCGATGTAGTCTATAGACGACCAACTAGTGAGAAGGATGTAGAAGAACAAATCTGCAGGGAAATTACAGAGGGATGCAAGCATTATAGAGTAGTTATAATGGGGGACTTTAATTACCCGAATGTAGACTGGGACAATGGTAGTATAAAGGGTGGAGAGGGGCAAAAGTTCCTAGATTGTGTTCAGGAAAATTTTCGAGAGCAGTATGTGTCCAATCCAACAAGAAACCTGATTCTTGGAAATGAGGTGGGCCAAGTAGATCAAGTGTCAATGAGGGAACATTTAGGAGACAGTGATCATTGTTTTGTACGTTTTAGGATGATGATAGAAAAGGACGATAGGCAATCCAGAGTAAGAATAATTAACTGGACGGGAGCCGACTTCGATGGGGCAAGAATGGAGCTGGGTCAGATAGACTGGAGTGAAAAATTGGCAGGAAAAACTGTAGCTGAACAATGGGCTACCTTCAAAAAAGAATTGGTTCGGGCACAGTAAAGGTATATTCCGTCAAAAGGGAAAGATAGGGCAAACAAACCCAGAGCTCCCTGGATGAAAAAGAGATAGAAATTAAGATAAAGAAGAAAAAGTGTGCTTATGACAGGTGTCAGGTAGAAAATACAATTGAGAACCAAGAGGAATACAGAAGGTTCAGAGGGGAGGTGAAAAAGCATATTAAAGAAGTGAAGAGGGATTATGAGAAAAGACTGGCAGCCAACATAAAGGGGAATCCCAAAGTCTTCTATAGGCATATAAATAGTAAAAGGGTGGTAAAAGGAGGAGTAGGGCTGATTAGGGGCCTAAAAGGGAATTTACACGTGGACAAAGGAGCCATGGCTGAGGTACTAAATGAATACTCTGCATCTGTCTTTACCAAGGAGGTAGATGCTACCCAGGCCATGGTGACAGACGAGGAAACTCTATCACTAGAAGGGTTCAAAATTGATAAGGAGGAAATGTTGAATAGACTATCGGTACTCAAAGCTGACAAGGCACTGGGACTGGACGAGATGCATCCAAGGATATTGAAAGAAGTGAAAATAGAAATTGCAGGGGCACTGGCCATAATTTTTCAGTCTTCCCTAGACTCAGGGGAGGTGCCTATGGAATGGAGAATTGCAAACATTATGCGCTTGTTCAAAAAAGGTTGTAAGGATAAGCCCAGCAATTACAGACCAGTCAGTTTAACTTCAGTGTTGGGCAAGATTCTAGAAACAATTATTCGGGATAGAATTAGTAGTCACATAGAAAAATATGGGTTGATAAGGAAGAGCCAGCATGGATTTCTAAAGGGGAAATCGTGTTTAACTAACTTGGAGTTTTTTGAAGAGGTAACAGAAAAGTTCAGTGAGGGTAATGCTGTTGATGTGGTGTACATGGACTTTCGAAAGGCATTTGATACAGTGCCACACAACACACTTGTGAGAAAAGCTATTGCTCATGGAATAAAAGGGACAGTAGCAATGTGGATATAAAATTGGCTGAAATATAGGAGGCAGAGAGTAATGGTCAATGGATATTTTTCGGGCTGGAGGAAGGTTTGTAATGGAGTTCCCCAGGGGTCGGTATCGGGACCCTTGCTTTTCCTGATATATATTAATGATCTAGATCTTGGTGTGCAGGGGATAATTTCAAAGTTTGCAGATGACACGAAACTTGGGAGTGTTGTAAACTGCGTGGAGGACAGTGTAGAACTTCAGAAGGACATAGACAAGTTAGAGTGGGCAGATAGGTGGCAGATGAAGTTCAATGTGGAGGAGTGTGAGGTGATGCATTTTGGTAGGAAGAACATGGACAGACAATATAAAATAAGGGGTGAAATTTTGAAGGGGGTGCAGGAGCAGAAAGACCTGGGTGTATATGTGCATAGATCATTGAAGGTGGCAGGACAGGTGGAGAGAGCAGTTAATAAAGCATATAGTATCCTGGGCTTTATTAGTAGGGGCATAGAGTACAAGAGCAGGGAGGTTATGCTGAATTTATATAAGACAGTTGTTAGACCTCAGCTGGAATATTGTATACAGTTCTGGGCTCCACATCATAGGAAGGATATGAACACATTGGAGAGAGTGCAGAAGAGGTTTAAAAGAATGGTTCCAGGGATGAGAAACTTCAGCTTTGAGGATAGATTGGAGAGGTTGGGACTGTTCTCCTTGGAGAGAAGAAGACTGAGCAGATTTGATAGAGATGTTCAAAACCATGAAGGGGCTGGACAGAGTAGATGGGGAGAAGCTGTTCCCATTTGTAAAAGGATCAAGAATAAGAAGGCATAGATTTAAAGTGATTTGCAAAAGAAGCAAATGTGACGGGAGAAAAAACTTTTTCACACTGCGAGTGGTTTGGGTCTGGAATGTGTGGTGGAGCCAGGTTCAATTAAGGCATTCAAGAGGACATTTGAATAGAAACAATGTGAAGGGGTATGGGGGAAAAGGCAGGGCAATGTCACTAGGTCATAATGCTCATTTGGAGAGCTGGTGCAGACATGATGGGCCGAATGGCCTCCTTCTGTGGTGTTAAAATTCTGTGATTCTATGAAATTGCAAAATTTCTAGTCAGTTGAAAGTTTGAAAATCATATTTTCAAAATTAGAGGGGAATAGCCTCGTGACACTGTCAATGTAGATAGGTATCCAGAAACTCAGCTATCCTGTCATATTGCTCAAGAGAATATAGGGAAAAAAAGGATTGTAGAAAGATGCTGAGCCATGCAGATCAAGTATGCTCCAGTTTTGTCCTGGTCTGTGATAAGTAAGCTGCTTTCTGATGAGACAGTGGTGAGGGAGCTGCAATTTGCCCCAGCACCCCTGGGTTAGGGAGGCGATAACCAGCCAGGGTTCCTGATTGCTGTCCTGTAATGGGCAATAGCCTACTTATGTGGGTATGGGATCATTGGCTTTTGAAGGATGTGAGGGATGTTTTTGTTTAAATATTGCTTACAATTAATAAAAACATTGATATCTATTTACTTTTCATGGCCTTCAGGTGGACGAAGATGAGAGGTCACTGAAAATTGTAGGAAAGAATTTGGTCAAATATTATTTTTTGTTTGAAATTAATTGCAAAGCTCCAACTGCTTTCTAAGGCCTTAGCATAACATTATTGTGGGAGTCAGGAAAGAGCACTGAAAATTGGTGGGGGGACTCATTAATTCAAATTCTAGCGAGTTTATAGAGTGCTGATGGTAATCCATGTTGGTGAATAGGAATGGTTGGATCTTTAGTACCTGCCATGGCCACGCGTTGGGTTTTGCCTCGGTCCCTCCAATGACACGTTCCTGTCCAGAACAGAGCCCTGTATATATTAAGGAGATGAAATGTTTTCATTACAATCACTACTGACCAACATCTACTACCTTTAACCTTAAGTAATCAGGAAGTCTGTAAAAAGCATTGTATCCCCTCGCAATGTGGCAAATCAAACTTCAAGGTCTCTCAGACCAGGTCAGATATGGTAAAAACCTGCAGGGTTGGCCAACTTCTTTTCTTTGTGGTTCACAAAATCACAAAATAATTATGGATGAGGATTCGGCCCATCTTACTTTATCCATTAAAAAAGACCCTAAAGTCTCTAATTTGTTCTTAAATGATTCCAGGGTTGTTTTCTCCTCTACTCTATCCAGCAATCCATTCCATGTACTGATCACGTATTGTGAAGAAGAGCTTCTAAGTTATCGGTCTTAAATTGGCCTTTTATTGTTTGAAACCGCGTCTTCTTGTCCTACTCCTGCAATTTAATATCCAACAATGAGGTAACATTAATGAGTCCTGCTTCAATTTCAACCCTGAGGTAATGCTAAGAGTAGTCCCTTTTCATACCTCTAGTCCCAAGAAATTCAACCTAACCAAACTGACAAACAAAAATAAACACAAATAGGATGGAATTTATTGGGCTTTGAGGCATGCTTGCCAGGCTTCAAGGGCTGTATGTGACCCTAAGCCCTAAGATTGTGGGTTAAACACCCAGACTGCACTCTACCTCAGCATCAGAAAAGCCTAATGTGACATTACCCATCTTTGTGGCATGTTGAATTGAGATTGTCAATTGGGATTTGGGAACTGGGTTGAAACACAGATTAGAACCTTGCAGCCAGCAGAGGGTGTGCACTTATGCTTCAGTTACTGGCTGGAGGCTAAAAACTGCCGTCCATGGCCCTGAAAATCTGCAATGTTTATGGCAGATTCAGGGTGGCCAGGTAGCCATGGGGGTGGAAATTGGGGCAGGACTCATTAATGCTTGGACTCCACCCTGGTTAGTGATGCATTGGAGTTACCTGTTGACATGGGAGCAAGAGGTTCTTGTGTTCACCCCTTTGTAGCCTGTTGTCAGAAAGTGGAGGTAGGACTGGCAGCATGACCAGCTGGAATTCCTGTTAACACTACATCTGGTGCCACTGATTACATAGAATTACACTGAATCTACAGCATAGAAAGAGGCCATTTGACCCAACTGGTTAATGCTGACTGTTGTGCTTCACACGAGCCTCCTTCCACACCTCTCATCTACCCATTTAATGTATCCTTGTATTCCTTTCTCACTCATGTGCTTATCTAGCTCTCCTTAAATACATCTTGGTGTTTTCCTCAACCACTCCTGCATGAGACAGGCATTCAATGCTTCACAGCAGTGGAAGTGGAGCCCACAGCAATGTTTCGACAGCCAGTCGAAAGACCCTATGTCAAAGAGTAAGTAGCCTTGCTGCAAAGGGAGGTGAAATGGAGGGAGGAACGTAAAACAATTACAATCACCAGGGAAAGGGTACTGAGAAAATTATTAGAACTGAAGTCTAACAAGTCCCCAGGACCTGATGGACTTCATCCTAGAGCCTTAAAAGAAGTGGCTGCTGAGAAAGTAGATGCATTGGTTCTAATTTTCCAAAATTTCAAAAAGTTATGCAAGTATAGCAAATGATTAAGAAGGCAAATGAAATGTTGTTGTTTATTGCAAGGGGAATGGAATATAAAAGTCGGGATGTTTGACTGCATCTGTACAGGGCCTTGTGAGACCACATCTGGAGTACTGTGTACAGTTTTGGTCTCCTTATTTAAGAAAGGAGAAAGGCGTTTGACGTTTGAAGCAGTTCAGAGAAGGTTCACTCGACTGATACCTGGGATGGGGAGGGTTATCTTATGAGGAAAGAAGAAGAATTGGAAGAAGAGTTGAGCTTATTGAAACTTATAAGATCCTGAGGGGTCTTAACAGGGTGGATGCTGAAATGATGTATCCCTTTGTGAGAGAGACTAGAACTAGGGGGACACAGTTTAAAAATAAGGGGTCTCCCATTTAGGATGGAGATGAGGAGAATTTTTTTCTCTGTGGGTCATTAGTCTTTGGAACTCTCTTCCCCAGAGAGCAGTGGAGGCTGGGTCATTGAATATTTTTAAGGCAGAGGTAGATAGATTCTTGAATAACAAGGGAGTAAAAGGTTATTGGAGAGTAGGTTGGAATGTGGAGTTGAGGCCACAATCAGACCAGCCATGATCTTGATGAATGGCGGAGCAGGCTGGAGGGGTAAATGGCCTACTCCTGCTCCTAATTCTTATGTTTGTATGTTTGTATGTATGGAACAATTTGTATTATTTACTGAAAATTTTCAGCCAACCTTACTCTAAGTGACTGGCCATTGCTACCTTTTCCTGCCTCACCCCTTCAGCCCACCTAGCAGACATCCAACCTAAGTCAGTGCTGGAACATGCATCCACTAACTGAGGTGAAAGACCAGACGACCCCAGAGGTGAAAAGTCAGAGTTATAACCACTGCAATACCCAGTCCCCCAACGGTATTTTTCTAGTCACTAATTTCATATCAATCCGAAACAAACTGAATGTAAACCTCATAAGCACTTTATACAATTTGTTGTTTCATCTGACTCCTTTGGCATGTTAAAATAAAAGCAAAATACTGCGGATGCTGGAAATCTGAAATAAAAACAAAGTGATGATGTTGCAACAGGTGATTGCGAAGAAGAGTCACATTGGACTCAAAATGTTAACTCTGTTCTTCTCTCCGCAGATTCTGCAAGACCTGCTGAGGTTTTTCCTGCACTTTCTGCTTTTTATTCCTTTTATATGTTATTACCTTGTAACACAACCTATCTATGCACTATACACATATTAACATTCACCAACTTTCAGGTCAATCACAATTATAGCTGCTTCTGACTCTAAAAATGTAGCGGAAGAGCAACAATAACAGCAGGTCAAATAAGTGAAGTTGTACTTACCATACAGGGCAAGGCTCACTAAAATCGACAGTTGCAACATCATGGCAGTTGTGCTGTAGGAACTCTTGACTGCTGTCTGGCATTTATAGCCAGATATATCAAACACCTGATGCAAACTGGATCAACTCCCAGCTCATTTAGTAACTGCGATAAAGTTACTGATGTTGAAATGTGCTGATCAATAGCAACTGAACAAGCATTGGACATGAATAGTTACTGACAGCATCTCATAATGTGAGAGAATCCACAGGTGACATCAGTCTCCGTTCCAAACGATAAATGAGTAATTATGCCTTGGTCAGGGAAACTAAAAACATTCCATCATTTTAAGAATGTAGATATCGTTTATCTCCTCAATTCATTTCTTGGTCTCCCCATGTGCCATCCCTGGCCAAGTGGACCTGTTCTGTGCCAATGTTACTCTTACCTTTCGGTAGGAAGTGTGTGAGACCAGAGCAGGATGGGTACCCTGCTGATCTTTCTTTCCGCCCCCCTTGTGGGATGGTGTCTCACTCTGTCTGGCATTTCTCTATAACAGTATAGCGAAGAGTGGTAATGTTATGTGGTATTATTATGTAGTGGTTCTTGTCTTGGACAGGCAAGTTGGCAGTTTTGAATTTAAATCTCATGTGATAAGTTGTGAAATTAAATTCACTAGTTCTTGTCATTTTGTGGGCAGGCGTCAGAACTGAAATGACCATGAAAGCTGCCAGATTGCCATTAGAAACTTAATGTCCTTCAGGGAAGGGAACTTGCTGTCCACCTGGTCTGGCCTACATGCAATGTCAGTCCCACATGACATGGCTAACTCTGAAATGGCCTAGGAAGTCACTTAGTCGTATGACAATTACATCAAGAAGGTCCACCATCTCCTTCTGAGTGCAATAAATGTGGCCTTGCCAGCATACCCCACATCTTGAGAGCAAACATTAAAAAAAAATTGTGAGTTCCAACAAATTTCTTCCAGGTCTGCTGTGCTGTGCATAAACACTCCTGTCACCTCTGATACAGGTATTGCTGAGTAAGCAGTTCACCACAAACAAAAACAGAATTACCTGGAAAAACTCAGCAGGTCTGGCAGCATCGGCGGAGAAGAAAAGAGTCGACGTTTCGAGTCCTCATGACCCTTCAACAGAACTCTTCTGATCGCTAGGTTGATCCCGGGGATGGAGGGATTTTCTTTTGAGGAGAGGTTGAGTGGGTTGGGCCTAAACTCATTGGAGTTTAGAAGAATAAGAGACAACCTTATTGAAACATATGAGATTCTTAGGGGGCTTGACAGGGTAGATGCTGAGAGGTTGTTTCCCCTTGTGGGATAGTCTAGGACCAGAGGGCATAATCTAAGAGTAAGGGGGCACTCATTTAAAACAGAGATGAGGAGGACTTTCCTTTCTGAGGGTAGTGAATCTGGAATTGTTTACCGCAGAGGGCTGTAGAGGCTGGTTAAGTATATTCAAGGCTCAGACAGACAGATTTTTAATCAGTAAGGGAATCAAGGGTTATGGGGAAAAGACAGGAAAGTGGAGTTGAGGATTATTAGATCAGCCGTCATGATCTCATTGAATGGCAGAGCAGACTCAATTGGCCGAATGGCCTACTTTTGCTCCTACGTCTTATGGTCTAAGTGCAATGATTTCACACGAATGGTTGAGAAAAGGATGAATGTGGAGGGTTATGGAGATGAAGGTGGAGGAGTGGCACTAAGTGAATTGCTCATTTAGAGAGCCAGTGCAGACATGATGGGCCGAATGGCCTTCTGTGCTGTAACAATGACTGCATCATCAAATGCCATATCCTTACAAATGAACCACTAGCCTCATCCACTGCTCAGTTCACCACTGCCTCTTCACTCATCCACCAACAGTCGCTGTCAACAATGACTTATGCCTTACATTCATATGGTTCACCTCACCCTTGCACACGTAGCACTGTTGCAAGCCTCACACCCACATCTCACAGTTTGCTATTCAACCATGACAAGCATATCACCCAAGCAAATTGCATTACACTCGTTGACATACTTCCCCCTCGCTTGCAGGGCAAGGCAGTGCACAACTCCAGGCGGCAGCACCTAACTGGCAGGGGGTAGGGACAGCTGCATGTCCTCATCCCCATCATTGAATCAGCCATGACTCAGGCTGTGGCCAGAAGCGGGGCTGATAGAATCGAAAATGATGGAATACTCATACCTAATCCTCCTTCTCACATCCAACTTCCCCTCATCCCATAATCTCTTCCTTACAAACTGCATATGGTGTCAGCATGCACCTCTTGCTTCCCCAACTTACCTCACTTCAACCCTACCCTTGTGCCTTTCTCTTTTCAGATACCCAGGAACTGCAACCTGGTCAGGCAGTGATGCAGCAGCAAGTGGCGGAATGGGAAGAAGAGACTGATGAAGAAACATCATCACTCAATCTCACACTCGTAGCTAACAGCTCCAATACTGACACTGCGTACCTCAGAGGATAGCTTAGAGACAGGATTTGCACATTAGGAGATACTGGGCGTAAGTGGCATGCAGCCAGGGTAGGGGTGAAAGGGTAGGGCTTGTGGCAGCCTACCAGAGGGCTTGTGGCAGCCTACCAGAGGGCGAGATCTCACAGCCTACCAGTGGGCGAGTTCTGTAGCAGAGGACTCATATGAGGACTTCAGTGAGGCACTGTACAAAAAAAAGGTTATGGGTACACACAATGAAATGCATGGTGCATTAGCAAGCTTGGCAGAAAGTCTGTGGTTACTGTCAAGGAGATTGGAAGAATTTGGCACTCATTTGTGGACCTGACTATGATGCAGCATCTGATGGCCATTGTCTTAGCTCCCATTGCACAAGCAGAAGCTATCTAATGTCTGAGTACTACAGTGAAAGCTCAGACTGAGGTCATGAAAACAGTTTGTTGCCAGATTGCTGCCATCATGGCTGCAGATACCAGTGCTCAAAGGGGCATGCAGAGTATCACAGCAGTCCAGCAATCTGTGCCCCAGCAGATAACTAGAACAGCTGAGATGACACCTTGGGGGAGTAGCAGTGGCTCCATGGAGCACCGCTGTCCTCTCTCAGGATGACAGTGTTTGTGCTCCCCCACTGTCACTCTGCCTGTGACCCTGTTGCCTGTCAGCCAGGCGGCCTCAGCCCTTGCTGAGGTGGTGCAGTCCAAAGTTGAGCATTCTAAGGCAAAGCTGCTCGAGGTCATCCTCCAAGGCCATCTGTAGTGTCCTCTGCTAAAAATCAGCAGCCTTCCACCAGCCATGCAGTGGCCACTGAGGTAGCACTGCATAAAACACTAGGACAAGCAAAGGCACATGATAGACACACTAAGGGAATGCACAAGGGTTATAAGTTGATTTTTATATGGAAGATTGGATGGTTTGATTGATAAAGTTGGTTTGGAATGTTTATTTTGTGGCAGCTTTTACTTTTGCATTGTGGTCAAGTGCACACTGTAATGTTCAGTGACAGAGGGAAGGTAAGGTGTGGGACTATTGGTGAATGGGGAATTGGGGTTGTGTTCACTGGTCCTGCAGTCACATGTGACGATCACGGTTAGCTGGCCAAAAGGGAGACATGATGGTTGCCTCCTCCCTTCCTTCTCATCCTCTTCCTCTTCTTCCTCATCCTCCTCCTCCTCAGCTACTCGCCATATACCTGATGGTGAGCAACGTTCCCTTTAAAATTTAGTTGTGTGCAGCCGGTGCATACATAGTCCCATATTTTTGGGGCATACATAGTCACTTAAAATTTTTTGCCTGTCCTGGCATGCACATTATTAAACACAGAGCAAGATGTTACGTACCAGAATCATAAGTCAGGTGATCAGTGGATAGCCCTTGTCACCCAGTCGGCACCCGCTGGTTTCCTATGGTGGCTCAAATGTTGATGGTATATCAGGCTGGTGCAGAATAAAGTCATCATGACTGCTTTCAGAATATCAGCATTGATCAGCATGGTGCACCCGAGGATGTTTACACACCAGCTGGATATTGAGGGAGTGGGGAATGGAACCCATTGTGCTTGTGGTACATCTCTGAATTTAGTGGCAGTCATTGGTAACCAGCACCATTGGGAAACTTGCTATCCTGGGGAAGTCACATGTTCACTGCCTGCCTCTCTCTGGAAAGAGAATGCAATGTAGTCCCCTCTCTGCATAGAGAGCATCACTCTTATACAACAGCGGATCATGAGCTGCAAGATGTTCTAATGTTCCTCACTGACGTTGAGGTAGCAGAATTGCTCCCTGAAGACCTCCTGCTGAGGGCCCCTCTCCTCCCTTCTCCTCCCTTGTCAAGCAGCTTGAACTCCTCTTTGTCACCTCTGTTCATTCTCTCTGTCATGTTGCAGGCCATGGGGGATAGAAACAACTGCACCCATATCTGGGAGTGAGTGGTCTGCGCAGAACCTTGAAGTAAGAACCAAGGTCTCATTCTGCAGCAATATCCTATGAAAAAATTAAAACAATAAAAACAACAGTGGAAACAATATTGCCCTAATTCAGTTGTAATTGATACTAAGTGGGCAATCTCCCTACAAAAGGCCAAAATTGGAGAAATGTCTGTCTGGTGGAGTAGGAGGCCCTCTTTTTAAGGTTGCTGCTAAGGCCTCCATTGTTGGGACAGTGTCGAAGGAACGTTACTTGATATCTAACCCATACCCAAACTTTACAAATATTGATGTTGGCTTTGAAATTGAATTTTCAGGACAGGCTGTTCGTGGCTGTTGCAGGACCTCAGCCTAGCCTAAAGTGTGATGGTGCTTCTTTGTTGAACTTCTAAAGATAGAGTTTATTTGCTGTCTAGAGTAAGAATCAACGGCTGTGCCCTAATCATATTTCCATAATTATAATAATGGATCATTGGATTAGCGGACTCAGATGGTGATTTGTATGAACTTAATTAAAAAATCAACTGTGACAGTGCAGTGCAGGAAAGTGAAAGCACTCTGCATAATGGACACTAGGTGGAACCAGTGTACTAATTTTAACTATTTTTAATTGTAATTTTTCACCTTTGTTCTCCCTTCCTCTTCTGCAATGGTATCCCTTGCTAGGGTACATTTCTTTGGAGGATTGCCCTCCGTTAACTCACCAGAATGACCATCTTTCATAATAAGCCAAATAAATGTTGCCACAGTATCTGACTGAAAGCACCACTACAAGGATAATCCTGTCCTCGTCTAATGTGCATGCTTGTGCACTATCCTTGAAACTTATATAGTACCAGTCTTCACAATAGAAGACACAAAAAAAATAGAAACAGTGGGGAACAAAGAGTCAAAGGTGACCTTAAGGCTGAAAGACAGTATGAATCATCCACTCTAATTTAAAGTAATTGATAGGTAGGTAATTAGCCATAGTCCACGAGGGACCATAGGCATCTCTCCTCCATTAGAGAGAGAGAGACAATTGGTTATGTAGCCTGAAGGACACCACTCCGCATCAAGCATGGGGCAGGTGAGGAGGCAGGTCTCAAGCCTACCTCAGCCAGAACAAGAATTAAACCCATGGACTTAGTATTCTGAATCACATGCTAGCCATCTAGCCAACTGAGTTAATTGACCAAAGTAATTAATGTTAATAAAGAAAAGTACTGGAAAAATTAATGGGACTAAAAGACAAATGCTTACATCTTGGGGTTCTAAAAGAGGTGGCTGTCGACATGATGGACGCATTGGTTGTGATCTTCCAAAATTCCCAAGATTTGGGAACAATTCCAGTGGATTAGAAGGTAGCAAATGTAACCCTGCTGTTCAAGAAAGGAGGAAGAGAGAAAACGGGGAACTGCAGGCCAGTTAATCTAATATCGGTTCGCAAGAAAATGCTGGAATCCATTATTAAGGAAGCGATAACAGGGCACTTAAAAAAATCATAATATGATTAGGCAGATCAACATGGTTTTATGAAAGGGAAATTGTATTTGACAGATCTACGAGTTTTACTAACAGGATAGATAAACAGGAACCAGTATGTTTGGATTTTCAAAAGGCATTTGATGAGGTGCCAAAGTAAAGTGTTACACATGATAAGGGCACATGGGATTGGGGGCAATATATCAGAAATCAGAGAGTAGGAATAAATGGGTCATTTTCAGGTTGGCAGACTGTTAATAATGGGATGCTGGAAGAATCCATGCTGGGACCTCAGCGATTTATAATCCATATACATGACTTAGATGAAGGGACTGAGAATAATGTATCCAAGTTTTCTGATGATACAAAGCTAGATGGGAAAGCTGTGAGGAGGACTCAAAAAATCTGCAAGGCGATAAAGACAGATTAATGACTGGACAAGAATGTGGCAGATGGAATATAATATGGGGAAATGTGAGGGTATTCACTTTGTTAAGAATAATTGAAAAGCAGAATATTTTTAAATGGAGAGAAACTATTAAATGTTAGTGTTCAGAGGGATTTGGGAGTCCTTGCATGTCCTGATAGCCATTATGGAGATATGGTTACAAGGTGACCAAGGCTGGAACCTGAATATTGAAAGGTATTTGACATTGAAATACAGGAAGCTAGAAAAAGGTGGTGGGGTAGCTCTGTTAATTAAGGATGACAGTACAGTAGCAAGAGATGACATTAGCTCGAAAGAGCAAAATGTAGAATCAGTTTGGGTGGAGATCAGAAGTAGGCCTGCCTCTGCTCCTATTTCTTACGTTCCTTTGAAATATATACCAGTCTGTGTGCTATCCTTTGTGTGACACAGGCAAGTCTGGGTGGTGCCTATGTGTAACACACTGGGATGAAGGGGGTTTGCACTGGAGGCCAGTGTCAGAATTGGATAGAGTTTGTTGGGTGGTGGGGCTGTTGGGCTTGTAGGGCTGGGGAATGTTACAGAGATAGGGAAGGGCAAGGCCATGAATCTATTTAAACATGAGAAGGAATGTTTTAAGTTTGAGGTACTGAGGGACCAGGAGCCAATGTAGGTCAGCAGGGACTAGGATGATAGATTAACTAGCTATGGTGTGGGATAGGATATGGGTAGTTGAGTTTGTGACATTATGGAAGTTGAAGTAGGTGGTCTTTGTGATGGAGCGGATTGTCATGAATTGATGTATATATTTGGAAATATTGGAAAATACTTTTTCTTTTAAAATGCAGGTTTAGTCTGTGGGTGTGTCTTAATTGGATTAAAGCCAGCTAGTTTGGGTGCTTTGATGTGTACTAGTTTTGAGATATAAGAGAGGTAGAATGCATTGCATTTTTTGAATAGAATATTCAAGAAGTGGGGTGAAATCTGGCACCTAGCTAGCAGAGACCAAGCAATATGTTTATATTACTAATAAAATTGGTACTATGAAAGGGGTTTTATTGTTAGAAGAGGCTGGTGATACAATGAGAATTTACATTCAATGAGCTGTGCTAGGTATAAGGATAGCAGGTTTGTGTGCGTGGAACAGAGGCAAAGTAAGATCAAAGCAACTGTATGTCTACAGCTGTCTCCACAGGAACTAAAGTGAAAGGAACCTCACTTTGAATCTGTAAAGTGAAAATGTTTTGCCTGGTGTCTGGTTAAGTCTTTGGGTTGTTGTTGCCTTAAATGGAGATTGGTTTGGGAATTTGTTAAAAGTTATGATGATAGTAATTTGTAGCCATGTGTATATATTTAACTTGTGTAAATTAATAAAATGTTTCATTTAGTTTAATATAAAACCTCTTGAGAGCTGGTGGTCTGATTCCTGAATTTAGAGTGGCATCTCAAACATACCACTTAAAAATATAGGTTATGACAGCTGCTTAAAGTTTCCTTCTGGGATTTTTAAATAACTCAGCTGCACCAAAAGGTTGTCTCATAACACGGATATAGGGTCAGAAGCCTAGCTTGGGGATGAATGTTTGTTTGTTTCCTTTCTTCACGCATACTTTTTCCCTTTGGGGAATAGTGGGGAAGTGTTGGAAGTATTAGCAGGCTGATTATTAACCTGTTGAACCACGTCATGAAAACCCCTTCGTGTCCAACAAGTGCTCAAGTGGGACATGATCTGGGAGCTTCTGGCTCAGAGACTACCTACTGAGCCAGAAGATCTCCCTGGGGGAAAATACAATGTTGAGATTGCAAACAGCCTGATTCAGCCTGAGAGAGTGGCTGGGGAGGCGATGGAGTTATTGGCAAGCACAAAGAGTTTGTGGTGGTGGACAATAGGTTTTGTCTTCCGTTTTCCTCCACCTAAACATTGGGAAGGGAAGCCATTGTTTGGGATGCCGTGGTTACAATTGGATAAATATGGGTGGAACTAAGCGAGGATAGTCCTATGGAACTAGACAATAGAAGAGATGTGTTTGGAGGGGGATGCTGTGGTCAACTATTTCAAAGGCTGCAGAGAGGTTGAGGAGGATAAGGAGGGATAATGCACCACAGTTACAGAGACTGTAACTGTGATTAGGGCAACTTGGGCAGTTGGCCAAGCAGCATTGCACAGATGCAGGCAATGGAATCCTCTACTGATATCCCCAACTGTGCAAAGTTTGGTACAGAGTTACCAAACTGCATTTGTAGACAGGCCCTGCGATGTCCAAATTCCTGGGCTCAACAGCTGCAGGTGCCCTCAAGATGACCCTTAGGATAGTGGGTGATGTTGCCTCTAGCTCCATCTACAGTGCACCTCTTCACTCATGCTGTGTGCCTGAGAAAGTGCTCCATCCTGTGATTCAGTAAATGGTTTCTTTGGGAACCCACAGGATCATTATGAAGTGATGCAGAGTACTGTGAAGTGCTTGGTTGAGGCAGATCATTGTAGTCTGACACTGCCTTCCCTTGGACACCTAGAGGAACAGAACAAGAGCATATTTGCAAGTGTTGGCAATAAGATGTTGGTAAAGCACCAGCAGTAAAATACAACTTTCCACAACATGACATTGGATGCAGTGTATGTCTTTGTGTGAGGGAGTGAATGAGTGAGTGCATGCATGTAAGAAATAATGAAAAGCAAGCAATGATGCTAGCCATGAAGTTGGAGGGAAGCTACTGATTTGCAGCTTAGTTGAACCACTCCGATCTTCATTCAGTCATATTCATTATGTACATCCTTCTCCTGTGAGCCAGGCTTGGTTGAGGAAGGAATGTTGGTCAAGGCACTGGGAGTACTTCTTGTTTTTCTTCAGATAATGGAATAGGATCTTTTACAATCCACCTGAATAGACAGATGTCTAACGTCTCATCCGAAAGATAAGACTTCTGACAAATCAACCCTCCCACAGTACTGCACTGCGGTGTTGGTACAGTTGATATTCTTAAATCAAGGAATATATGAGATGTTTGTGACCCAAGTATCCAGAGGCAGCCATTTTATGAGATTGTGTAAACATGCAGCATGCATGTGTGTTTGATATTTATTTCTTGCCACATTTCATTGACCACAAGGCAAATGCATTGAAATGGCAGCAATGCACAGTCTACCAGTGAAACATGGGCGGAATTTTCTGGCGGGCGGGCAGAGCGGGAGCGGGAGCAGGCGCAGACCCCATCGCCGCCGGGATCGGGTCCGCGCTGCCATTTTACGCGGGCAGGCCAATTAAGGCCTGCCCAGTGTGAATCGTGGCTCCTGAGGACAGCGGGAGTGGGTGGGCGGCAGCAGGACTGCAATGACTGTCGGGTCCAATGGTGACCTAGCAGCCTGTTTTAAAAAGCTGCTGCAGCCTTTCAAAGGCTGTGAGTCATGGCCAGTGGAAGGGCTCACCAGAGCGCTGCTGGTGAACAGGACAGGCAGGAGGGTAGGGCAGGGGGCCCTGTGCCCCTCGTTTCTCAGACAATTGCCTTGCTGTCCTCCTCTAGGAGGTGGCATAACGGTGGGAGGTCCTCGTTTCCAGGGACAGGAGGCGGCAGCCCCCCCACTTGACCAAACATGCCTGGGAGGAGGTGGTGGAGATAGTGAGTCCCCGCGACAGGGTGCAACGCACCTGGATCCAGTGCCACAAGCATTTCAATGACCTTTTGCGCTCTGGAAGGGTGAGTACCATGTTGGCATTGGTCACTTAACCCAGCAGGTAGGCTTTCCCCCCTGGTTCCCCCCCTCCATCACCATCCCCCCTCCCAGTCTGAGTGTAGTGGCTGCATTGAATCATTGACGGCGTGTGTCCTTCGCTGGGTGGGCCAGCAGATATTGCCCATGCTGAGGTCACCCTGAGAGGGTGGTGAAGAGATGGGTTCTACACCCGCAGATTGTGGCACACTGACACCCATATTACTGTTTTGGGGGGCAACCTGGAGGATCTGCACCTAGGCGCAGTGCTGGAACTCCAGGACATGTCAAAGTCAGGGTGAAGATATGCTGGGAGGGGAGCTTCAAGGTGGCATTGGCACCGATCGATCTGCTGCCCTCTACGCTCCACGTGCTTGCGCCTCCTTGCTATGGAAGGTTGGATCGTGTGGTGCCAAATGTGATGTAGACTGCATTTGGCCAAGGAAGGGTTACAGGCCTGACATCTTTGAGAGTGTGCAGCAGCTGCAGGGTGAGGAGGCACTGGAGCCCTGCAATGCCCCATTCTGGTTGGGGTGGGCCGGCTGTGAAGAGAGTCCAGGTACAAGTAGCACTAATCAATGCTCTTCTCTCCTTTTCAGGAGGCGAAAGCCCATAATGCCGCCGAGCGGGTGAGGACTGGCGGAGGGCCGGCCCAGGTGGCGATGCTTAGCCGGTTTGAACAGGAGGCCCTAGATCTGGAGAGGCGCCATGCGCCCAGTGTCGGTGAGGCTGGGGTGCCACGGGCAGGTATGTTTGCCCAGCAGTGAGTTCACCATTGTTCTCCCAGCAGCCATGGCACTGCTGAATGTTCAGTGATTGAAGTTTGTAACATGGCTTGACCATTGCTTATGGAAGGATGAGCGCATAATGATCCGGGGGACAGGGATGCACATGGACATTGTCTCCACATGTTAACTGATCCAATGTCCTTGTTCTTCCTTTCAGCATCAGTGGGGCAGGGCCGGGAGGAGGAGCAGGGGCCCCCTCTCACACCTGAGAGCCCTGAAGTCTCACCAGTGTCGCACCACCTCTGCCAGGCAGGCACCAGCACAGATACTTGCACATCAGTGGGAATTAGATCATTGGCTAGTGTCCCGGGGCACAGCGGTGAGGGCACTTCACAGTCGCTGGAGGAGCGGGCAGAGACAGAGAGTGCCCATGGTGCCAGTAGTTGGAGGACTGCAGGGGACCAGGCACATGCTCAGTCGATGCCTGATGATGTGCCTCTGGAGTCGTCCGTGACACAGCAAATGCAGGAAATGTGGCCGGGTGTGCAGAACCATCTGGTGGAGATACATGAGGCTATGCTTGGCTTGGTGTCTGTGGTGGAGGAGTCTACGTGGACCATCGCCGATGCAATGAGCCTCATGGCCGAGCGCCATGCGTCCTCCATGGAGAGAGCGGTGACTCTCGTGGAGAGGCTCCTCCAGGAGACCAATCAGAGCTTCCTGGGGATGCGCTCGGACCATCAAGCCCTCACATCGGCATTGACCTCAGCTGGTCAGTGCCAGCCTGGGAGATGGTCTGGGCACCAAGTTTCCCAGCTCGGTGCCCATCCATCCACGGTGAGCAGGGAGGTCCGAAGCGACCTCACATCGGCGCAGCAGCTGCCTGTCGTCTCTGCGGGCTCCTCTCAGGGCGCTCCGGATGAGGGCAGCAGCTCCTCCGCCCCTCTGTCAGTAACTGTTGCATCCGATGAGGCTGTGACAACTGGGGAGATGCCAGCTGTGGAACTGGCCGCTCTCTCCCAGGCGGGGCCAGCACAGGCTCCATAGGCCAGAAGAGGGCTGCCAAGGTCATCATGGCCATCAGGACAGCAGAGTGAGCAGGCTGTCTCAGATGCCAGTCCCAGTGAGGGGGCAGCACCAAGACATAGCACCTAGAAACATAAGCACCTTAGGCACACCACAAGGGTTTATCACTGGTGCTTTTGTGTTGGCCCGCAATGAGGTCTTTATGAGTTGGTGTGATGTTTAACACCTTTTGTCATTTTGTTCTCTTCAGTTCCTTTTATTATACCATTAAATTCAGACATGTCACCATGGCTGAGGGTGCCTCTTTTCTTCTGCAGGTGGATGGTTACCAATAATGTTATGAGTGATTTGTGGGACATTCAGCTTTATTGACAAGGCCCTTAGTTAATGTTCTTATCCAGGCAGATTTAGCACTCAGGAATCGAGTATGGAGCCTGCAGCCCAGGCTTGTCCTGGAGGTCTATATGTGGTGTGCTTGCTGAAGGTTAGTTGGATTAAAGCCTCCCGGATGTCCCTGCCTCCCTGGAGTATGCCCGGGTCAGTGCCTACCCCTTCAGCATTTCCCTGTGCGTACTCATCCTCAGACTCACTGCTGGACTCATCGTGTGCAGCCGCAGCCACTGCGTCGAAATCTTCTTCGTCCACTGTGTCCCCCCTTTCCAGCGTAAGGTTGTGGAGAGCGCAGCATGCAACCATTACCAGCGACACACGATCTGGGGGGTACTGGAGTGCACCCCCTGAATGGTCCAGGCATCTGAAGTGCATTTTGAGAAGACCAATGGCTCTCTCCATAACAGCCCTTGTGGAGGCGTGGCTTCTATTGTACCCCTGCTCAGCTTCTGTTCTTGGATGGTGGAGAGGCGTCATGAGCCACATTCTGAGGGGATAGCCCTTGTCACCCAGCAGCCATCCATCCAGCCGAGTCGGAGCACTGAAGAGCCCCGGGACCTGGGAGTGTCTGAGGATGTAGGCGTCGTGGGAGCTGCCTGGGTACCTTGCACAGACTTGTAGAATCAGCATCCTGTGGTCACACACTATCTGCACATTCATGGAGTGGAATCCCTTCTTGTTGATGAAGGAACCGGGCTCAACTGCTGGTGCCTTAATGGCCACATGTGTGCAGTCTGTTGCACCCTGGATGTGGGGGAAGCCAGCAATCGCTGCGAAGCCTCTGGCTCACTGTGTCTGGCTGGCCTGGTCCCAGCGGAAGTGGATGAAGGTCAATGCACACCCGAACAGAGCGTCTGTAACCTGCTTGACACAAGTGTGGACAGCTGATTGGGAGACACCGCAAAGATCATCCACCGAACCCTAGAAGGAGCTAGAGGCATAGAAGTTGAGGGCAGCTGTGACCTTTAGAGCCACTGGCATGGGGTGTCTGCCCACACAGTTAGCAGAGATCTCAGGCCCAATCACCTGACAGGTATAGTTGACTGTCTCCCTTGAGAGATGGAGCCTCCTTTGGCACTGCACCTCAGACATATTGAGGTAGCTGCTTCGCCATCTGTATACCCTGGCAGCAGGATAGTGGCATCTTCTGCGGCCCCTTCCGCCTTGGACTACCTCTTGGCCCTGCGCCCCTTGTGCCTGCACCTCTCCTCCCAAAGGTGGCTCCCCTGGAGGCTGAATGTGTACACCTGGCCTCCTCCCCCTTCTAGTCCTCCCTTCCTCCTCAGAGGAGCTGCCTCCAGTGGAGAGTTCAACTCCCATTCCCAGGCTAAGGAAGGGCTTCCTGAAACCTGCAGGCCCAAAAAAGATTCCTCTCTGCAGAGTGCTGGCCTGAAGGTTGTGAGTCCAGACCAAGCAGCTGGTATGCGTTTTGAAGTATTGCAGCTCACACAGGCAAGGATCAGTAGCTTTGCAAATTAAATATTTGACAGAGCACATTCGCGACCCCACTGAGCCCTCTTATCCCACCCGTGGATGAGGTTTATACAAATGTCTCCTGCCCATTGTGCCTGTGCGACGACTCGAAGATTGCATGGGTGCCGAAAAATCGGTCAATTGGCACCTCAAGGGCCTTAAGTGGTCCGTTAATTAATGGCGGGTGCGCATCGGATATCATCGCACACCCGCCCAATGTAATATTGCTATGGCGCATTGATCGAGACGCTAGCCTGATGTCACCGCGTGTCGTTTTATGTGTTGGCGTGTGGGTCCTGCCCCCACATGCCAACGGGAAAATTCTACCCGTGGGGTTTTGAAAAGCAGATGAGCAGTTGCTAAAGAGCTGGGAATAATCTATTGCTGATGCTTACATTGAAATTTTATTAAGATGCTTGTAAGACAGCTCTCTTCCTTATGGAAAGGGTCAGCAACCTTTGGGAGCTTTGCATAGACCAGCAAATTCTTCCTCACCTGCCTCAAGTTTTGGGCCACAGGTCAGATAGCAGTGACTCACCTGATCACCTCCATCCAGGCTGCCCTTGCAGTATTCTTGACTGGAAAACCCCCATTTTCTCAAAAAAAGTTTAATCCTTCTAAATAACACTTCCAACGCCCTTTGTGCTTTGCTTCTGCCATGTTTTAAATTTGCAGCCAGCTTCTTTTTAAAGAAGATCAACAGCCTTTTTAAGAGCTGCTGCTGGATAACCTTCCCCCTGACCCACACATGCTTCCAGCGTACCATGTGCTATGTGCCAGGAGTACAGAACAATTACATTTAAATTAAGATTGCGTAAGGTCGACGCAGTGCAACAGCATCTGAGGAGCAACAGTCCCATGCCTGTTACGACTGGACCGCATTATCAGCCACAAAATACATTCATACTGAGAGGCAAAAATAAGAAAAGAGCATTTCTTTTGGATGAAATGTATTTTATTGATGGAACTTTATGTTGACATACAGTGAATCTCCAGATCCCTGGTATGAATCAGCACACTTCAACGATCAACCTTTAGTGATGACCTGAAAAATAAAACATGGGGCTGGATTTTCAGCTCGGCGTGTGGGCGCCCGCCCGACACACACGAGCGTAAAATAGCGCGCAATGATGTCGGGCGAACGTCCCAGCGTCAACACGCACTGGCGCAATATTTCGGTTGGTGGGCATGTGCGGGAGTTGGCAGCACACCCGCCGACAGTTAAGAGGGCTATTAAGCCCATTAACAAATTAGTTAAACTGAATTTTTCCCTGCCTGCCCAACCTTATGGTTGGCGGACGGTTGAAAATGCCAAGTGGCCTTTGGATTTTTGAGGAAACCCCATCCAGGGGTGGGATGAGGTTTCCGATGTTAATTTAAAAAAAATAAAAAATGTTAAATCTCATTTTTAACATGTCCCTGCTCATGTGACTGAGTCACATGAGGGGACATGTTTACCTTAATTTTAAAATGTTTATTTTGAATGTTAGAAATCTTCAGCTCCCTGAGGCAGCTCTCTGCCTTCAGGGAGCTTTCACTGTGCGCTCCCCCGCACCCGTGCTGACTTCTTTGCTCGCCCCTCCCCCCCCAACCCAGGCAGAGCTGAGCGTTTCAGCGCGCGATTCACGCTGGCTGGCCATTAATTGGCTAGTCAGCGTGAAACCGCGCAGTCGGGGCCTGATCGTGGGCCTGCCCAACGAGGTAGAAATTCTGCCCACGATTATTGAAGACACATTCATTGTTTTGTCAACCTTTGTCCTTCCAACTGTGTTTGATTCGATAGACTGCCACTCGTAACCACACCTCACTTGACTTTAGTGGGATATGCAGCACAATTAATTTAAATATAGGGCAGAAATTTCCCCCCCATTGGGGGGCTTGTGTGGGGGAAGGCGGGAGTGAGCGCAAACCTTGCCGCTTCCTCACGCCGGGCACCATATTTAAAATGCAGCCACGCGCACTGTTCTCAATGCTTGCAGCCCAGGACTGCTCTGGTGAAGACATGGCCCCAAAGCCAAGAAGAGTGCAGCCCCCCGATTCAGTGATGCCTTCTGGATACTGTGGAGGCCTGCCATGATGTCCTCTACCCCGGCTGCAGGAGGCCCATCAGTCTCATCACTCCAGCTTGGGAGGCGGTGGCAGTGTTGATCAGTGCCAATGCTGCACACAAGAGGTTGGCCATCCAGTACAGAAAGAGGATGTGATCTTATCCGTGCTGCCAGGGTAAGGCAACCAGCTCATCACTCTAAACTCTCACACTCACAAGCCCATCACACATTCACTGGCATCTCACTCACTGCCAGCTCAAGGGACATCACCACTCACTCTCTCACACACACCCTCACATCTCCATCTGGCCTCATCTCCTCTGGAGACTGCATCCTCAGCCCTCACCATCTTGAGGCCTCTTCCACAGATCAACATATGCCCCCACAAACAACCTAGGATACTCCCCTTCCCCAGCGCAGCCCTGGCCCTGAAGCCTTTTCCCTTGCCTGAGGCCACTTCTTCCCCAAGCAAACCCAAGCCCTCCAGCTGTTGAAAAGCCATCCCTGCCTTACAGCTGGTGTAGGTAGAGACCCCGCTAAATGTGATGTGGTACTGCCTGCGAAACCTGGCGCTGATGACCGCGAGTGCTGTCCAAAGCAAGATATTCCCGAGTGAAGTGCAGCTTGCCAGGTGCATGTCACTTATGTACAGTTGTGAAACATGTCGGCGTGCCCGAAAGATCCAGCGTGGGGAGGGGGGATGATTCCAGCGAGCAGGGTTTATATAATGAGATGCTAAAGTATTGAAATTAGGTTCCCAACGTGCAGCGGCAGGAAATGTCATTGATGGGTGGAGCGGACGAACATAAACTTGTTTCACAACGGCGTGGAACTGATTTTTGGCCTTCTGGCCATATTATCTGCTCACGTCCGCCATGACGCCCGCTGCCAATGGACCGGACGATTCTACCCGGTGGTGCCTCGAAGTGAAGATTGAGGTGAATCTAGCTTCTAGAAAATTGTCCTGGGTGCTAATTCACTTCTTGCCTGGCCATTGTTATGTGGTCCAAATCGTTTTAAAATGTAATTGAAGTTAAAGATTTGACTGATTTTTATCTAAATAGAATTATAGATGATTTAAACCTCAACTGGATCATTTTTTTAAAGGAAATGTATATTTTATTTTAAAAAGTACTGTTGTATGTTGAAATATTGTTACAAGAATTTACAATCTTGACTCACCTCATTGATCCAATCGATCTCAGCTGAAACATGAGTCCACATCGTTGGTTTCACGTAGAACCTACATCCTCCTGCATAGATAAAGCTGGTCACTCCGTGGACATTGAACTGTGAGCAGGGTGGGAAGTTCTGAGGACCACCAGAATCTCCCCATGAGAGAAAAGAGAGAGAAATCCCATTGCCATTCTGTTCTTCTAAATACCATTTTCTCTGTTCGAATCATGGCACAGATTCGTTCATTGACCCATCAAGCCCATTTTAATTCCACACAGCATGTACAATCTTCCCAGTCATAAATGCTATCCTGCCCATCTAATTTTCTGAAAGAAGGTTCTCTATTAATACTCCCTCATAATTTGTGGAGAGAGAAACAGAGGGGTTTCAGGCTGATGACCTTCATGTTGATAATATTCTGACAAAGTGTTGCAGACCTGAAGCGTTAACTCGGTTTCTCTCTCCACAGGTGCTGCCAGGCCTGCTGAGTATTTTCAGCATTATTTGTTTTTATTATTGAGCACTCCAGGTCAGGTATAGCAGGCATACAGATTAGCATTAGCAAGCATTTCCAGGTTCTCTTTGTTTACCAGCTTTTGCCCAATGCATAATTTACTATTCTTGGTCCGTTTAGATTGCACCAGAATATTCCCAAAATATTTTCTGAATGCATAGCCATGTGGAACTTGCGCACATCAGCAGCAGTGTGACCAGATGCTTCTTGCGCTGCATCTCTGGCAGTTTGAAACATCAGACAAGTATTGGCAAAGGAAACATTGCCCCAGCATTTTAGCAGTTGGATCAGCTTTTGACCAAGGCAGAGTTGGCAAAAGTTTTTTTTTAAAACAGCAAATTTCCATACGGGCCACCATCAGCAGTTCATGCTGACAGTTTTTATTTACATCCCATCCACCTATTAGCGCTTGCTGACAAAAAGAAACACCATCCTAGCCACTGTGCTGAAGCTGCCATTGCACATTGATTCAATTCCAGTACATACGCAGCCATGTAAATTGTATGCATGTGTGCCTGCCCATTTGACACTTGTATGTACATACAGCTCTTGCATTGACATGCGATGAAATGAGACCCAGAGGTGTGCAAGTGCTTCAATTCTTTAAGATAAAATCATCTACCCACCATCCACACAGAAATTATTCATGTAAATTGCACTCCAGATACTAAAAAATAAGATATAATAAAGCAAGGACATGCAACAGATTTATATACTAATGCAAAGAATATTGGAGAGAATGATGGAAAATATACTGTAGAGAGTGATGTAAAATGTACTGTCCAAAAGATAATACATATCATTCAGTGTTTGACTTCTGAGCTACAGCAAGAGAAAGGGGAATAGCAAGGAAAACAGCACCAGGACCCAATGGAGCTGTCCTTTTTTAAGGTTGATGAATAGGATTTGGTTTCAGTCACATAGATCCTCAGAGTTCCAGAGCACAGTTGTGGTTTTTATCCATATTAAGGGGGATCTTAGTGAGCCCCAAGGCCACTAGAATCTCAGTGGCTTTTAAATTTGTCATGGCATGTATATGAAAAGCTCTGGGGGGGCCACAGCATACACAGAAGGGAAGAGTCTACATTTTCCTCTCATGAGAAATGTTGTAGAACAGGGTGTAAAGCTTAGGGAAACCGTCTTACAGTGGGTTCATTGATTTTCAGAGGCCTCTAATTCTAGTGCCTTCTGTAATCTGCATGAGAAAGCAGGAAGCTGTGGGGAAAAATGGCCAAATCTTAGATGTGGATGTGTTCTCCAGCTCCAAGATTCAGCACCACATAGGATAGATGAGAGACTCCATGAGCCTACTTTCGCCAAAAGAGGAGTCAGACAAGATTGTTGTCTCACATCCTAGATGGTCCCAGTACGTCTTTACTGTGCATTTCTGAAAATATTGCAGCATATCTTTTTGCAATAGATATTGTGCTGTTGTTGGACTCTCCGTGGGATCTTGTATGCTAAACTTACCATTTTTGACTTCAATAGGAGAATTATAGCACGCGCTAAAATCCTGGAAAATGCATCAAAAATGTAAAAAATTAACATTTGCCAGGAACAGCCCCTCACCCAACCCCCTCCAGCCCCGGAAATAAATCTCCATCTTCACATTTTCATCAGATATTTCTAAGTCTGTCATTCCAAAAAGTACATTTTTGTATACTAATAGCTTTCCCCCTACAATACAGGTAAGTGAACATTGGATTTATAGCTGCAGCTTACGTTACAAATTCATGTCCTACTGCACTTTGATTTGAACTATTCCTCTTCATTTCTTATAGATAAAGTCATTAGATTATGGTTTTCTCAAAAAGACAAACCAAATTGAATAAAATGATTCCCAAAACATTGGTAAAAACCACCAAATCCTGCGCAGCACAATGAAATTTAACTCATCCAGCTTCCTTAAAGCACTGGCATTGATCACAGGTCTATAAAGGGCTATTTATGAGCTGTCGGTTGTTTTATTTTGAAGTTTGTCAGCTTCTTTGAGTATTCCAGATTGGTAGATATGGGTGTGGTTCGATCCAGATTCCTGGATACCACCATGCTAGTGCGCCTTAACACAAATCTCAGAACAGCCACAAGAGCACTACTGAACTTTTGTGTTGTCACACCTGTCTCAGTGTGACAGGTCATTTAGTTCAGGCTACCTAAATGTATTTCACATTTGCACTTTTATAATTGGCAGAGAGGAGAATTTCACCTCATAGATCTGGGCTGGATTCAAATCCAGGTTTATGGTGTGGAAGGCCAGCCTGCTGACTCATTGCACCACATAATCCCCTCATGGTTTTTATTTTTGATATATGAATTAATGCTAATTAAAAATATTGGTTCAAATTTTCATTACTGGGTTCTCCACTGAATTATCATAACAAGCTCACAATAGATCTTTGAACCCTGTAGATCAGTTGGTACCAGTCAAGGATTTATTTCACTTTTATTGAAGTTTCTTCTAGCATTGACGAGAAAGGGCCATATTTCTTAACATAAACTATTAAGTTTATATGAATAGTATCATCTACGTCAAGGAACAACATCCAATGAATGCTATGTTTCCTTCTTTTAAATCCATCTCCGTCTGGTCCATGTTTATTCTATGATCATTGCAATCTGAATTTTGTCAATCTTATTTCCCTTAAGCTATGTAAACTTTCCTATGCTCTCTTCCCTGAACCTGCAACATCATGGCGTTGAAACCAAGGAACGTTGCATTGCTTCCTACTCTAAGTAAGTTCTTCCCCAAGAACTTTAAGCTTGCCTCCCAAAGCCTTTGTTCTGCATTTCTACTGACTTTCCAAACTAAAGCTTGACATCCAACTAATTACTGCTTCTTGATTTATCTCTCCTGTTTTCCAACTCTTCTCAATCTTGGTAGTGTCCTGGGCTAACTCTTAGGTTCCTCCATAAATATTAACACCAACAAGCAGATTGAAGAACATTTGACGGGACCCAACTGCTAAGATTGCACCTATGAATCTCTGGATGATAATGATGACTTTTGAATATTAATTAGTCTGGATCAGGGCAGTTTTGTGCAATAGATTAGTGCCCCCCCTTCACAACTGGGTTGAGACTGCCACAATGTCATTTCATTTTGGACCCTTACAACCAACAGACATGGATGACTGTCATCCTACTAGTCTGGGCTAAATTTAAACCAAGGTGTTATGACGTGGCAGATGATGTGTGCCAGGCGGACAAAATCCACAAGGGAATTGGTTGCATTATCGCAACAGTTTTGCAATTTGTATTTATTATAAGATCTGTGCACTGAATTCAGAAGTAATAAGTCCACCAAGATCTTTAGAGATTTAAAAAATTAAATTAAAATATTTATTAACAAAATATAAAAGATTTCAAGCACATACACAAGACTACAAATTAGTTACTACGATATTAACTCCTAAAATTCCTAATTAACCTGACCTCCAGTTACACTCCCTTTAAGGCAACAGTCCAAAATAGGTTTTAGATTTAACTCAGCAAGTTAACACAATACCCTGGACAGTGGAATTCCAAATGGATTTTCCCCAGCTTCAGTTTCGTTATATAGCAGACTTATGCACAAATGCTGGCGGCTTCGTTAAGACTATTTCACACACTCTTGTTAGATCTTACATGGCCTTCTGACACCTAGCCTTTCATTTTCCTTTATATATGTTTCTCTTTTTAAAATATATAAGTTCTATTCAATCACAGAATCGCACAGTGCAGAAGAGGCCCTTCGGCCCATCGAGTCTGCACCGACATTGTTCCATATGTCTTTGAAACTGTATCTTCCTCGTAATATAAAACTTTCATGTTGCCAATATATATTGTCAGCAACCTTTGGGAAAAATACACACATTCCTTAGCCTTGCTTATCTGGCTAGTTGTAAACAGAGTAAGATCCCTTTGAAATCCAAATCTCTTAATTTATCTAAAAATGCGAATTCCCTTCACACCTTACATGCTAAGCCAGCTTCCATGTTTACTCATTAGTATGTGAAGCACCTAGCTTCTTTTGATGATTTAAAGCTTGCAGTCTACTTGACTACAAACTATAATTGAATCACATACATACTTACCCCCATAAACCTACTTCACAATAATCCAGAAAAATATTCTGCAAATTATTATACTTTCATCACACCAGGCCATAGCGATAAAAGGAGAACATATGAAATTAGCGCAGCAACTATCCTAAGAATGATTTGATTTGATCTTACGCTCAGCATTGGTTCAACATGAAGCCTCTTAAAAATGAGTCTCTGTCTGCTTTGTCTGCTTCTTGCTTCTTCCCAATTCCCAGGTGAGAAATGTATTTGGGAATTATTTTCAGACAAAATATTGCAATGCTTGCTGTTCTTCAATTGAACATTGGGGCTTTTCATTATGAAGCTCATGTTTCACCTGCTAACTAACATGGCTAGCTCAAGTTGAAGAGCCAATCTCCAATACAGATATGATTGGTCAAATGGTCTTCTTATAATTATAATTTCTATAATACTATGAGAAGAATTTTCAAGCATAGAACCAAAAACACATATTAAAAGTGTAACCCCACCCAGTGGCATAGCACAGGTAGTCGTTTGGCAGAATCTCTCCCTTTGGTGGCAGTAATCCAAGCTGAACTTTGTCATTGAGAACTGCTTTTTTAACAAGACGAACCATTGCGATGTCATGCCTGCATAACATAAAAAGCTTTTCAATGTTTTAATTAATAACAGAACGTGACATATCCAAAACTGACTATTCTAGCTAATGATAAAAATGGATCTACCACCACCACCACATTAGAGGCTCTATAAACTAAACCAAGAGCCCAGAGCTTTTCGTTGTATAGACCATTTCCTTTTTAAGGACAAGATATGTAACTGGAGTGAAATATACAATTACTCCATTGTGAGGCTCTCGTTTGCGGTCTGATATTAAAGTTAACTGCCTTTATCCTGCTTCAGATTGAACTAAATTTTATTGCAGCCATGTGTCCAGCTATATAATTTTTTATGCACCTGGACAACAAGATGGTTATGAAATACTGCTCATAGAAACATAGAAAGTAGGAGCAGGAGTAGGTCATTCGGCCCTTCGAGCCTGCTCCGCCATTCAATATGATCATGGCTGATCCTCTATCTTAACACCATACTCCTGTTCTCTCCCCAAGCCCCTTGACGCCTTTAGAGTCCAGAAATCTATCTATTTCCTTCTTAAATATATTCAGTGACTTGGCCTCCACAGCCTTCTGTGGTAAAGAATATCATAGGTTCTCCACCCCCTGAGTGAAGGGGTTTCTCCTCATCTCAGTCCTAAATGGTCTACTCCGTATCCTGGTCTACCCCTTGTTCTATCCTTTCTTAGGTAAGGAGACCAAAACTACACACAATACTCCAGGTGTGGCCTCACCAAGGCCCTGTACAGCTGCAGTAAGATATTCTTGCTCCTGTACTCAAGTCCTCTCACAATGAAAGCTAACATACCATTTGCCTGTTTAACTGCTTGCTGCACCTGCATGCTTGCTTTCTGTCACTGGTGTACAAAGGCACCGAGGTCCATTACATCAACATTTCCCAATCTATCACCATTTAAATAATTCTCTGCCATTTTGTTTTTCCTACCGAAGGGGATACCTTCACACTTATCCACGTTATACTGCATCTACCACGTATTTGCCCACTCACTCAACCTATCTAATTGCCTTGAAGCCTCTTAACACCCTCCTCACTGCTCACATTCCCACCAAGATTCAGCAAACTTGGAAATATTACATTTGGTTCCCTCATCCAAATCATTAATATAGCTGGGGCCCAAGCACTGATCCCTGCAGTACCCCGCTAGTCACTACCTTCCAACCTGAAAAACACCTGTTTATTCCTACCCTCTGTTTCCTGTCCTCCAATCTGCTGGGACTGTTCCAGGATCTACAGAGTTTTGGAAGATGACAACCAACACATCCATTATTTCCATGGCCACCTCCTTTAGTACCCGGGGATGTAGATTACCAGGCTCTGGGGATTTATTGGCTTTTAGTCCCATTCATTTCTCCAGCACTATTTTTTTTACTAATACTAATTTCCTTCGATTCCTAGACCCTTGGTTCCCTAGCATTTCTGGGAAGTTATTTGTGTCTTCCTCCGTGAAGACAGAATTAAAGTAATTGTTTAATTGCTCTGCCATTTCCTTGTTCTCTATTATAAATTCTCCTGTTTCGTTCCGTAAGGGACCTACATTTGTCGTCACTAATCTTTTTCTTTTTACAAACTTGTGACTTGAGTCTGATAACCCACTCACACATACTTGACCCCTGGCTATCAGATTGATCAGGAAATATTTCCTACTTCTCAAGCATACCTATTGCGTATATTTGGTATTCACATGAGAATTTTTGATTATTATTACATTACTCAAAAGGTAATGCCAATTTGCCATATATTACACTTACCCAATGGAAAGGTCTGCGCATCACTGCTTATTCAGCACAACTTTATCAACTGATATGTACCGTTCAGGACCTTCCGTCACATAAATGTTGTGATCACCCAGCGCCAACGGTATACCAAACCTGGCCTGTTTATCAAAGAAAGAAATTGTAAGTCATTTCAAAGCAAAATAAGGTCAACTAAGGGATGTGATTTTGACTCACTCAAAACCCACTCATGTACACAGAGATAAAATTGGCCCAGGATGCTTGGTGACATTAAATTTACAAATAGTTTTGAGGGCTTTATCTTGGTAAAAACAAGACAAAAATACAACAAGATCTGCATGAAGGATAATATAAAAGGACTAAGTGTATACATAATGATTTATATTTTCCAGTTTGTAAAATCAGAGAGCAGGAAAGAAGCATAAGCCCTACCATGGTTAGGGAAAGTGAGGAAAGCATTCCGGTGATTACTGTTCTGTTATTCTTCATAACTGTGCATCAGAAAGTGTTCATTTTCTTTTTTCTTGGGTGATTTTTTGGCTATGCACAGTGCTCAATCATTTTCCAGAATATTTTTGCTGCTTTCTATTCTTTACTGGTTTCCTTGATGCATCAGCTGTGGATGAGCGGATTGATTGACAGTCTACTTCCAGGTTTTTGTCAGATCTACTTACTCAGAGGTGCATTAATGTAACCCAGTCTCTGATCTTTCCCCCTAATGGGGAAACAGCTTCCCTCAGTTTAACACGATATCACAAGGACATTGTGCATGTCCTTAGGCAACTCTTGAGTTGGACAGCCCACCTTATACCATTCCATGGCACTGCACATTGAAGGTCTGTGGAACCCCCCCTCACTTATTTAATGCAGCAAACGCCACCTGGTCATCAGTTGTAAAGCTTTTGTTGTTGCGAATTTAAACTATTTCTATGGACAGATTCTTTCTGAAGAAAGAAAACAATAAGTAAGGCCTACAAAACCCTAAAACGATGTTACAAATACTGTGTGAAGTTCATCAAAATTCCATTGGATTTTTGGTAAGGATAGATACAGCAAGTACTCATGAAGGAGAAAGGATACAAAGCACTTCACAGCTAATAAAGTACTTTTGAAGTGTAGTCACTGTTGTTTTGTAGGCAAACGTGGCAGCCAATATGCGCACAATAAGTCATACAAATGGCTGTAAGATAAAAGATTAGATAATCTATGTTTTAATGATAAAAACAAAAAGCTAAAAGCTACTGCGGATGCTGGAAATCCAAAACAAAAACAGAATTACCTGGAAAAACTCAGCAGGTCTGGCAGCATCGGTGGAGAAGAAATCAGTTAACGTTTCGAGTCTTCGTGACCCTTCGGCAGAACTGAGTATAGTTAGGAGAAAGGTGAAATATAAGCTGGTCTAAGGTGGGGGGGCGGGGGGAGAGAGAAGTTGAGGGTGGGATGATTGTGGAGATAAGCAATCTCCACAATCATCCCACCCTCAACTTCTCTCTCCCCCCGCCCCTCCCACCTTAGACCAGCTTATATTTCACCTTTCTCCTAACTATACTCAGTTCTGCCGAAGGGTCACAAAGACTCGAAACGTTAACTGATTTCTTCTCCACCGATGCTGCCAGACCTGCTGAGTTTTTCCAGGTAATTCTGTTTTTGTTATGTTTTAATGATGTCGGTTGAGGAGTAAATGTTAGCCAGAACTCCAGAAGACCTCATTGCTCAGTTTCCAATAGTGCCATTGGATCTTTAATAGCCGCCTGAGAGGTCAGAGAGAGCTTCAGTTTAACTGAAAGGTGGGCAACTTCGACATGCAGCATTCTCGCAGTATTGCACTGAAGTGTCAGCCTACGTTACATGCTTATGTCTCGGGAGGTGCAATTTAGATCACTGTGCCCCAAAAGTTTCTTCTGTCAGAGAATGAGTAAAACTACAACCCTCTGGTGTGGCTGGGACCATCTGTATCCTTGTATAGCAGGGAAGTGATCCACACAGTAGACATACTTGCTCTTGGAGTTACTTCAAAAGATAGGCTCTTATGAGGAGAATCCTCTATTGTAGATCTGTGTGAACATATAGGGGATTTTGAAGTTCATGTAAAATGAGACAGAGGAGTCCAGATCACACTGACCAGATTGGATCCATGTTGACCAAATCAATGCCTGTTCAACATCCAGTTATACTGTAAGATACAAATGTTTTTACTCACCATGCGAAGCAAGGCTTACCAAGATTACCAGTCTTAACATTTTGGTAGTTCTGCTGGTTGTGTGCAACAACCATTCTAGCTGCGTGGTTTCACTCAAATACTCTTTTCTAATCTAAAGAATTGTTAGTGACATGCCAATTAATCTATTAACTGTGGGAAAGACACTGACTGTACAGCGATACATGTTGTAATATGCATCATTAGTTTTTGTAATATCGCTGTTAATGTGTGAAAAATTCCAGCTGATTTGAAAAATAAATCAACAATTTGAAATTTTATCTTCCCCTCCTCCACCACAAAGTTGCTGGCTTCTCGCTCAGGTACGGTTCTAATGCTACCTGTCACCCTCTCGTACAGTGCTCAGGTGACTGTTATTTACATGTGAATCTGGGCAATGAATGTCACAAACTATTTGATTGCATGGGGCATTACAGTTTTATCCAGGGAGTGCTGGATAGTGGCCAGGAGTGGGGAGCCTGAATGATATTTCTCTCCTTAACTCATGGGCGCTGAAGTCAATTATACCACTGCTACTCTGGCTGAGATCACCCAATGAGCTGTCAGCCTTGGTTCAGTGGTAGTACTCTTAGCTCTGACAAGGCACGCTCTAGGGTTTGAACACATAATCTAAGCTGAAAGTTTAGTGCACTATTGAGGGAGTGCGGCCGTCTTGGAGGTTCTACCTTTTGGGTGTGATTATAAACCAAGGACCTGTCTGCTCTCTCAGATGGACATAGAAGATTCTTCAGCACCATTCAGAGAGATCAGGATAGTTGACCCTTCTCAAGGACAATTAGGGATGGGCAATAAATGCTGGCCTAGCTAGCAAAGCCCACACGCCATAAATGAATAATAAAAAAATTCCAATCAGCATTTATCCTGGACCCAAAACGGATTAGCTCGTTATTTATCTTTTACTGTTTTTGGGAGCCTGTTATGTACAAATTGGCTTTTCTGTGCACAGGACATGAACAGTGCTATATAGATGCAAGTTCTTTCTTTCTAATCACATGTATTTGGTTGTCCTCTCTTAATTAACTTCTTTTAGTTGATGCAAGTGAAAATAGGATCATGCTGTCTGGACTGCTAAACTGTGAACTGAGTACAGTATTTTAAACAATGAGAGCAACTGAAGTCGGCAATAAAGCAGGAGTCATTAACACTGCTTAACATACATTACAAATAACAAGGTCCCCTCCCTCACTTCTTTTTCCGGTACATTGATGACTGTATCGGTACCATTAACTGCTTTCACCCTGAACTGGAAAGTTCCATCAAATTTATTTCAAATTTCAACCCTTCCCTCACCTTCTCTGGTCAATCTCTGACTTCCTCTCTTCCTCGACTTCTCTGTCTCCATTTCAGGAGATAGGCTATCGACCAATATATACTATAAGCCAACTAACTCCTACAGTTATGTAGACTACATCTCCTCCCACCCACTTCCTGCAATGACTCTATTCCATTCTCCCAGTTTCTCCATCTCTGTTGCATCTGTTCTGATGATGTCACAGTCCATACCAATGCTTTTGATATGACTTTTTTCTTCAACTGAGGATTCCGTCCCCCCATACCGTAGCTGACAGGGCTCTCGTACACATCCGTTCCATTTTTTGCACTTCTGGTCTCATCCCTTCCCCTCCCCCCACAGAACCATGATAAGGTTCCCCCTGTCCTCACTTTCCATCCTACCAGCCTCCACATTCAACAGATCATCCTCCCCCATCTCCAGCTTGACATCACCAAACATATCTTTCCCTCCTCTTTCAGCATTCCAAAGGAACCATTCCCTCTGTGACAGCCTAGCCCATTTCTCAACCATTCCCAACACTCTCTCCCCATCCCATACCACCTTCCCATTAAAGTGCAGGAAATGCAACACCTAGCCTTTTATCTCCTCCCTTTCCACCATCCAGGTCTCCAAACACTCCTCCTACCAGGTGAAACAGCAATTTACTCATACATTCAATATTGTACACTCTTCGCTGCTCACCCTGCAGTCTCCCAACATTGGGGAGACTAAATGGAGATTGGGTGACTGCTGTGTGGAACACCTCCATTCAGTCCACAAGCATGACCCCAAGCTTCCAGTTGCCTGTAATTTTCATTCTCCGCTCTCTTTCCTTACCCAACTGCAGTGTTCCAATGAAGCTCAATGCAAATTTGAGGAACGTGTCATCTTTTGAGCAGGCCTTCTGGACTCAATATTGAGTTGAACAACAAATCATAACCACCACTCCCATTTTTTTCAGATGTTAGTGATGATTCTACTTTCACATTCATACCTCCTGTAGACCCCTCTTTTGTTTCTCCACTTGCTCCATTACCATCTTTTTCCTCACACCATCAACCTTTTTGTCATTTACTCACTCCTGCATCCCACCCTATCACAGACCTTCCTTTTGATCTTTCCTCCCTCCCCCACTTTCTCTGCCTTTGTACTTCGTTAAAACCTGCTACTTCTCTAACCCTTCCCAGTTCAGATGAACAGTCATTGACCTGAAGCATCAACTCTGTTTCTCTCCCTCCACACATGCTGCCTGACCCACTGAGCTTTTCCAGCATTTTCTGTTCTTATTGCAAATAACAAGTATTAGAGACAAATTTGTAATACTGGAGAAACCCTGAAAATGTCTGTAAAGTGTTTGAGCTTCCATCAACATTCTTTGATTGCATTAAAGTCTAGAAAGAGTTCTCCATCATTCTGTACACATTCAGGGAAGCAATACCATTTCAATATGGTGGCCAAACCTGTACTTTGGGCGGAATGTTATGGCCCCGTCGGTGCGGGGCAGGGCCGTAAAATGCAGCGAGCTGACTTCAGCAGAACTGGAAAATCCTGCCGGTGGTAAGGGCCGTAAAATTCTACCCTTTGTGTTTGTGCGTGCGCATGTGTAAATTTTTAAATCAGCATCTGCTTGAGGGGTAGTCAGTGCTCTGATATCCATAGGGATTCCTGTATTTTATAGGAAGAAAATCATATATGTTGGATATTGGATGGCAAAATGGCAGCCGAGCTAGATCAATAAGATTTGAAGACTATTGTTTTTCCACCAAGCTCCAAAATGACTGCCTCATTTCTGGAAGTTAAAATGAGAACTCAAGCTAGGGATGCAACACAGGTGATAATATTGGCATATGCATGCAAGTTATAAATAAACGTACAAGTTTTAATGCTTTAAAAGTCTAAAAGTTATCGATTATCTGATGAGTGTTCCTTTATAGGTCCACACAGGTATAAGATCAGCAACTTACATGAGAACTACAGGAACAGTCTTTAGTATAGAGGAAATGATATGGGAGCACAATGTAGTTTACACATGGCTCCTCTCTCTATTTTCCATTTCGCTTTGACTGACTAATACTTGAACTGGAGCACATCGGGGATTGTGTTTTTCATTAACGTGCTGACTCTTGCTGGGGTACAGTTCGAGAAGCACCTGCTGCACTCTAGGAGCTCACCCAAGTGATAGTTCATGGCGAGGCTAGACAGCAAGTGTTATCAGGTTGCTGGGAACCATGCGTCAGAAGCCAATCTGCTATTCTTCTGATACCCATCCGCTTTGTGGCAACAGTTACTGAACAATGATTAGAAATGGGAACTAACTGACTTTCTCCTTGATAGCCCAACACAAAGGCCACGTGTAGCATGCAACCCCATACACACAGATTAGCAAGGTAAGTTATCAAACGTGGGATCTCCCTGCTTGATGTAGAGCTTGGTAGTACACTAGGTGATGTATTTACATACTAAACCATCTGGTGGGCTCCACTGGATCATTCTAAATTCAATGTATGCAACATGTCTGGGGAAAGGAAACAGATTTTTGCACAATTATCCCAAAAACCAGTTACAGATTTAAGAGCTAAGGGATGTCTGTTCCTCAAACCTCATGAATTTATTCCTCAGCAAGGGGGAGGAAGTAGTTAAGGGCAGTGTTTGACAGTAGAACATTTAGGTTTTGGAAGAGGCCAGGAAAAACATAGGACCTCAAGCAGGAGTAGGGCATTTGACCCTTCGAGCCTGCTCTGCTTTTCGATAAGATCATGGCTGATCTGATTGTGGTCTCAACTCCACTTTCCTGTCTGTTCCACACACCCGTGGTCTATCAAAAATCTGTATAACTCAGCATTGAATAAGTTCAATGACACAGCCTCCACTGCTTTCTGGGGAAGAGAATTCCACAGACTAATGTGCCTCAGAAAAAAATTCTCCTTATCTCCATTTTAAAAGGGAGACCTCTTATTTTTAAACTGTGTACTCTACTTCTAGTCTCCCCACAAGAGGAAACATCTTCCCGTATCCACCCTATCAAGTCCCCTCAGGGTCTTATATGTTTCAATATCATCTCTCATTCTTCTAAACTCCAATGGATAAAGCCCCAACCTTTCTTCATAGGGTGAGCCCTTCATCCCAGGAATGAGTTGTGTGAACCTTCTCTAAACAGCTTTAACAATTACATCCTTTTTCAAATGAGACCAAAACTGTATACAGTATTCCAGATATGATCTCACCAATGCCCTGTACACCTGTCCTAAAACGTCCCTGCTTTTATATTCCATTCCATTTGCCTTCCAAATCACTTGCTGTACCTGAATACTAACTTTTTGTGATTCACATACCAGGACATCCAGATCCCTCTGTACCACCGAGTTCTGCAGTCTCACTCCATTCAAATAATACACTGCTTTTTCATTCTTCCTCTCACGTTATAGTCCATCTGCCAAATTTTTTCCCACTGACTTAACCTATCTATATCCCTTTGTAGACTCTTTACCTCCTCTTTAGAACTTACTTTCCTAGTCATCAGTAAATTTAGCTACCATACATTCGGTCTCTTCATCCAAGTCATTGATATAGATTGTAAATAGTTGAGGCCCCTCCATTGTGGCACTCCATTGGTTACAGCTTGCCAACCTGGAAATGATCCATTTATCCCAACTCTCTGCTTCCTGTTAGCTAACCAATCCTTTATCTATTCTAATAGGTTACCCCCTACACCATGAGCATTTATTTTGTGTAGTAACCTTTGATGCGACACCTTATCAAATGCCTTTTGGAAATCTAAGTACAGCACATCCACAGGTTCCCCTTTATCCATGTTGCTTGAAAAGAACTCTAATAAATTAGTCAAACATGATTTCCCTTTCACAAAACCATGTTGACTTTGCCTGATTGTAATATGATTTTTTTTTTTTAAGTCTCCTGCTATAACCTCCGTAATAATGGATTCTAGCAATTTCCCTATGACAGATGCTAGGCTAGCTGGCCTATAGTCTCCTGTTTTTTCTCTCCTTCCATTCTCGAATAAAGGTGCTGCATTTGCTATTTTCCAATCTGCTGGGAGCCTTCCAGAACCTAAGGAACTTTGGAAGATTATGATCAGTGCTTTTACTGTCTCTGCAGCCACTTCTTTTAAGAGCCCAGGATGCAGGCCGTCAGGTCCTAGGGACTCGTCAGACTTTACTTCTAATACTTTCCCCAAAACCTTTTCCCTGGTGATGGTGATTATTTTAAGTTCCTCCCTTCCATTCACCTCTTGATTTTCAAGTGTCTTTGGGAAGTTTTCTAAGTCTTCTGCAGTGAAGACAGACATGGTGATTATTTTAAGTTCCTCCCTTCCATTCACCTCTTGATTTTCAAGTGTCTTTGGGAAGTTTTCTAAGTCTTCTGCAGTGAAGACAGACACAAAATACCTGTTCAACACTTCCACCATTTCCTGGTTTTCCATTATTAATTCCCTAGACTCCATGGGTGCAACTGGAGGCAGCCTCCTGTCAATCCACATCTCTGCCTGCACGGTTGTGCTCCTCCATTCCTTTCTCAACTAGTTACATTTCTTCAAACCCTATCATTAGACAATCGCTTAAGATTTGGACCCAGTTCAGAACACATTTTGAGCTACAATCTCTCTCTTTATGCAGCCCTATTGATGCAAATCATTTATTTCTGCCTTCATTAGGAGATTCTGCCTTTCAAGTCTGGCACACGAGGCATCAAAATCCTTGCTAACATTTTTGTTTGTTTTGATTTTCTCTCTCAGAAATATGACCTACCCTCCACACACTTCTTTTCGCTACTTACAAATCAGAGATTTTGTGCGCAAAAAATCAGTTAGTTTCCTTTATTGCCCCCTAAATCACCGATAGATGTATTAGAACTAAATCCCTTCGTTAAGGGGTTCATTTCCAAATTATATTCTCTAATCTTTTCACTACATTGCCCTTCACTTTCTACCTTAAAAACTTTTTGGGAGCAATACTTTGAATCAGATTTGAGATGATGACTGGAAGTCTATTCTCTCTCGTGTACATTCCTCATCTGTATATGCAAGACATGGGTTGCTACAATTTAAAATCTTACATCATATCCATCTATCCAAAGTTAAATTATCTAAGATTTATCCAAATTTTGATCTGACCCGTGATAAATGCCATACTGCCCCAGCCCCTCTAATCTATATGTATTGGTCGTGTCCTAAATTGGCTGTGCTTTGGACAAAAGTTTTTACATCACTCTCACATTTTTCAGTAGCAACATTGAACCCTCTCCTATTATAGCCCTCTTTGGAGTGGAAGCAAATGGCATCCCTCTTACAAAAATTCAGACTGATGCACTTGCCTTTTCAATATTATTGGCTAGACGCATTATTCCATTAAATTGGAAAGAGTCTACTCCACCCTCTTTTACTAATTAGATACATGATCTTATGTAGAATCTTAAACTTGAGAAAATAAAGTACACTATAAGAGGCTTCATTGATGGATTTTATGTACCATGGCAACCTTTCCTGGATTATTTTGAGGAACTACAGCTCTCTACTTTCATATAACTGACCCTAATTAGGCTGTATATATTATATCATGTGAACCTATATCTGTCCTATGATTGTTGTTGATTTTATTTATTTAATTTTGGGGGCTGGGGAGGGTTTTTTCATCTTTCCTTTTTACTTCTTCCTCCTACTTCTCTTTCCCTTTCCTTCCAAATGTAAGTTTATTAAATTGCTGTACTGTAAGCTATTTTCTGTACTGTTACCCATTATGATTGTTGTTAAAACTTAACAGAAATAAAAGGGAAAAAAGTAAAAAGAATTCCCCAGACTTAGAGGGCAAGCACTCACTTTAGTTACTATTTTCCTTTTTAAAATACTTGTACAAACTCTTACTAACTGTTTTTATATTTCTAGCTAGCTTTCTCTCATACTCTAATTTCTCCCTCTTTATTATTTTAGTCATTCTTTGTTGGTTCTTAAAATCTGTCCAATCTTCTGACCTGCCATTAATCTTTGCAGAATTGTAGAGTGTTTCAATTTGATACCAACTTCCTTATTTAGCCACGGATGATGCATCCTTCTCAGTCTTTCTTTCTAACTGGGATAAATCTTTGCCGAGAGTTATTAAATATCTTCTTAAAAGTCTGCGACTGCATCTCTACTGTCCTACTTTTTAAACCTGGTTTCCCAGTTCACTTAACCTTTATTTAGGTTTAAAACACTAGTCTTAAACCCACACTTCTCACCTTCAAATGGAATGTGAAATTCTATCACGTGGTGATTGCTGTCACCTAGAGGCGCCTTTACCGTGAGGTTATAGATTAATAACTGAAGAGACTCAAAGCTCTGAAGGGATTTCTTTTGCTCCACATTTAAGCACACCTGTAATAGGCAGCAGTCATTACACCATTTGTATCAAATTAATGGATTAGGAAAAGACAAGGAAATAACCAACAGCACTCCCACAATTGGAGCATTGATTTTATTTTCGCATTAAGTTTTGTTCAAAATTAGATAAGGCAAAAAAACAATGTTCAGAAGTGCTTGATAGTAGGAAACAGTATTTAACAGGAACAGTTACAGCTGCTAATTAAGAAAGAAGCCTTTAGGGAAAAGTTCAATTCCAGCTCTGTGCTTTTTCCTCCTCCAATTTTCTCCCCATAGCCCAATAGTGACTTATGCTGGAATATGGATCAATGGGTGCCAATGGGCATGCTCAAATATCCATACTCCTCAGTCTGGACTAAATGCAATGCTTCCAGCAGGACTCACTAAACTTTCTTTTCACTGTCTGGTCAAAGTGCTTTACAGTCAATTAATTACTTTTGAGGTGTGACCATTGTTGGAATGTAAGAAATGTGGCAACCAATATGCACACAGCAAGGTCCCACAAACAGCAATATAATGAATGACCAGAGATCTATTTTAGGTGTTGATTAAAGGATAAGTATTAGCCAGGACATCAGTGAAGAGCAGGGATCCTGGACGATTTTCCTCTCCCTTGTCCACTGAAATTAATCATAGTGCCCTGACTCTTGACCCAGCTCATGAAGCACAAAATGGGAATTGAACTCAGGCCTTTCCTGATCTTTATGACTCTACTGCAGTGGGTGGTACATTTATTCACCGAGTCTTCAGGGCATTGCCTTGCTTCTTTAAAAGAAGAATTTCTTAATGTAGCAAATCAACCTGACAATTTACTAAATTTTCCAATTATTTAATCACCTTTCCTACATTTTTAAAAGAATGGTCTACACTTTGCTGCAGACAGTGGTCTGTACAATAAGCATATAGCAAGAACAGTTAGAGAGCTGCCTGCAGTGAAGTGTAGAATGAATTCTTTCGAACTAAAAAGAAAATAGGGTTAAAGTTCTACTGAGTTAGATCTCAGATTTAGGAATTAGAATACCATCCAGACATCCGAAAGCAGTATTCAATTGAAAATCAGCATGAGGTGATGGTGGGGCAGTGGGGGGTGGTGGGTGGTGAAGATTGGTGCAATAGCAACATTCTGCCCTTTGGAGATCTTCCAAATCCTGTCTGAATAGGCCAGGATCCAGAACTAAGTATATTTGGCATCTGAGCCAGATACCACCACCAATTATTTCGTATAAAGCAAACTATCTATCTAAGTAGAATATAAACAGCCCATGGGATAGATGATTAGATTGACCATTGATTGCAGTGTTGTTGGGTATATTGCAAGTTAGTCCAGGAAGAGTAACTTTAGGCTCACTGTGGTACAGGATGATCACCCTCATGACTTATTACTAGCATGATACTGTAGGGTGAGGACAGAGGTTCTTTGGTGCTTGCTTACTGGTGGGATATCATTGCTACATGTGCAGAAGTGCAACCACACAGCAAAGCATTCTACAAGTAAGAGTATTCGAAAATCGAAAAAGATTAGAAAAATATACAGTTCATCAATCCAAAATATGAAAAAGTTAAAATGGGAAATCCCTAACCTAGAGTCAAAACAGCCTCTTGCAGTTAATTGGGTTCAGCACAGCTACCTTTGCAAATCCCCAATTATTACAGCTTAGAGATTTTAGATACAGTAATCCAAAGTGAACCTGAAACCCATTGCAACTGTGCTGTTAACACACACATATACAGCTCAATGTGCAAAATTGATTGTAAGCATTTCAATTATCTTAAGTTATACAACTCTCATATACAGACCCATTTTTGCTGATCTCGTTCATCTGTGGAAATGCAGCTGGGTGCAATGTAACTCAAGAAAAAAACAGTCCGTGTTTACCCGTAAAGTTGGTTCAGATGCTTTTCCCCAGACAGAACACTTTTGACAATTCCAGAACTCGTCAGTGACCGACTGGCTGGAAAAGACCTAGACATTCTGGAGTAGTACTGTAGCTTTGAGAAGACACTGACTGTAACGTGCCTACAATAATTTAGTGTTAAAGCTCCCTCACATCTGGTTATATTCAAGATACAATGTCAACTATGCTCAAACACAAATCCAATTGCAACAGTGAACTAGGTTGCTCTCATGCTCCATCGTGCTCATTTGTTGGTCAGTGCATTGTGACTGGGCACAGATTTTAAATACACACTTTGGATTTTAATTTTCCCCTGCCAGTTTCCTTTCCAGCCCTTCTGTTAGGTACCGACTCCCACGCTGGGGCATGTTCCACAGGCACCAGCCACCCTCTGACATCTCATATAAGTAGAAATTATGCCCAAGTCTGGATGGTGAGTGTTGGCAGGCTGTTTCACTGGTGCTAATCCTGATTCTGCCCACGCTTGTGCAGATCATTTAGTTGGGATCAGAAGCGGGAATTGCGGCTATTTCAAGCCTGAAGCATTCAGCTCAATTGTAGTGCTCCTATTGCCACCCCAACAAAGATACAAACCTGGGACTGCTTACTGGACACACTTGCTGAGTCAGTGTGGGGAGCATGCAGCCTACATCTTAGTGAGAACAATGCACATTTGCATTGGTATAAATCTTCCAGATGTGGTGATGTAACCACAACTTACAGTCCTTTGTTACAAACATTTCATGTCAACCATAACGAAGAAAGTACTGGAGTAAGGAAGTTCCCTCCAAGAAGCAATCTAGTACCATCTGAACATGACAACAATGCAGCACACACAGTTCAAGGGCAGCAGTGATCTATAGGCAAATTCCCACACCTACAACAGCACCAGAGCTGCCCATTCACAAGACCTAGACAAAGAACTCAATCATTGATTAGGGTTATACTTTCCCCTTTAATACTTCCTTCTCATTTGATAGATTATCTTTTAGCAGATTCATAATTTGTACTAATTGAAAACTATCAAAAACCAAAACACACGTGTCACCAAATTTTTGCTGGTGGAGCTTCACCTGGATAAAAAACAAAGTGATTCAAGGAACTTTAATGTTTCTTCTGGTCCCCTTTAACATGGTCCTTCTGCCCTCTATAACCCTTGTGCCAGCATCATTCTCTTGTTTACAATGTGAATTTTCCAAGGTGACACACTCTTACTCGCTGCCTCCAGGAGAAATGCCTTTCCAGTTCATGTGTCTCCCTGGTGAATGTTTGAGGGGCTTTATAACCTCACAGGAAAATAGTTATTGCCTGCCATCTTACAGGGTGGTGCCCTGGCATATAGATATACTGTGCCAAATTGCCAACTTCAAAACTTGGACTTTCACAAATATACTGTGATTATAGATGTTGATACCTCATCATAGTTGAGCTCCAAATTGAATGAACAAACTTGCATTTATATATGGCACCTTTCACATCAAAAAAAATTTCACAGCCGAAGAATTACATTTGAAGTGTCATCACTGCCATAAAATAGCTAATTTGTATGTAGCAAACTCCCACAAACAGCAACGAGATAAATGACCAAATAATAGGACCCTTTACATGGATTCGAGAGGGCAGATGGGGCCTCAGTTTAAGATCTCACCCAAAAGACAGCACTCCCAGTAGTACTGAGGGAGTGCTGCACTGTCAGATTATTTACTAAAGGCCCTGGAGCAGGTTGAACCCACAACCTTCAGAGCCAAACTGACAAACTGGTTTTGAATTTACCACTGTTCTAATCTAAAAAGTGTACCATTCTAAGCCAAGGATATACAGACCAGATCAAGATCCAAGCCCAAATTTTCAGTACTCTGTTCCAGTAGCAATGGACTCCCCTTCCCAATCCTTCTCCTCTTTGGAGAAACCCCTTCCTTGCATTCGTCTCTCTGGCAGCCTGGCTGGGGTTGAACATTCACCATTCAGGGAACTGGCTGGCACATTTTCCATTTACTAGCAAATTCTATTTAATTTATGCAGCATCTAGCACCAGGAATCCCACATAATTGTATTCCTGGGGCTGCACTCAGTATTTCATGGTGTTTAAGGAATTTATTGAGGTGCCAGGCAGCATGGAATGGTTGAGACTATTCAAAGATAGTGAACTTCACCAAATTTGAATTCATTTTGAATGATTATGTTTGAAATAATTCCTTTCCCCACACCAAAATTTGAGGAATTTCAATCTCAACAGGAATTTTCAGCCACATTTGGCCAAGGAAAATATCAAGACATGATTTCAGATAACAATCTCCCAACTCCCTTTTTTCCAATTAACAGGTTCAGAAGTAAATGAATCGAGCTAACAGCCCAATTCATTCCCATTCACTTCTTGCCACCTAATAGATGAAAGTGCATTGCTCAGATGGTATCAGACTTTGTTACTGCCCTGTTTTGGGTCACACGCAGAATAAAAGTGGTAAATAGATCCGATTCAATTTATGTCAAAATCCAGCCAAATCTGACATTTACGTTTTCCTGAATATGGAGAGGTTCCCGAAACCTAATACTGCACTCTTTCTCAGTGCAAATGAAATTATTTTTTAAAGATAGGGGTGGTGGGGAAGATAAATTTTAAAAATACAAAATACTTAGAATTACAATTCCAGAGCAAATTGGACAAAATTTTTCAAACTTGAAAAAATATTGCAGAAATTCTTTCAATCCACGAGATTTCTTTAAAAGACCATGAATGAGTGATTTGCTCTTGACAGAGGCAAAATCCACAATCACACCAAGGTTTAATAGCGAAAGGCTGGCTTTTAAATCAGGCCACTTCAGTGTTGTCCACTCAGAACGATTCGAATGCTTCCTCAGGGGCAGCTCCTCCCTTGGTGGCACTAGATGAAAGACCACTGCTGGTAAGGGTCTGCAGAGTTGCACAGGGCTATGGCTGGGTTCTGGCCTGATGCAGTCAAGCACTGATTTGTGGCAGAATTTCTTAGATTGCCCTTAAAAAAAACAAAATTCACAAGTTAAAAAACTGTGCTCCCCGCCCCGCCCCATCCCCTCAAATTTCCCCATCATCTCCTGAAGTTGCTAATTTACACCTGTGTACGGCTGCTGTCTGCCATCTCATCTAAGCAGTCAACCTTCTGAGTGTCTCTAAGCAAGAGCGTCAATTTAGTATTCAATTCCCAGAGATGGAATGACACTTTACTAATCCTTCACACTCAGGGGCTATATATCATCTTTAAAAAGAGCTTTGATTCACCTGTTAGCAAACAAATCCTAGGAACACAGCTGATGAGTCCAGAATGTATACTACTTTAAAATGAACACATTTGGTACCACAGGTCTGGTATAAAAATCATTTTGCTGATGAGCACAGCATGAATGACTGCCCCTTGAATGTATCAGACTGTATACAACATACCAGAGTGAACTAATGAACATTAGGTTACCACATTTCTTTATGTGGAAGTCAGAGACTCCTCCCCCAAATGTATTCCCCTCATTTCCCAAGATCTATGCTGCATGATAGAATATGGTTCTACCTGTGCTGACAAGCCACCCCTACATCATCCAAGTGGTCATTCATCAGGTGTAATCAGAGACAGCGAGTCGGAGCATTCTATTCACCCATTGTGTGGTGGTGTGGGGGCGGGGCGGTGTTCAGAGGGATCAGAGAAATAATGGCTGGGCCTGATTTCACCTAACAGCAAGACACTTCCATTTTCCTTTAGGGTTAATGGGATAATGACCTAGAATAGAAAATGTTGCTGATTTTTCCCTTTGATCATCCAGAGCATGGAGGTCAAATGAAGGAAAGAAAGAAAATCTAGCATTTTATACAGCATCTTTCAGAAGCTCAGGATGTCGCAAAGCACTTTACAGCCAATTAATTACTTTTGGAAGTGTCACCACTGCTGTAGTGCAGGAAATGCAGCAGCCAATTTGCACACAGCAAGTTCCCATAAACTGCAATGTGATAATGACAAGATAATCAGTTCATAAAATAAAATATAGTCTCCCTACCTCCTTCCTATTCAAAAGCAGCCAGTTTTTAAAAAAATGAGAAATAAGGTGAACGGCCAAGGCCTGCAATGCAGGACACTATCAAAGTTAAAAAACACAACATGACAAGAAGGTAAATCAAGTAGATGGGGTTTAGTACCAAGCTTAGCTTTCAAAGCCCTACAGATTACAGGATGATGGGAAACAGAGAATGGTAAAGAATTCTCTGTTTCGAGGTTCTGCGAAAAAATAAATTTGAGTTGGAGACTATTGGGGAGTCTTGATTTCAACACAAAGATGATGCAGGTCAATGTATTTGTAGCTTAGAAGGGATTAGAGGAGGAGGGTAACTACCAATAGAAAAAGATGAGAAAAGTTAGTCAAAGCGATGGCTACTTAGTCAATGTTTACAAGTTTCCCTTATCTTCAACTTCTATCTCAGGTGAAATCTGTTTCAAATAGTTAGAAAAACAGCTTCCTCGATGAGTCTGCAAGTTTTGTCCAGTGAGTAACAGATCCATTAGGGAAGGTGCTAGGTTTGATTTCCTGAATGTGGCGAGTTAACTGATGTTAAGCCTAGGCGACAGTGGAAGGCACAATTAGTCTCACTACCCCTGGGCTAAGGAAAGGAAAGTGAGCTCAGGTTCCCATTCAGGTTCTTAGTCAGTCAGTGATGCCTGCTGGAGATGTGTTTGCAAAGTTTGGATGAGGACAGGGTCAGTAATGGGGGAATAACCTGCCAATAGTCACGATCAAGATTCACATGAAGAATGACCATGTTCAAGATAATGGAAGGCAGCCATGGTACTGCACACTAGAAACAAGTTAATACTTTTAGAATGTGAAGGGAGAAAGTTGCTAAACTCCTACCCGCCTCCCACAAAATACTTTTCTATCCAGATACAACACTTACATTTAAAATTTCCCAGCGTTCCTCTCCTGGCACTTGTGTATCCTTCCCTTTGTATTTACATGGCTCTAATCGAACTGGACCATACACAGCATGAAGACACAGCTGCTTCCCGATGTTGTGGCGTATTTCAGACTGGGATGTGTACTCGAAATACTGAAAATTTCAATGGATAAAAGGGCGTTATATCAAAACAACAGACATGTCTGATCTCCCTCTGCTCCCCTCTGAGCACTGACGCCATTATGGTAGCATTTATTACAAGCCAACCTACATGACTTTTGTCCTCCTCCTTCCACCAATTTTTCTCCCCGTCTTTTCCGAAGGTATTGACTTCCTTGCTGAGATATGGTTCCACTACAGGCACCAGACACCCTCTGGTATCTCGCCCAAGTAGCTGTTCTCCAGCTGTGAGCCTAGACAGCAATTGTTGGTATACTATTTGATCACCTTGTAGTTGGGGAGAGAAAGAGGAGAAGACTTCACATCCAAGCTCAATCCTGCTCACATTTAATTCCAGTAGGAATCATCTGAGAAGAATCATGAGCGGGGATTTCAGACAGAAATTTGCCCAATTTTCTCAATAGACTGGGCATTAAACTTTCCTGGTCTGTATGACTCATCTACGCACTGCCTTAACTAGGTGAACCACATAGAAGCAGTCATTACATTTTTTCCTCCCCCGCTTAAATCAGTTATATATTTCCACTCATCTCTATCTTTCTAACTTAGTTGCAAGGAATCAGTTTCAAAAAACGTTCTCTACACCACACGCAGACCTTGAATGTATCAGTGTATTGGTAACTACAATTGGACACAGCTACTCAAGGTCAGATCATGACTTCCTCCAACTTACACTCCACTTTCTTGGCTATAAAAGTTCAGCATTCTATTTGCTTTGTTAATAGCTGTTCTCGAACATTAAATCACTTGGTCGTTATTCATTATGCAGAAACTCGCAAAAGCTGTTTAAGCGTTAATAATCTAGTCATTAATCATCATGCAGCAACTCGCCATGACTTCTTTGCCAAACCACAAATACTATTGCCTAGAAAGACAAGGGCAGCAGACGCATGGGAACATCATTCACCTGCAATTTCTCTCACCATCCTGCCTTAGAACTATATCGCTGCTCCCTCATTGTCACTAGGCCAAAATCCTGGAGCTCTCTAACTATCAGCACTGTGGGAGTACCTTCACCACACAGACTGCAATGGTTCAAGAAGGTAACGCATCACCACCTTCAAGGTCAATTAAGGTCACATCCTGTGAATGAACAAAAAGTCTAACAGCCACAGATCTCTCAACTTTATTCTTAGCTAACATGGCACATAGCATAGAGCATTACATCATCCATACTTCTACCTATTTGCAACACTTTTATACCGAGCCATATTAAATTTCATCTGCCACTGGTTGATCTATTTATTTATTCTACCCAATTTTCAAATTGTCTTTTTCCTCCTTCCCCCACTTACAAGGTTGGTATTGTTCGTAAAGTTGACTAGTTTATCCTCCATGGTTGCAAATAGACAATCTCATTACAAGTATACCACACCAAAAAAAGGAACACAGACATGTGCAGGATGAACGCTGCCAGTATGTTCAAATGACCATTGCCTAGTACCTGGTTGCCTCCCATTCCATGGCATGGGTACATTATCAGAGGTTTCCCACCGTGATTGTTTTCCCCAACATCCAGGCAATTTCCTGCTCCCTGGTTTTTAATCTGTAAAATAACATGTAACTCATCAAAAGTTCAGCAGTTGTTGCTTTTTATGATCTACAAAAAAATCAAATTTCAAAATCGTTGAATAAGAAGAAATGTAGAGTGAGGAGTGATTGCAAAGGTAGTCAATGCATTGATATTGAAATGAAAATCAGCATTGCCTGGGAAAATACAGCTCACATTGATAGGATGAAAGTTTCCTCTGTCTGAAGACGGGAAGAATCCTTTATGTTATCAGTTGGGTAGTCTTAACCCTGTGCCCAAGGACCCACAGTACAACCCAGAAGGAAAATACAGTTTGGACCAGTACTCTTATTTCCCAGTTTTTACTGTTTTATTTCCTTCTGGGAAACCAGATATCCTATGTTAAATTTGGAGCAGTTATGAAATTGTAACACTGATGCAGTAGGGACTGAGACTATAACACATTTAGGAACAGGATGAAGCTATTAAGCCCCTCCAACATGTTCCACCAACATGGCTGATATGTACCTCAACTCAATTTACTCACCTTAAATGCCATATTTCTTGATGCCTCTATCCAACATAGATCTATCAATCAATGTCATTCTTGAACATTCCAATTGTTCCAGCAACCACAGCTTTTTGAGGGGAAAAGAATTCTAGATTTCCACTACCCTTTTGTGTTAGAACGTTGTGGTATAGTAGAAATTTATTATGCAACTAACTGCAATAACCTGATCTGGGTTTGTCCACTACTATCATTAACGCAGTCATTTCTAAACATGGATCTCAGGCTCACTAATTGAACATACATTTCTGTAGCATCCATTGCATTGAGAAAGGTACCTAGTGTTGTATAGGCAGCTGTTAGCAAAGTGGGCACCAAGTAGGAAGGAGAAAGGGATGAGGGGTGAAAGAAAGAGATATCGGGGAGACTTTAGAAGGCTGGGAGAGAGGTGCAAAAGGAAAAAAATTCTAGAGGGTGAAGTTTGAACAGTCACTGCGTAGAGATTTCCCCAGTTTAGAATAAATTAGCATTAAATCAGAAATACAAAAGATTAAAGAAACAATTAAAAATAATTTGGCGTTATAGTTAAAAAGGGTTCCGAGGGTCAGTAATTATGGACGCACATGCTCGTGCCAACACAGGCAAATCTACTCCATGGATTTTTAAAAAGTGTAAGTAGGGAAAATTATAATTAGGTTCAGAAAATGACAATTTGAGAAGTGTACAGAACATGTTAGTTAGCCCTCCATTTGTTGTCTCAAAAGACGAGTATATTCAACCCTATTGATGCTTTGGCTCTTCGTATTATGCGGGGAGTGCTGCAGGATACTTAAAGGGATTTTGACATTATGCTGTGGGTTCCTCGCATGCGAATGCTTAATACAGATCTCTGAAGACCTCTCTGTTAATTGAAAACGGATTAACACATCTGCTAAAGGCGAGCAGGGAAATTCAAGCCAATGCACTAAGGCATTCATGTACTTGCAATTTGTGGCATAATTTCAAAGCCCATTAATGTTTTGAAAAAAAGGTTTCAAATTGGTTTAGAAAATGTCACTCAGAGCTTCAAATCGATTTTGCTTTAAACAGTTCAAAGCTTGTTTTTTTAACTATGGTGTCTCTTGCAAATGCAAGATGGCCACCGACACCCATCTGCGCATGTGTACTTGTCTGAGCATGCACAGAAAACCTAAAGCTGAATCTTGCTGACAATGGAAAACAGATGCACAAATTTAGGTTGCCACTCAGAATTTGAGGTTAGATAAAAGACAATCTATATATTTAGCATTCTCGTTAATTTTTTAAAAATTGGTATAGATTTTGTGTTCCTAACTTGGGCATATTGAATCATCCAGGTACAGAGCATTGAGAAAAATTGGTTGAGGAGGATCACAAACCCATAAGGGAGCCAGCCAATTTCCCAATCCATTTTTAATCTTTGTGGCTGTGTCCTGATGTTTCAGTGGCTTCAGAAGCAGGAACATTAAAATGCAATAGGGCAGATTTAAGGGAGTTTGAAATCTCTAGCCTCTATGTACATGCTCACTTGTTTGAAATGGGTGCATGCCACAGAGAAAGCTAAAGGAAATTCCAGAGGTGAAAATGCATATTGTATTTTGTTCTGAATAAAATAGCCCTTTCTGGTTCCAATATACTAAAAAAAAGCATGAGAAACTAAATGGAGAGGATGAGTATCACACTGAGGTTGGGGGAATGTGGAGAGTTCTGATCTCCATTGCTCGCAATGATGTCACGGAGTTAAGCGGTACAACTGTGCGTGCACCACATTGGCAGGAAATGCAGCCTTATTTAATACATCATTTTACTTACCGCCCCGTAATGCACTGGATTAAAGTCAGGTATAAAGATTTCAGGATACACATTTTGCAGATACCATGTAAAGTTCTTGCATTTTAAATGCTCCTTCAGCTGAAGCCTTTCAGAAAGATCTCCATAAATTTTCTAAAAAAAAAGAGCAAGAGATGAATACCAAATCCACTAGTATATTTTGTGTTGAGGCAAATCAGCAGTTGATTCAGCTGCAATTCTGAGTAGGCAGAACATCTTATAGATAATTTTAACTCAAAAATAGGTTTCCTGGGACAGCAACAAGTTGCAATGTAACTGACAATTAAACTTAGTTGGCTCTGGAAGGTGAGTCTTGATGACTTGCTGAGTTGGTGAGTTTGGGGGCGGTGAAGAAAAAAGTAAATAAAATATACTTCACACATTATTTAAAACTGGACCGAGCTGGGCCAGAGAAACTATATCCACGAGAGGTGCTGTACTCTATTACTGAGAGAAAACATTGTGCAGAGATTCCAACTGTATTTTTATTAGTATATTCTGATCACAATGCTGTGGTTTTGCTAAATTCTACTCCCACATAGTGGTTACCTCAGTGTATTGCATGGGGCACATGACAGTCGTCATGGACTGGAAGACAATGGAGGGTGCCAATCCAGATTGGCTGTCACAGCAAGATGACAAGTTTAGTTCAGGAGCCCAGCAGGAGGGGTGGGGGCAGGGAAGAAAGAGGGAGAAAAGAAAGGATGAGGGAGTGACAGAAGAGAAAAATGGGATAACACGATGTAGATTTACTCATTGCATTTGAGATTAAAAATTATCTTTTGATCTCAAAAATAGTTTCATTGGTTGATCAATAGATTGATGGGAACAAAATCCTCAAGCAGTTCAGTGCTTTTTTCAGAATTCTGTCATGTCATTAATGGACTGTTTCTCACTCCGCTTTTAACTGTGCTGTTGACTGGTACTGAAAGTGACCCCTATTGAATTAGATTTTCCTCAGGATTTGATCGGTCAACCATGAAAAAAAGTTATATTTCTTAAGTAGCTACTCTGATAAAAAGAATAATAAAATGCATTATGGACTCTCATATTTGTGTAATATTGTTAGCTTCATATTTACTCACTATGAATAAAGATATTAGTTGCTGCAATCTGTCAAAAGATTACCTGTTTAATATTCTGAAAGGTGTCTTGCAGTGCAATGCGAGACCATGTTAAATTCAATAAGTAACTTGCTGCAATTGAGAATAACTGACCCCTAGGGATACAAACCTCTGTTAGGAAAGAAACCGGAATGCAGGGAACAAGGGTTCCAGTGAACAGACCCTGTTAACCAAACATATGGGGGAGGGGTTGGGTGGTAGGGGTAGAATTAAAACTATGACAACTTATATGATTTTAAAGAATGAACTGCAGTTCACCCACCTCTTGGGCCATCTTCTGTGCTTGCTGGTTCCTCCTGTAAAACAGCTCCTTGTAGCCATCCATCCAGACCTCAGCCAGGCGCACTTGGTTGCGGGCAATTACCTGCACACCTTTCGGGAAGCTGTGAGGGCTCTTGGTACGGAACACATGGCCCACCACCGAGCAGGGAATGATTTCCAACTGCCCACCACATTGCCAGACCTAAAACAAAGCAAGTTAGACAACATGGCCATTAGCCAATGCCAAAAGTAAAAAAGGCTACATAAGATATTAATTTGATACAGAATTTCCTTTATTGAGCACACATACCATCGTTAATTCCCAGTAATGTTGGTTTATTAACCCTCTTCATGCTGCAGTAAAACTTGGGAAAAGATATTTGAATATTTTTTCATTTAAAGAGGGAATCCCTTCGTCTAGATTCCTTTGACAAAAACGGACCTCATTAAGATTGTCATCATGTAACATCCGGTTTAAATATATATTCTTGTTTGAATAGTGGTTGAAGACAGTACGATCTGAGGGAACTGACCATGAGGAGTTATGGACTCAGGCAGTGACAGAATTGGACCATCAGTACAGGTACAGATTGTTTACAGCACTGTGGATTAACAATGTATCTTCAGCTTCTTCATGCTTCTAGGTTCAACCAAGTTAGCTTCCCCATGACTGTGTTGAGTGCTCTCAATTTCAACTCTCCAATCGTACTGTTGTTTCTGCTCTCACCTCATACACCAGCCCTTCATCCAAGCCTATATAGTTTCACAGAAAACTGGTTTCCGACTTGGGTGCTGGAGCCGAATTTAGTGTGAATATTCATCTCCTATGCACCCTCCTCTCCCCACCCCACCCCAAAAACATATGTTGAACATCCCTAAAATAGCTTCCCTCAGCTTATATTTCTTTACGTTTTATACCTTCTTAACTTGATCTTGTTCCCATTGGAGATGATTTGTGCTCTGCTTTTTAAAAAACTTCCTTTATTCTTCAGTTGTTTGCCATTTATAAAATCAGCACAGATGAGGAAGGCTATTTAACTCATCTTACTTTACCATCCAAAAGAAACTACAATCTGTCTTCTACCATAACCCACCCATCCATCCATCACAGTTTTGAGTGTTTAAATGATAGATAGAAAGAGTTTGCATTTAAATCATGCCTTTCACAACTTCAGGATGTCTCAAAGCAATTCTCAGCCAATGAAATACTTTGGAAGCATAGTCACTCATGGAGGAAACACAGCAGTCAATTTGCGCACAGCAAACACCTATAGATATATAGTGACCAAATAATCGGTTCAGGGATAAATATTGGTCAGGATACTGTGGAGAACTCCCCTTTCTTCTTTGAAAAATGCTGCAAGATCTTTTACATCCACCTAAGGGGGCAGGTGGGGCCTTGGGCTAATGTCTCATTTGAAAAATGGCATGTAATACAACATCCCTTCAGTACTGCACTAAAGCGTCAGCCCGCACTCTCAAGTTCCTGGAGTGTCCTGAAGAAGTAAATTCTTGCATATTTTACAGAATAGACACTGATCCAGTTCATCAGCTATTATAGGCATCAAAAGCTTAAATTCAGCTATGCAGTCAAGTTCAAAAAATATATTCTTTGGAATGAAGCACTATGACATTGCCCTACTGCATCACCATTTGGTGGATCTTACTTCAACTCCATAAACATCTAACCTAAAGCACCAGTTCCGTCAATTAACCCAGACATTCCATGTAGGTCTAAGTGGTTAGGAGTGCAGCTACCCAAAATGAATTATTTTTCAGATTCAAAAAGCATATGTCAATGTTTACATAATATTTCACAACATTAAGTACATTCCACATTCACATGCAAGCTTAGAAAAAGACAAATTCAAGTGAGCCAGTCGAGCCCTTCCACAGTCTAAGCAATGCTACTGCAAATACGGCCTCATTTCCCTTCAGTTGCAACTCTCTCAGTCAAGATCTGCTCTCCCTTCATATCATCTATATAATATTAGTATTTGTGCAATTTTCAATCCTTATTACAAAAGAGATAAGGATCCAGTTCCTTTTCAAAATATCAGTTAACACGGGATTAAATGTTCTTCCTTTAGATTTCTCCTCAATATATCTCCACAAAAATAGAACTCGGCCATTTAAATGACACCTCCCTTATATTTCTCTTCTAAACAATCTTGGAAGGGACATTTACTGATGTTGCAGAATTACCAAACATCCCAGAATCTTCCCAAAAAGGGAGCTCAGGGCCATTCTCACTCAGTTAAATGATGCTTTGTTTGCTGGACTTGAGTGTGATTATTGGACAGGCTGAAACTGGGATGTTTCAAGATGGGTTAAACTGATTCAAGAGTGAAGGAACGGCTGGGGTTGTGTTACCAAAATGTAGCACACCTGAAAAGTGCCCGAAAAACAGCTGGGAAAGATTTCTTCTGCATTTATGTAGGTTCACGAATGTCCTTCAGGTGAAGGAAATCTGCCATCCTTACCTGATAAGCCCTACATGTAACTCCATACCCACAGCAATGTGGTTGACTCCTAACTGCCCTAGCAAGCCACTCAAATCAAGAGCAATGAGGATGGACAACAAATGCTGGCCTTGCCAGTGATGCCCACATCCCATGAAGGAATTTTTAAAAAGATGTAGTGCCTTGAACAAAGAAAAACAACCAAAGGAACTTCTCAGAAGAGTAATCAGACAGAAATGAACAACGTGACAAAGAAAGGATAGAATCTACATGAGACTTACTCTTAAAATATATAAATTAGTAATAATTTCATTTTCCTATGAGAGACATTTATATAGCACCTTTCATGACCTCAGGATGTCCCAAAGTCCTTTCAGCCAATTAAGTAATTCTGAAGTGTAATAGCTGTTGAAATGTAGGCAACAAAAGTCAATTTGCGCACAGCAAGCTCCCACAAACAGCAATGAAATAAATGAACAGATCAGATGGCACCTGTTTTAGGTATTGGTTGAGGGATAAATTTGACCACGACACCAGGAGAATTTGCCTGCCCTTTTTTGAATAATGCTGTGGGATCTTTTATGTCCACCCAAGGGAGTACACAGTGCCTCCATTTAATGTTTCAACAGAAAGATGGCACCAACAGTGCAGCACTCTGTCAGTACTGCACTAGAGTGGCAGCCTCGATTGTGAGCTGGAGTCCTGAAGTGGAGCTTGAGCCTAGAAGCTCCTGACTGCACTGTTACTACTGAGCCAAGGCTGACCCCTGTCAATTTTTGTCTTGATAATCTGCCTGCATTCATTAGACACAAAACATGGAGATTACATTACTAGATTTAAAAATGATTTTCATTTTTAAGATGTTCATTGGTGAAGTCAAAATGCATCTTTTATAAACCAATAAAAGACAATGCCATTCGAGGCTTATGGCTCCTCGGTACCAAATACAGCCAAGCAATGGCATTTTTAAAAATGTATTTCAAAGCTACACACTCAACTCCGAACAGTTATAATAGAAGATTTACATCCACTCTTTTTTTTTATATAAAGAATTTATAGATGGGCTGAATGGCCTCTTTCTGCACCACAACTTTTCTATGGTTCTAATTTGGGTACTAGGTATGACAGCCATTAGGCTACTTTTTCAGTTTTTGGAATGTGGGCTCAAATCCCACCCAGGTTGATCAGAAATGTCTCCAAGAACCTCAAACTAAAATAAGTTTGGGCTGCCACACTCTAGAACCCAAACACAAATGATACCAGTGAGTCTCACTGAAAAGGTCAAAAGGACATTCAGTGGTGTCAACTGCTTAAATGGTAATATTAAGATTAGTCAATAATTATAGCTTGCCAGTGCACTGCAAATACTTTTAATGTAAAAGGATCCAGAATATTAAACTTGACAAGGCAAAAACACCAAGTTTGTGGCTTTGGAAGAAAAACTATGATGAGGTAAATTTCTGAAAGTGGCTAGGATGAGGTACCAAAAGGCATTCTGTTATGCGCAAGCCTGGGTTTTGCTCCTAGAGGGCATCAGAGCCACATCTGATCAAACATCCACAGACTTTCCAGCAGAGCTCACTGGATTGCGATCAAGAGTGGGAACATTGGCTGATTTTTTTCCCCGCACCTCATTAGTACTGAAGCTGTGAGGCCAATTGAGGTGCCTTAACTGGTGTCCTGGTGGAGATCAACTAACAACACACAGCAGGAATTGATCCAGGGGCTTTCCTGGCCTGGGTAGCTTGCTACCACAACAGGCAACACCTTTGCACATTAGACCACAAGGCCTCATTCATATTTAAAGCTTATCAACAGACACAACCAAGGCGTGAGCATTATAAACATAAGCATTTGCGTTTACCCTGAATGACATTTCCACATTCTCTCCTCCCCATATTTCCATCTGGTTGTCGTATGTTCCAATCAGTTCAAAGTAAGCTTTGGAGATCGCAAAGAGGCCACCAGCAAACGTGGGAGTCCTGAAAATAAACTAAATATCAACTGACTTGGCCGGAGAGAGATTGCATAGTTTCATTTTGTGCCGAATTGAAGCTCACCCATATGACCAATGAGAGATTCACTCTCTAGAGAGAAGACCACAATATTCATATTGTTTTCAAACAGCTGATAAATTTTACCTCATATGGAGCAAATTCTTACATTTATTGAGCAATGCAAGACTTGGGTGGCCATTAAATGCCTCAATACATATCTACTGTCTCTTGTGCAACAGGATTTTCTGTTATTTGTTCTCAGGATATGGGCAATAACGGCAAGGCCACATTTATTTCCCACCCCCAGTTGCTGAGGAAGAAGTGGTGGTGGACCTTGACCATGAACTGCTGCAGTCTGTGCGCTGATAGTGTTTTCACAGCAGGTACAATAATGTTCTTAGAAATCCTATTGGTACAATAATTTCTGTTCTTAGCTACACGTATGAAACCAGTTGTACATTACCTAAAGTAATATAACCTTGGGGGCCCACTGATATGGGTGGCATGAAGTTAAGACAGGGACATCTCCAGGACCTTAAACGCCTACATAATCTACCATGTCCCATGAAGTAGTGGTGTTGACAGCTCAAGGCAAGTGCCCACAATAGCGTAAATGCTTTCCCATGAGCTCACTTCTGAAGCCGTACTAGGATTATATGGGAATGTCCATTGCTCAGGAGTTGAATTCTTCAGCCCTTAACTGGAACCAGATGATATAACTGAGCAGCTTCAACATGGATAGAAACATGGTGAGAGCGTTTCAAGACAGTTCTAAGCTCAAAGTAAACAAACCTCCCTCAGCTATTTATCCACTTTAGCAGAAGCAGCTGAAGAGAACGTGGTGGTCTCAAGACAGCCTCCATTTTATTTCCCCCTTCATCCAGTGATGCTGCATTCAAATTCCAGATAAAAATCCATTTGAATAGGGAAAATTGACAAATCTAGAAAGACCATTTTCTGTTACCCCGGGTAGGCTTTGTGAAAACAAATCAATGTTCTTGTTTGCTCTGTTGCTTTTTGTTACACGTGGGCCCCAGTTTTCAAAAAGATACGGTCATGAAATAATAATATTTGAAACACTGATTCGGGCTGAATAAGTAACCTTAGGCTGACCCCATCCTTGAACACTAGCTTTTAACTAAATATAACAGTCCATGTCCAAATGCAGCAAGACCTGGACAATATCCAGGCTTGGGCTGAAGTGGCAAGTAACATTCGTGCCACACAAGTGCCGGGCAATGACCATTTCCAACAAGAGAAAATCTAACCATCGCCCCTTGACATTCAATGACATTACCATCACTGAATCCCCCACTAACATCTTGGGGGTTACCATTGACCAGAAACTGAACTGGACCAACCATACAAATACTGTGGCTACAAGAGTAGTTCAGAGGAATCCTGTGGAGAGTAACTCACATCCTGACTCCCCAAAGCCTGCCCACCATCTACAAGGCACAAGTGAGGAGTGTGATAGAATACTCTCCACTTGCCTGGATGAGTGCGGCTCCAACAACACTGAAGAAGCTGGACACCATCCAAGACAAAGCAACCCACTTGATTGGCACCCCTTCCACATTCACTCCCTCCATCACCAACACACAGTAGCAGCAGTGTACACCATCTACAAGATGCACTGCAGAAATTCACCAAGGCTCCTTAGGTAGCACCTTCCAAACCCATGATCACTACCACCTAGAAGGACAAGGGCAGCAAATAGATGGGAACACCACCACCTGGAAGTTCCCCTCCAAGCCACTCACCATCCTGACTTGGAAATATATTGCCGTTCCTTCACTATCACTGAGTCAAAATCCTGGAACTCCCTCCCTAACAGCACTGTGGGTGTACCTACACCACATGGTCTGCAGTGGTCGAAGGAGGCAGCTCACCACCACCTTCCCAAGGGCAATTAGGGATGGACAATAAATGCTGGCCTAGCCAGCGACACCCACATCCTGTAAATGAATTTAAAAAAAACAAGTTTTCACTGTTAATGGACTCTCACCAGGGTTACAGAGACCATTCTAAATTAACCTCGTTTATATAGAAACCAAAAATGCCACACACCTCAACTTACCTGAATTTGGTTTTAAAATTGTACTTTGTCTCAAAGTGAAAATTATCCTGTTCCTCCCTGCATGCAGTGACATCCTCAAGCACTCTAGAGTCAGGTACTGTATAGATCGGAGCTCTCTCTATCTTAACCATGCACTTCATCTCTAGCGTCAGAACAGCAATCCATTCCTACAGCAGCCTGATATTTCCAATCCTATTTACTACAATTCTCACTCATAGACAAACGTGGGAGATTAGTATCCACTGGGATCTTTCAAGTCTCACTTCTGGGTTGGATTTCAGTTCAGGTTTCGGAATTATATGGGCTGTTCTACCCAGTATTAGATTCAGCCAGGTGTCTAAAAGCAGGTTGACATGCCAATCAGAAAGGGATCAAAACATTGACCAAATCAAACTGCCCATCAAAACAATCTTAAAAGAGATAGGCACAGTACTGAATGTTTGGCAATTAATGTCACAAGTGCCTTTTAGAAATTATACCATGCCTGGGGTACACCAGTGGGTCGATGGGTTTCTTCACTTTGACTCTTCTAATTCAAAACTGGACTTCTGACACACTGCATGGGACTTTGACTGGACTTCAGATTCAGAAGCTTGGGCTTAATGGCCACTAATTGCTGTAATCACCGGCCATCTGGATTTTCAAATGGAACAAAAGAACTCACGATTAAAGAACTGCAATGAACAAAACCCTTTAGTGTCGTGATCTCGGAGAGGAAATGCTATTGGGCCTGGATTTGCTGCAATGCAGTGTATGATGACGCATGCTGTTAACAGACATTTGCGCTCTCCATCCATGCCGCTTTATACTTGCGCCGTAATGTGCTTAACAATCAGTCTGGCAAGGTCAGTGATGCATCAGGGACCTCATGCACGCTGCAGTCATGGCTTACCCCGCAGATCAACTGCATGGCACTATAAAAAGCGGCGAGCAGACACTAACCCAGATTGAAGAATGGCGATGGGAGATAAACAAGCTGGAACTTCTGAAATCAATTTTAAAATGTTTACTTCTTGCAGCCTTTTATTAAGTTTTTAAAAATCTTTTGCGCCTGCTCTTTCCTTTTTTCCCAGAAATGCTGCAGGAAGATTTAAAAAGATTGCAAAACTTTTGTCCCCCAGCATCCCATCCACCTTGCCCTTCCTTGCTAAATAATTCATGGTGGAACGATAAAGGACAAAGGCGTTATGTCTGATTCCGAGTTAACATTCAGGTTCCTCAGTTGGACATCGCAGACAACTAGCAAATTTGAGTGTTAACCCTTCCTGTTGATGAAAAGGACAGGCAAGAGAGGGGATCAAAATGGTGTCCAAACTAAACATCCCATCAAAGCAATCATAAAATAGATAGGAACAGTACTGATGTTCAACGATTGGCGTCACCAGTATTCAGACCAGCAGTCTGGTGACTGGTTGCTTAGTGGGGGAAAGTTGGTTGCATCGATAGCCCCTGCACCCTGAGGAAGCCAGCAATCCTGTGGAAATTGATTGACCAATCTTTGTTGTGCATGGAATATCATATTTAAGTGAAGTTGGATGCCCTATGAAAGAGGGCATCAGTCACCTGTTGAATGAAGCTCCTTCGCTGATGTTGTTACATAGGTCTCCAGAGTCAGACTGGAAGGAGTAGAAACCATTGAAATAGAGGGCTGTTGTCACCTTCATTGCCACTGTCAAGGCCCTGTGGGAGGTGGACTACAGTTTCAGGTCTTGCTTCCCTGGCAAAGCATGACCTGTGTACACACAGCTCCTCCAGCAGTGCCTGAATTGACATTTATTCCCTGTACACTTTCCTGGGGCATGGAGGAGTGGCAAAAGTGGTTCAGGCGATGGTGCCTCAAGTGTCATACCCACTTTACCTCCAGGTCGCTAATGAATGGTGGAATGCTCAGTAGATAGGAAGGAGAAAGCGTTGCCATGGCCTAACATGTTCTGCAATTAATTGCCTTTAGACACTAACAAGTGGAAGACAATAGCAAGCCACCACTGACAAAAGCTGCCAAGAAAATGGCTCAGAATGAAACATCAGCAGACAATAAGCCAAAGACCTGCCTTCAGGCAGGGCACACATGATGATGAGACTAGGTGGCAAAACTGGCAAGATCGTTAAAACTGAGAGAATTAGAAAAAGGAAACTCAAGAACGAACAGCTTCCAGACTGTTGGCGTGAGGCTCCACAGCTTTAACTGTCTCTCTGTTGGTGGCTTGCATGAGAGTCATGCAAGGACCATAAACCACATCAGTATCAGGTTATTCACACTATTATTTTTCAGTCAGCTGTATCACACAATAATTGGCAATCGCCATTGGCTGCAGTGGTGGACTGAGCGATATGACAAACTTTTAGCAGCTTAGGCAAGGCTATTGGCAGAAGGGTGGCGCAAATAGCCCAAATTATGCTGCAATGCAATTGATGGTATATTTCACTCACTCCATTACTTCCTGGCACATTCACATATTAATAATATTGCATGCTGTTAATGCGTCATTTCTGTGGTACAATTTTCTGCCAAATTCAGACCTACAGGTGAAAATCTTCAGTTAACTAATAAAAAAGTGAGATTCCTGAAAGCAAAAAATTAGGGAAAATGCTATCAATATGATATCACTGTCGGTTGGCCTTGCAAACAAGGGAAATGACAGGAAACAGAAACGCACCTTGGGCCTCATAACATAGCACGTTATGCGCAGATGCCAGTATTGAAGCTTCTGGTCAACTGGACAGTCATTATAGCCAAGCTTGCCATAGATGTCATAAGGCCTCAATAATTTGCTTGCCTCTTTGCTAGATCATATAGTTGTCGGTTGATCATTTTTCCCCCAATTCAAGTCTTCCAGTACATTTTTCCACCACCTCAGCTTTGAACTTCACAACTGGGATGCACTCCATCAACTACATGGCACACTTGCCCTGCGTACTGCAATCTTCATTGACCATTGCTTCTCATTATTTTAGCATTGGTTACTTTGTTTTTTTGGCCAGTCCAGTAGCCTCCTCACACATTCTACATCAAAAACCTTTTGTGCCTCCAGCTATAATGTTCAATTGGAATCAAACTAAAAATCCACCATTATGGAGAAGACATCCTTTTTGGATTATATACAATTATAATAAAGACAGTTGTCTCATAAGCAAGAGAGAAAAAATAGATTATACACAAAAATATATAATTACAATATTTAATAGGAGTAAGAGACTACTAGGGTGTAATTTTACCCTAGCAACGTCACAGCTGCACTTCTTCAGTACAGTAATGATTCTGATAATTATAGTCTGTAACCTATGGGTGGGGAGGAAGTGTCAATACTCCATCCATTTCACTAGAAACTATGAAAAACCCACAGAGGTTAAACATCAAGCAAGCTTCAACCACAAACCCGCCACAGGGTCAAATTCTTGGCTACCTCAGCTGCCATATTTGAAATGTCCATAGTGTATTGTAAATTACGTGGAATCTACAAGAGGTTAAGACAATTCATGACCTTCCCCTCTTATTTTTTGCCAATTTCTCCCATTTTGCTTTTTGGAAGGCCTGGGCTATGGTTTGATGTGGCCAGGTGCCCCCCTACCCCACCCAGTATCTTACCAAAATAGCCAATCTTTATGCATGACTTTAGATACAATGTTAACAGCCTATTCCACTATGGTAAATATAAACTCAACACCATAATTACTTCAAGTGATGCCAATTCCTCCTTCTCTTCCCCTCCCCCACCGCCCCACTCCCCAAAAAGCCCAGGGGCACCTGCCACCATCCTGCCCGAGTTCAACAAATTGAGCAAAGACCCAAGATTGAAGCTGAGACTTTCTGGTCTCCAGTGCTCAGCTGTTGACTGTGCTAACTAGCTGTGCCATTTGGAGGGGAGAGGGGGACAAGAGAAAAGGAGCCCCTGAACAGAGGATATATTTGCAAATGCGGTTTTGTAATAAATGGGTGTAAAGGAATGGGTAATGATTGATGTAAAACATTAGCTGCAGACTTATAAAACTAAAATAAACAGGGCATTCATAAAATTCAGTTGTTGTTTGCAGAGCTGTGGTGACTGGATAACTCTTGAGCACCAGTGCAGAGTGGGATCTACCAGCATTGTGAGCATTGAGAATAAGGTGGAGGAGCTTTATCCAGTGGAAAGCACTGGCCCATGCTTTAGAAATTTAGAAAAAAAAAATCAATGACAGGACAACACTACACAGGAACTATCAAAAAACTCAAGAAAGCTGCTGCACCAGTTTCAGCAGGCATGCTTAACAGTTAGGATAAGAGCTGTGAAAGACCCAGAAACTTGTGGAAGTGAGAATTCTTAGTGCAAGAGGAAGCATACTGATCTGGTCAATCACAAAACCTGAGCCACTTGGGTTGCCAAAAAACAAACTCAAAGAAATTACCTCATCCTGGCTGATCAGGAAAGGAGAATTTTTTTTCATCATTGAGTGAAATAATAGGACATTGAGTCCACTAAGCTAGCCTCTACAGTGTGGCTTTGTATCCAACTGAAACATTCCTGCACATTAACATCCTCAATATTTTATATAGATGTATCAATGGACCTCAGTGGTACAGTGGGTTAGCACATATCTCTAGGACCTGGGTTTGAATTGTGTTCTGTTATGAAGCCACTGATGGGAAGAACATCTTTTTAAAAAAAAGTTCTTTGGATGTTGGCAACACTGCCAAGGCAGCATTTATTGCCCAGCTCCAGCTGGCTGGAAGGCATCAAGATTCAGCCACAGTGTGGGATTGGAGTCATGAGTAGGCCAGTCCAAGTATGCGTGTCAGGTTCCTGTCCATTCATGAAGCAGTTGTGCTCCCCCCACCAACAAAAAACTAATCCAGTGGCACTTTGCATGGTCGTTGTTCTGGTACCAACCCACAAATGACCAGATTTACTGAATTCAAGTTCACAATTGCAAGAATCCTAAGGGAAAAGGAGTTGGGCAACCCCAACCCAGTTTACAGAGCAAAAATACCCCCTCAATTTGGCATTCTTGAGCAATTCTTTGGGCTTGAGATTTCCAAGATGGGAATGCAAACAATTGGGTCAATCTTATGATTTTACTACACAGGTGCGTGTACTATAACTGACCCAAGGATGTTTCACTTAGGTAGTCAATCCTTGGATGTCCCATTCTATTTCTTAGCCAGTGTTGATGAGCATAAATTCAATAAAATCACCAAACACACAAGATACTCACTTGATGGGATAGGTTTCATCTTTTCTTCTTTCTATCTCATGAGATGGAATGGCCTCCCAGCCAAATGACAAACTCCAGTCAAAATTACCCCGATTGTGCTGCCTTCCATACCGGACAGGTTTGGTTACCTCAAAGGTATTGAGGTCAATGGTAGTGATGTCAGGGCTTACCACGGCAGTGTAATTTTCAGCTATTCTTCCCAGTAAAGGTTCCAGCCAGCCATTGAAGCACTCACCTAAATATTTCATAGATTAGAAAAAGACATGGTTTGAGCTAAAGCTTGGACAAAAAATGAATTTCCCCTTCTCCCATTATTTCTCTTCCAAAAGGCAGTGGTTCAGCTTGTCCAATAAGCCAAGCCATATAGTACAGCAACAGAAACAAGTGATCAAGTGATTTCCCCCAACCAGCCTATTTTGCGATTTTTGTTAGCCACTCTTTGCTCCATAACCCTAATCCCCTGCCTTTCCTCCAATACACTTATTTCCTAGGTAGATTTACAGTTTTCTTTGATACGCTCAATAGTTTCTGCCCTCCTCCGGCAGATAGTTCCATATTTTTACTACCCTACATCTTCAATTCTTTAGCCCTGGGTGACCTGATCAGTGTTCAGTCCTCACTTTGGTTTCAGTGCAGCTAGACCAGCTCTCCTTCATTGAGACATTGCTGCACCAGACATTTCGTATTTAACTCCCAGCGCATTCTGCTACTTGTACTATGACCCACATTGGTAACAATGCCCTAGATCCAAGATAGAATAAAGAGATTTGGCTTGATTCATTTCCTGTTAGTGTGAAATGAATCAACAAACATTTAAAACAAAATTAAGCACAGAAATGATTTGGTTCAATAAAAACATTCACTTTTATTAAAAAGAGTAAAATCCCTCAAGGGCTTAGTGGGTAAATGCATTGCGTACTCTGCTGCTGAGCAGTATGCAGCAGGAAATTACCCCACTTGGATTTTTATCTATGCTCCATTACTAAGAGACAAATACAATTGGTCTCAGTATTCCTAGATCAGGCAGGTTCCCCATTCAGGATTGCCAGCTGCAATCTGGTGAAATCAGGGGTCAGGCTTCTAACACCCCAAATGATGCAACACATGGTCGAATGGCCAGCTGACAGTTACTGTTCAGGCTAGTTTATATTAAAAAAAACTGGCTTCTTGGGTGACATGGTAACGGAGAGCTGCCATTAATCATGGAATCATATCCCAGTACAACTTACCACCTTTAGGATAAGGGGGGAGAAACTTCAGTGGGAAAAGATTTGCAGTAGAGCTGCAGAACAGACACCAGTTGGGGCAAGGACATCTCCAGAATGAATTACATGGAGAAAGCAACTGTGGCTCACCGAAGGAAAAAAACACAAACTGGGTTTCTCCACAAGACAGTAGCGTGCAATTCAGGGTTTGAATAACCAACAGAAATTTTAAGAGGGTTCTAAATATTATATTGATGCACTTACAGGTCACAACCCAAATTTGAGACCTCCTCAGGAAAAGAAAAGTAAACTTGCACATTGACCTGCTTTGGGGGTCCAGCCTGTTATTTTTAAACTTTAAAGAAGTGTACGTGCACCAATTGGTAATCAATCGTTCTCAGTAACAAGTGTTCATCTGTCCAGCTTGAAATAAATGGCAGCCGGTATTTTGAACGAACTCAGGATTCAATTGCAATTTAAGTAACAGAATAGTGCAGAGTAATTTTAGGATTTTAAAATTAAAACATAACCAAATTCCAGTTTATCGTTTTTTGAAGAGGCTGTCTCACATTCTTTAGGCCTTCGAGTGGCACAAATCAATCCCTAACTAGCAAGCTAAGCACCTGCTCCCAGGTCTTGGCGAAATCTGTTCTCCCTGGAAGATTGTTTCTTACATCTACTCAATTCATCCCTCCTCCCATCATTGACCTCCAACAGAGATTAGGAGTTTACCATGTGTTGAAGATTGGGACTGACCTTACCACACAATTAAACTCAGCCTTTGGGGAAAAGTTTCATCAACACTGCTGATTTTAGGAGGAGGCAGGCAGGGAAGAAAGAATAATGTCTTTCACAACCTCCAGAGGTCCCAAAGCATTTCACAAGAGGTCTCCAACTTATTGCCTTATCCTGATATGCAAAGGGTATTGGGTTTTTATCTATCATTACTTGCCAGTTCACTCACCAGTTCTGATAAGAAAGCCCTCAACTCTTACCAGTTGGCTTCTGGTGATTAATGCCAGCAGTTACATGGATTTATCCAGCATTAGCTTATTCCCAATTGCGGCTTCTATTTAAAACTTGTGGTCAGATTCGCTTTCCAGCTTTTTACTTTGAAAATAAGTGTATGGAACTGACACTGGTTTTATTCAAACTTTATGATATGGAAATCTTTCTCGTTTCCCAAACTCCTATTCTTCTTTTCCTTATGTTCTTTCTGGACTGATGGTGACGGGAAGAGTCATTTCAAGCTTTGAGAATTGTATGATAAATTAGGGCATGAGATGGATTAGCTTTGAATGGCCTTTCTTCACCAACCTTTCTTTCAATCCCTGACCTAATTGGTTAATATGAAAGTGCCAACTTGACTCAGTTGGTAGCACTTTCAGTTCCAAATCAGAAGGTGCTGGATTCAAACCTGATTTCAGGCCTCACAAAAAAAACTTAGGCAGACAATTTAGTGAGGGAGTGCTACTTTCCTGAAGGTGCCATCTTTCAGGTTGTAGTAATTATGGTTTTATTTAGTGTGTAATGTACCTTTAAGAATAATACTCATTAAGGAAGATCACATGATCTGTAGTAACCAACAGGAGAGTAGCGCAGGCTACCTTAGCAGTCAGTGTAGAGATAGAGTTGGAGTTGAAAGCACATGTGTAGTTGCTGCTGAGTATAATGTAAAAAAGTAACATTTCCACCTAATAAGTGTCTGCAGATCGACTCTATCATTAATAGTACAACTCGGCCACCCTACAACAAGCTGGCGAAGAGGATAAATCAGGATTGAACAGAAGAAATCAAGTTAGAAAGAAATTGGCACTGTACCTCGCCCACTGATTGTTAAGTAGCAAGCTCTGTTAAAATTGAAGAGGTTATCCTCACTCAAAATGCCACAATTTGGGAGAATTGATCCTTTTGAACCAGCCACAGATGATTAGTCTCATTACATAGAATAACTCACGTTCTTTTTTCAAGCGAACAAGATTACAGGGGAAGAGAAGAGGCGAGCAATCCTCTTGAGTACTTGTGGGAGCAAAACCTATGGTTTGATTCGAAGTTTGATGGCACACAGTGCCCAGATTTGAAGAATTTCAATGAATTGGACCTCATGAAGGGACATGTTCAACCCAAGCCCTCAGTCATGATTCAGATGTTCAGGTTTAATTCGTGAAATAGAGCCCCAAGTGAGGCAATTGCACGCTATGTAGAAAATTTGAAGCAGCTAACAGAACTTTGTAAGTTTGGTACGACTCTGAACGACGTGTGAGATGTGAAAAGAGGACACTATTCAGAAAAGATTATTGTCCGCAGTGAATCTGGATTTCAAGAAGGCGCTAGAGATAATGCTGGCCATGGAAAGCGCAGTAAGAAATTCAAAAGCAATACAGTGTGCACAAAATGGCACCGTCCTCCACATCAGGTGGGAAACCTCAGCCGAAAGTGGCACAAAAAGGTGAGACTCTGCTGAAAAGCTAACCAAAAAATAAAGGTGAAATTGAAGAATAATTTTAATAGAGGTAGAAACAAGCAGTCTTTTAGCGATTGGCAGTTTTAAAAAAAAAAATCGAATGCTACTATTGTCACAGAAAGGGACATATGATGAGGCAGCGCAAGGAAAGATTCAAGCAAGCTTGTAAACAAAAGAAGCCCAATGAAATCTACAATGTAGAAGGGCCTGAAACAACAAATTCAGGCATTTACTCATTGTTTAATCTGAAAGTTTGAAAGACAGAGCCAATATTTGTCACAGTGAAAGTAAATGGCAAACCTATTAAAATGGAAGTAGACACGGGAGCTTCCATTACAGTAATTGGGGAACATACCTTCCAGTTTTTGAATAATGGTGAACATCAGTTAAGTTTGGAACGAACAGCTGCCAAGCTTAAAAACTTATGCAGGTGAAGACATTCAAGTAAAAGGCATAAGCAGAGTAACTGTCCATTCTGGAAGCCAATCAGCGAAGCTACCAGTGTTAGTATTGAGAGGTAGCGGACCAAGCCTTCTTGGGCGAAATTGGCTAAGAGAAATCAACTTTGATTGGCCACTGGGATTCCAAAAGGAAGCGTTCCGGTTTTGAAAAAGGAGTGTACAAGGGCTCAACAACCTGAAGAAACGCAGGCTGTCTTAAGCCAAAACCTGGAAGAATAAAAGAAAAAACTGGAAGAGACCCTGCTTGATGACAGAGTTTGAGATGAGGTGAGCAGCTTTCGAAGGGAAAAAAAAACCTGTTGAAAGACCTTCACACACTACAAGATTCCCTCAGGTCAAAGCTTGTACTTCTGAAAAAGCATGAAGAGAAACAGAAATAATTCAGCACTTCTCTGAACAAACTGAAGAATGAGTTGACAGAGAAGACACAACAATGCTCAATTTTCCAGGAGGCAGCAAACAAATACAAACAAAAGATACGGAAGAGATGAAGCATCAGCTAAGTGAAGCCAAAGGGGCTTTGGAAGCAAAAGTTACAGAATTTTCCAAGAAGCAGACAGATAATGAAATTTTGGGAGACTCAGCCATTGAGCTCAAACAAGTTGAGCTGGCATCTGAGAGAAGTCTGGTCAATAGTGAAGTGAAAAAGAAGGCCAAGATTAAAGTCTGCGCTAGAAAGGCAGCGGCACTTATAAAGAAGATACAGAAATACTATTGGTGCCTTAATTCTGGCAGCAAACGAATACACGTTCGTACACAGGCCTGACAATCAAATTGCAAACGCCGACACCCTTAGTCGTTTGCCTTTACAAGAAAATGATGAGCACGTCCCAGTTTCACAGGAACTTGTTTTGTTAAGTTTCTTAGATTCCTCGCCGGGTATGTGCTGAACAGATCAGAGACTGGACAAGTAGGGACCCAGCCCTATCTCAGGTACGAGAACAAGTGCTATATGGTTAGTGACAGGAGCCCGTATCTGACTGAATGAAACCGTACTTCAACAGAAGTCATGAAATAACCAGCCAGGATGGCATCTTATTGCGGGGAGCGTGAGTGATAGCTCCTCCAAAGGGAAGGGAGCCACTTTTAATTGAACTACACAGTGCCCATCCAGGAATTTCCTGAATGAAGACCATAGCATGCAGCTATCTATGGTAGCCAGAATTGGATGGCGAAATAGAGTTTAGTAAAGCATTGTGTGCAATGTCAGCAACTGCAAAAGTTGCCAGTGACAGCTCCATTACACCCATGGGAGCGGCCAGCTAGACCCTGGGTGCAGTTACACATTGTTCCCATAGTCAATGTTTCTGCTCATTGTCGATGCCCATTCAAAATGGTTGGACGTATGAGGTGAAATCACCAACATCGGACTACAATTGAGAAACTATGTCAGAGTTTTGCCATTCACGGACTATCAGAAGCAGTCGTTTCTGATAGTGGCACGGCATTTACGAGTGCCGAGTTTCAACTGTTTATCAGCCTCAGCGGTATCACTCGTGAAAACTGAACTGTACCACCCTTCCTCAAAATGGGCTGACCGAGAGGCGGTTCAAATGTTCAAGGCAGGCATGAAAAAGGTAACTGGCGATTCCTTGGCAACCAAGCTAGCACACTTTCTCTAGGACTATCCCACACACAACAACAGGTGTCACACCTGTGGAGTTAATGTTGAAACACCGTCTCAGGATGAGCTTGAGCTTAATAATGCCGAATTTAGAGGGGATGGTGGAAAGGAGTCAGGGAAGCCATAAAACTAGACATGACTGGGATAGTTGCAAGAGGAAATTTACCAAGGGAAAGCCGGTATACGTGAAAAACTTCAGGGAAGAACCAAAGCGGTTACCTGGGTGAAATAAGTGCAGTGGTCCTCTGTCTTACCACATGGAGGTGGAAGGCCAGATCATCCGTAAACATGTGGATGATTTAAGGAAGAGTGAGACAAATGGGAATGTGGTGGCATAGTGGTATTGTCACTGACTGGTATTCCAGAGACCCAGGGTAATGCTCTGGGGACCCGGGTTTGAATTCCACCACGGCAAAAAACCTGGAATTATTGTCGATTGTTTTTAAAAAAAAACCCATCTGGTTCACTAATGCCGTCTGGCCTACATATGACTCCAGACCCACAGCAATGTGGTTGCCCTCTGAACAAAGGCAATTAGTAATGGGAAACAAATGCTGGCCTAGCCGGTGATGCCCACATCCCATGAATAAATAAAAAAATCACCAAGATTTGGTTCCACCGGTGACTGGGTCTGCATTTCCATGTCTCCTGTTGAGGATACTCAACCCAGGACTGATGTTCCTATAAGAGTTGAGGATACAGAACTGCGAGTGCCCGCCGAAGCACCTGATGTTCAGGCAACTCCGGGAGAGGAGGTTCCTGCCAAAGAATCTGAAGTTGTGGAGCTGCGATGTTCCACACATACCAGGAAACCACCTGAAAGACTGAACTTGTAAATTCTATACCCAGTGTAAGTATTATATGTCTTAAAAAATATGTACTTGTAAGTATAATGAGTTAAAGGGGGAAGAATGTAGTAATTATGGTTTTATTTAGTGTAATGTACCTTTAAGAATAATACATGAACTGTAGTAACCAATAGGAGAGTAGCGCAGGCTACCTTAGCAGTCAGTGTAGAGATAGAGTTAGAGTTGAAAGAACACGTGTAGTTGCTGCTGAGTATATTGTAAATAAACTTAAAGTTTCCACCCAAGAAGTGTCTGCAGACCAACTCTATCATTAATAGTACAACTCGGCCACCCTACAACACAGGTGAAACATTAAAGCTATTCAGACAGACCCTGAAGATCCCACGGCACTATTCACACAGCAGCAGGGGTTTATCTGGTGTCCAGAGGCCAATATTGACTCCTCAACCAACACCACAAAAACAGGGTGCTATCTGGTCATTTATCTCATTGCTGTTTGTGGGACCTTGTTGGATGAAAATTGGCTGCTATGTTTGCCTACAATACAAACGGTGACTACACTTCAAACAGTATCCATTGGCTGTGAAGCATTTGGGTCACCCTGTGGATGGGAATGGGGCAATAAAATTTCTTTTAAAAACCCCACAAAAATCAGGGTGCAGCTGGATTCAACCTCAACAAGGACAGGTTTTTTTTGAAAAAGAGTGGCATAACTTTTAGTCATAAAGCAATTTCCAAAGGATTTTCATTCATTTTCCACTTTCTCTGAGCACAGAGAGTTACACGACTGCCCATTTGATGCATGGGAGAAATATGTGAATATACTTACAGTGAGCGTCAAGAAAGGTCAGCACTTCTCCAGTGGCCTCACTAGCCCCCAAGATTCTTGCAGTTATCAATCCCGTCCTTTCCACTTGTCGGACAACCTTCACTATCCGGAACTGCTTTACGTATTCATCCAGCTGTTCTTTTAAATAGTCTGGCAAAATCAAAATCCAATACATTTCAATAATTTAAGACAGAATAATTTTATTCACTATTCAAAACTGTAGCTCATGATGTTAGCTGGTTCTGGGGTGGATGTAGGCATCACAATTAAAATAAAGAGCAGCTAGCAGATCATTAATTGTTTACTTAACCAATTTTTGATTGCAGCTACTTCAACATTCAATGGTGATCAAGCACATAAGGAGGATGTCAATTGTCACTATAAATCATAACCAATGTGACACATCAACGTGATTTTGAATAATGCATATGTATGTTTGCAACCAAAATATGTTTTGCTCACTCCATCAATGGCCCAGTGGGTACAGGCACCACCCACTGCAGTGCTGAGCTATATAGGCCAAAAGTTCCCAGATCCAAGCCCTGCTATGCTATTAGCTTATCTCAGCCCCACGCAATAGTTGGGGTGCAGCAATTGGCCTCAGTATCCCAGAGCTAGGTGGAGGAGGGGAAGAGAAAATGATTTCCTGCCCCTGATTGCTACACAAAAATCCTTATTGGAAAGTGCATTTATACTGACATTGGGAGAGAACAGACTTGGGTGTGATGCTATCCACAGTGGAATAGCTCATCAACACTCAACATCTAATCTCATAAGAAAAGGCGTTGAACAAGATACCCGAGAGGACCAGAGTCTGTTAAACTGTAGCCCAATAATAGTCAACACATTCAGCGAATAGGTTGGTGGTGGAAAGTTTGTTGAACATTTTAAAACTATTCCTTTAATTATGAAAATGTGACAATTAAAGTGCAATCTAATCAAAATGTAAAAGTCATTTATAAATTAGCCACCAGAGATTTGTCCAACAAGAATAACAGAAGTGACAAAAAGGTAGGTTAAATAAAGTCTAACCATGTAATCGGATTAATGAAGCATATAAACAGAGAAATATTTTCAACTCCCTCTGCAGCAGTTTGTGTTCTAATAATAGGAATGGTTGTATAATCAATAAAACTGAACTTATTTAACAGTTTAAAAATTCAGTTTAGCAGTCACAAGATTTAAAAATAATGGAAAGTTTCTTTTTACACTGCTGTTGCATCACTCCAGTCAAGCACAGCACATTTAAAATAAATCCCAAAAAGAACGAAGTGGGGGTGCAGGGAGGTTTGGAGATTTTTTCTTTAAGTGCAGTGGGTTCTTGGCACACAAGATGCTCTACGATAAACATGGCACAAGCAGAATCTATTATAGCTTTTCAAAGTAAAGCAGATAAATACTTGAAAAGTATTGGGGCCAGGATCAAAGGCTTTCAGGGAGCAGACACAGGCATAATGAGCTGAATGGCCTCCTTCTGTTACCTGTATCTGCCCTGGGAGCATTTGATGGGAGTATAGAGAGATCTTTATTATATGGAATCCGTGCTGTACCTGCCCCGGGAGTGTTTAATCCAGATCCTGGTTGGTTGAAACAGAAAATGTTCCATTCCCCAGCACAAACATCCCTTTGATTAACAAAAGAAAAGATTCACTGCATGCAGCTCATGACACACAAACCCGAGGCTAAAAAGACAACTATCACAAGAACCTTGTAATCTCTCCTTGCCACCACCCCGCACCCTTCTATCACCCGACAGGGAGTAGGGTACATTTGCACGATGAACTGAGCAAGATCATCTTGGGCACGGCAACAGGTTTCAACCAACCACAGTACTTTGTGTTACTATATTTGGAACTCGAAGACATATTTAACTGGCAAGACGTTACGTTATTTCGGCAAGTGAACAGGAAAGCAGCTGGGCCGTGGGAGGAGCTGGAGATCAGACCTAGCAATCACTTCCACTATTCACTCCAAAGATCAAAGTGCAACGAGTGAGCCAGAGCTCCGGCTTCATCTAACTCTGAACGGGGATAGAAATGTGGCCTTTATTGCTTAAACTGTGAAATCACCCGAGCATTTCTGGCTGCCCACATTATTTGCATAACGGCTGAGGATGTGAGAGACATTACATCTGAGGTCCAAGTGCATTGTTCATTGAGAAGGGGGAGGGAAGGGGCAGGAAAGGTTCAGTTCTTCTTCCCCATCTATAACTTCTATTCTCCATCCACTGCTAATCGGGTGCGAAGCCCATAGCGCTCTGGGCTGTTCTGAGCTTAGGTGACACACGACTCCCAGCACCCGATCAGTCTTTTACTCCTGTGTACCTTTTAAATGTTTCATGTACATCTCTAGGGGACATTGTGCACAGTAAGTTTCAAGCAGAGTTTTTCTGTGCTCACTGAAAATTCCTCTGATATCTGGGACTCCTGTGTCAGGCATTATGACCCCACAGCAGTGCCAACTATGTGGCAGATTCTGTGCGTGTCAAGGACAGTGAAGTCAATGCTCGGGAATAGAACGCTGTTCCATTTTTGCAGCTACTGTTAGTATTAAGGGCAATTCAGGAAAATACACGAGAAGAAAGAAGCCATTTAGCCCAAAAAGCTTTTTGATCAGTCTGCAGTATTTCCTCAAATGATGAAGAGTAGAAGTCCAAGGGCATTTTTGGAAGCAAGAATAAAGGAAGGAAGTAGACCGAACATGTTAAGATTTTAAATGGAAAGGAAGAGCAGATATACAAGCCATTATTAAGGAGTCAGCAGAAGTAGATACAGCAATAAAACAGGCAGGCAGACTCCTTAGTTTCCTATGTAAACTATAAAGAATGCAGACGTTTCATAGACAGGAGAAGACCCTCTGGTTCATCCAGGCTGTCCCAGGTAGAACAAACAGTAAATGATGTTGAACTTGTACAGACCTTAATCAGACTGCAGTTGGAGTACTGAGTGGAGTTTTTGGCACCGAAACATTGCAGGTGCCATGATCTGAGTATACAGGTACAGCAAGTGACTCGGAAGATAAATGGAACGTTGTTGTTCATTGGAATATAAAAGTAGGGAAGCTTTGCTACAATTGAATAGGGCCACATCTGGAGTACTATGTACAGTTTTGGTCTCCTTATTTAAGAAATGATATAAATGCATTAAAAACAGTTCAAAGAAGGTTCATTTGACTGATTCCTGGGATGAGAAATTGTCTTCTGAGGAAAGGTTAGACCTGTACCCATTGGAGTTTGGAAGAATGAGAGGTGATCTTATTGAAACATAAAAGATCCTGAGGGGGACTTAACAGGGTGGACAAAAACAAAAACAAAAATACCTGGAAAAACTCAGCAGGTCTGACAGCATCATTTCTTGCTATCTTGACTCCCTTCTCTCTCCCCTTGTCCAGTCCCCTCCCACCTACATCCACGATTCCTCTGACACCCTACATCATATCAACAATTTCCAGTTCCCTGGCCCCAACCGCCTCCTCTTCACCATGGACGTCCAATCCCTCTACACCTCCATCCCCCACCGGGATGGTCTGAGGGCTCTCCGCTTCTTCCTCAAACAGAGGCCCGAACAATCCCCATCCACCACTACTCTCCTCCGTCTGGCTGAACTTGTTCTCTCACTGAACAATTTCTCCTTAAACTCCTCTCACTTCCTCCAAATAAAAGGTGTGGCTATGGGTACCCGCATGGGCCCCAGTTATACCTGTCCCTTTATGGGGTATGTGGAACATTCCTTGTTCCAGTCCGACTCTGGCCCCCTCCCACAACTCTTTCTCCGGTACATTGATGACTGCTTCGGTGATGCTTCATGCTCTCGTCTGGACCTGGAAAAATTTATTAATTTTGCTTCCAATTTCCACTCCTCCATCATTTTCACATGGTCCATCTCTGACACTTCCCTTCCCTTCCTTGACCTCTCTGTCTCAATTTCTGGTGATAGACTGTCCACCAATATCCATTACAAGCCTACCGACTCCCACAGCTACCTTGACTACAGCTCCTCACACCCCGCTTCCTGTAAGGACTCCATCCCATTCTCTCAGTTCCTTTGCCTCAGTGGCATCATCAGAACAGATGTGACGTTCAAAAACAGTTCCTCTGACATGTCTTCCTTCTTCCTTAACTGAGGTTTTCCACCCATGGTGGTTGACAGGGCCCTCAACTGTGTCCGGCCCATCTCCTGTGCATCCGCCCTCACACCTTCCTCTGCCTCCCAGAACCATGATAGGGTCCCCCTTGTCCTCACTTATCACCCCACCAGCCTCCGCATTCAAAGGATTATCCTCCGCCATTTCCGCCAACTCCAGCATGATACCACCACCAAACACATCTTCCCTTCACTCTCCCGGCGGCATTCCGCAGGGATCGTTCCCTCCAGGACACCCTGGTCCACTCCTCCATCACCCCCTACACCTTAACCCCCTCCCATGCAACCGCAGAAGGTGCAACACCTGCCCCTTGACTTCCCCTCTCCTCACCGTCCAAGGGCCCAAACACTCCTTTCAAGTGAAGCAGCATTTCACTTGCACTTCCCTCAATTTAGTCGACTGCATTCGCTGCTCCCAATGCGGTTTCCTCTACATTGGAGAGGCCAAACGCAGACTGGGTGACCGCTTTGCGGAACACCTTCGGTCTGTCCGCAAGCATGACCCAGACCTCCCTGTCGCTTGCCATTTCAACACTCCACCCTGCTCTCATGCCCACATGTCCGTCGTTGGCCAGTTGCAATGTTCCAGAGAAGCTCAATGCAAACTGGAGGAACAGCACCTCACCTTCTGACTAGACACTTTACAGCCGTCTGGACTGAATATTGAGTTCAACAACTTTAGATCATGAACTCTCTCCTCCATCCACACCCCCTTTTTTCCAATAATTTATATAGATTTTTCTTTTCCCACCTATTTCCATTATTTTTAAATGTATTTCCATCCATTGTTTTATCTCTACCTTTTAGCCTATTTCGATCCCTTCCCCCCACCCCACCCCACCTCCATTAGGGCTATCTGTACCTTGCTCATCCTGATTTCTACCCTTAATGTCACCTATTAGCACATTTCTTAGCTAATATCACCACCGTCAACACCTCTTTGTCCTTTTGTCTATGACATCTTTTGGCAATCTCCACCTATCACTGGCCCTCTATCCAGCTCTACTTGTCCCACTCCCCCTTAAACCAGTTTACATTTCACCTCTCTTCTATTTTACCTTAGTTCTGTTGAAGAGTCATTCGGACTCGAAACGTTAACTGTATTCCTCTCCGCAGATGCTGTCAGACCTGCTGAGTTTTTCCAGGTATTTTTGTTTTTGTTTTGGATTTCCAGCATCTGCAGTTTTTTGCTTTTATCTTAACAGGGTGGATGCTAAAATGATGTTTTTCCTTGTGGGAGAGACCAGAACTTGGGGACAGTTTAAGAATAAGGGGTCTCCCATTTGAGGAGATGAGGAGAATTTTTCTTCTCTCAAGAGGGTCATTGGTCTATGGAATTCTCTTCCCCAGACTAACTTGTCTGCTGATTCAATTTTGCCATAAGACTATGATAGATCAGATATGAGCAACTGAATGCAGTAAAGGTTAATATTCCATTTGGGGAAAAAAAAAAGTTCTGTGTTGACCTTGAACACAAGGTACTTAAATACAGCAGTGTTCTTGAATTGCTAAACACTCACCATCTGTGCTGGCATCATCCACTAATAGGATCTCCTTTAGGAGTATGGCTGGAGAGGTATGCATCACACTGTACACTGTCCTCAGCAAGGTGGACCAGGCCTCATTGTGGAATACTATAATCACACTAGTTGAAGGTAGAGGAGGGCAACGCTTGAATCTTTGTTCAATACACCTGTATAAGGCAATCCAAAGATTTGAGAGACCCTGTCAATATTTCGCAAGAGATCCTGTTTTCTTTTGTGAATTTTACACCCAGGAGTGATATATTAGTGCTGGGAAATTGAGCACTTTCCATCTCATGTACCAAGTCTAGATTTTCCAAATTGGTGATATTTTAAACACCAGTGTTAACCCATTAATTTAAAAACAGATGAACACAAGCATTAGAATGACACCAATTGGAAAATCTAGGTCGGAGTGTCAACATCACGGTCAGGCACAGCATATGGAGAAGAACTGTCACGGTACCATTGGGTCTACACAAACACACATGGAGATAGATGGGCCTTACTTTAATGTCTCAGCCAAAGGATGGTACCTTACTCCAGTTTTACATGGGAGTCATCAGCCTAGATCAGCTGCACCAGTCGTGGAGTAAAGCTTGAACCCACAAACTGTTGAGCTCGAGATGACCCAAGCTCGGCACGCAATACCTAGCAGCAGTGTTTTCTGGGGGTTGACCAGATGGTTTTTAAGACTGACTGAATGTCTGCCTCCCCCCTACATTAAACCAACAGAACTTCTCCAGGACACAGATCCATCTGGTCAACAATGTCACCAGAGGAAGTCTGAATGTAAGGAGACTCAAATGGTAGAACAGTAAACCTAGAGTTTATTTTTCAAGCCCCATAAAAGGATTCTACCTAGACTTTAAAAAAACAAATGGAAAATTAACTATTTAATTGGCGACTTCCATTGCAACTGGGTGCAGTACAATGCAAAGTATTGAATGGACTGATTACAACCCCATGTTGATCAGCAGAGTGGCTTTTATAGTGTCCCAACACTACATGGAATGAAAGAAGTGGTTTTCTCTTGCTTTGAGGTTGTACCACATCTCCACTGTCTGTGAAGTAGAAGAATTTAACCAAACAAAAACTAAAAGATGTGGGAGATGCATTGGGAGGCATTCTGGCTTTACACCCACAGTAGCAAACAGGCCATTCTCCCAAGAGATGGCACCCAGGCATTTCCCCTAAAGAAAGGAGAATCACCTTGCCTCTACCTGCACAAGCTCCGACAGACAGCTACAGGGTCAGCCGAGGCAGATGGCTGCAAGGGCCCAACAGGAAAAGAGCTTGGGTAGTCTGAAACCAGTTCCTGATTGGCATACATCGACAGCAGTAAACCAACCTTATTTCATGCTGAAATGGAAATCTCACCTCAGGGGTTTGAAGGATAGTTGGTGCAAGTATTATTGCACTAGAGGCCACTTAAAAAGTCCAGGTGTTATAGAGGGAGCTTTTGTACCTCCGAGTGCTTAAAGCAGAGTCTGGGATATCCGAAATGGGAACATTTCTCATTTCCCAGCACCAATATTCTCCATGCTAATGAATACAAAAATTTACCAATCAAAACCCAAGAACCCCAATCTCAACAACTTTATCAAACGAAAATATTGATCTCCTACTCTGGAGGCCGTGTGTCTGGTCCAAGGGTCCTGTGTAAGGAGATGCGGTCACTGGCGTAGGCATTGAAACAATGCTTGTCAATGCCACGTGTTTTCTCCTCCTGTTGTTCTGGAGTGAGATTGTCCGTATGGAATGCCTTTGCATCAGCACCAGGTGCGTTGGGATCCTCAGGAGGGCGAGGAAGAAAGATCTTCAGTTCTGCTCCGGTGTAAAACCCTGGTAGACAGGACTTGCTGTCATCAACAAGCTCTTGGCCTCGATTTGGAGCAATGATCTGAAACTTGGGCATCGAATCTCGGATATTGTTCACTGCTCCAAACATAATTCCCAGCATGCGGTCTTTTCCGCCTGACAAGTCTTTGAACCAAGAGTCATCCTTTGGGCTTCGTTTAACAATATCTCTTTGAAGTATGAATATAAAGATCATGAATATTATACTGACCATGGCAAGTTTGACTGGACCAAAGCGTTTCCTAAAAAACAGCCTCATGGTTGCTGGTTAAATGCTACTGAATAGTAGCAATGCTGAGATTTCCAGATTTCCTTTAAAGCTGATCAGTTTTATTCATAGTGAAGCTTGCACAGCAGAAGGCCACTCCATTTTTTTTCCCCCAAAGCTCTAATGCAGGGACCTGGAAGAAGAATGATATTTAAATGAGTCGTCACTAATCTTCCCAACCCCCCATCTTCTCCCCTCCTGCCTTGATGGTATAGACACTTCCCAAGTGTCGGTTGCCCTCCAGCGTTTCCATGTGTTTTTGTTCACGTAAATAGCAACAGAGTATCAACAATCTACTCCATTACGTAGAAATCACAACCAAATCCATCCCATCCTCTCTCAATGTCTGGACATGTACTATCCATTGGCTTTTACTGGAGGATTGATTTCCCGCTTTCACAGCACAGGCATACTAAAGATAATTGGACCACCTTGACTGCTGCTCCAGTTGTGCTGACTGGGGATTGAACCTGGGATTTAAAAGTGGCTCAGTGCCACAATGGACAGCATCTCTACCAACTCATCCAACAGGGACTTGTGACTAAATCAGTAGTATATTTGGAACAGAGTCCTGCCTCAGATGGCATATACACCAAGGGGTAGAACTCTGTTATGGCCTGTTTTCAGGTACATAACCAGATTCAGCAGAGACATGCCCCGACTGCAAGGCCTGAGGTTCACCTGAAATTAGGCCACATTTCAATCATTCGTGTGAATTGCTGGTGCCAGTTTCTTAAGAAGCTGCTTGCCCATTTCAACATGAAGAACTCTGGGCTGCGTGCCTCACCGGCATAGGCCCTCATTGCCGTCCCATTGTGGTGCTGGGGGACAGTGAGTAAACCAACTAAAGGAGGGCGGCTCATAGCCCTCCTGAGTGAGGTGGAGCAAGAGGAGCACTCCTGTTCCTCCTGGCTCCACATCAAGTTGTGAAAAATAACTAAAAATAACTGCATGCTAGGCCACATCCATAACAGGAAATAAACTACTGTATTTACTTTGCATACAGCACTCCTTACCTAAAATGATAGCATATTACAGGAAATAATTAACTTACATAGAAACAATGGTGACAGCAGCTGCAGCAAGGTCATGGTTATTAGATGAGCAAAAAACCTGGGATCTTATAGGGTGTATGAGATGATAGATAGAATGTGTATACTCTTCAAAGTAGAGGTCTAATGCTGTAGTCATACTTGTGGTTTAATTAGGCTTCGTCTAGAGCACAATTTCACAATTATTTCATATTCTTCCCTCATTGCGTCCAGCTTTCCTTCTGCTCATGAGCACACTTCACTGACTTTGGGCACAGGTGCCAGGTGCCCATTACCTGATCTTGCAAGTCTAGACAGTGCATCAGGGGCTGCTCATCCAAGGAGAGTATCGAAGCAGAGCCCGAATCTATCCTCGCTTAACGTGCAGTTTCTAGTTGGGATCTTAATCAGGGTGGTGGAAATTCTGAAACTTCTCCCCACTTCCCTAGCCCAGAACAGAGGTTGACCTCTGTCTGTGTTAGGCTGAGATCAGCTAACTCAACTAAATCTGGACACCTATAAGTATCCATGGTAAATTTTACTTGTGGGCAGAGAATAAAGTGATTCTCAATGAATGAATAATTGAATAAATCCATTATGTCAAGCAAAGTGGAATTGCATCCACTAGGAATGAGAGTCTGCCTCACTCTTTTCGATTAGCACACTCATAGTGTTGACAATGCAGCCCATCCATTTGGGATGAAATCAAACCCAGGTTCCAGAGGTTGAAAGGTAATGGTCGATTTATAAAACATGCAAATATAGCGATGCAAATCCTATTCAGGATGTGTGAACTCATCACATGACTGTTGCCTCCCAACACTGAAGTAAAAGAAATTTTCCATAAGCAGATGAGAGCCTCCGATTACTTGAAACTTGAATGCTGAGAGTGGGACAGCATCTCTCAGAACTATATTCCCCCTTTATCACAATACTACACTCCAGAAACTACAGGGGGTTGTCCACCAGGGTTTCTTGCCTACTCCTAATAGACAGTAAATATCACAGTTGGACCATTACATAAGACTAAAACCAAAAGTCCAATTCATTTACAAGGCAATTAGACAGAAACAGAATGTAGCAAAAACAAGTAGTGTTCTTGGCTCGTATAATATGAAATGGTTTCAAAAGTCCAAATCTTAACTTTTCACCATGAGACTCTGATAAAGCATTACATAGCTACTTGCCACTTAGCCATCTCAGGCAATATGAAACAGAAATCTACAGATTTCAGAAAAATCCCACAACTCAATATTTTTTGTTAAAAAGGATTCCCAAAACCAGATTCATCACCGAAGATCAAAGCCACTACAGAAAGGAATTGCAAGGCATACTAGTCCCCAGCTTGATGCGCATCATCCCTCTCAGGGTCCAAGACAATGCATATTTGAACTGCACTTAGTGATGTTTGCTTGATGGTTCAGTGATATACATTTTGTCTACTTTCATCACTCTGCAAACATTAGCATTTCAAAAGTCATTAAATAATCTTCTGGACACAATTCACCTGCAAATACAGGCAACATCAAGCAACAAAAACCAGCTAGGCCAGATGACCCTTGGGGAAATGTGAATATCCGTAGACAGATTTGGATATTAGCTAGCCCAGTTACAAAGACCAAGAAACTCCCAAAGCCAACTTTAATCCATGTTACTCAAACTATTTAAAGTAATTTTAAAAAACCTTTCCCTCCTTGACATACAATAAGCATTATTGTAATTCTAATAATCTTTTCACCTCCCCCCACACTCAGAGTTGTGAGGCACTTCTGCAAGAAGACACTGCCCCTGTAAAAGACCCGCACACAAAAAATATCTTAAAGGTGTGTTGATTTATTGTGGCTATGCACCTAGAAAGGGTTACCAGCTACCCTTTTAAATTAACAAATCCAAGAGATTATTTATTCAACTCAAAATGTTTATAAAGAATTAAGTACAAGCATTGATCAAAAGTTCATGACTATCAAAACAAATCTTTTCACCTACATTTTTCATTTAAAAAGGTCCCTTTGCTAAATGAACTTCCTATTGTGGAATTGACTGCTCCCAATCACTATAACCATTCCTGCTGGAAAAGGGCGCGTTTGGATGCCGCCAGGCAAGGATGGGCCTCTTTGGGTTGAATAGTTTGTGGACACTCTGTCCAAGTTCACACATGAAAAATGGTCATTGGATACTGGAGGGCTGCTGGCATCTCTATAACTGTATAGCAGCAAGCATCACTACAAGAGAGAAGGAGACTAAATTCAGTTTAGAAGCATAGATCCCCTAGAAGAACAAGGGCAACAGGTGCATGGGAACATCACATCCACACTTCTCACCATTCTGACTTGGATACCCATTGCCAATCCTTCATCGACACTGGGTCAAAAATCCTACCGTTGTCTACCCAACAACAAAGGAGCACCTTCACCACATGGACAGCAGTGGTTCAAGAAGGCAGCTCACCACCACCACCTTCTAATGGAAACTATAGATGGGCAATATGTGCCAGCAATCTGGAGAATGATTAAAAAAAACCTTAAAGAGGTTGGCAGGTTTACAAAAGAGTGTGTTTTTCCTGACCAAACCACTCTCCACCCTGATTGGGGATAATCAGCACAGGCTTATAAAACCTGGGACATTTCTGTAATAAGAGGAGGAAAAGCTGAAATACTGGCATACGAAAGCTCAGTGCACAAAAATGGACCTGCTTACATGTAAACTGTGTCCTTTTAATGCAGCAATCAGAAATTGGACACCTGTCTATTTTTTGCAGGGTTATCTTATTAGCAGAAGAGGTACTGTTGGCAATATTGATGAATAAGTACTTAGCATGCTTGTATGACATTCCTCTGTCATTTAGCAGAGGTGTAGACTGGTCTTGGGTTAGAGTCTCCAGTTAAAATAATGGAATGCCAAAGGTCTACAAGTCAGCATTTTGGAGTCAGTGCCCACTTTTGCAAATGATGTTCAATACTGCACCTGGCTGCATCCCTCCCTGATACTGCTGCTGCTACTGGGGGAAAGGAGAGCTGGCACACTCTTATTGCATGCTGTGGGCTGGAAACAGCTTTGCTCGATCAACAGTTTCCACCTGTAATACGCAGAGGAAGTCAAGTGAGGAAGAGGGAATGAGACGCAGAAGACCACTAGCATGAACTGAGGGGGGAATGAAAAATACCTGTGAACTTTGGGGTGGCAGTTTGAGTACCTTTGTCACAATTTTCCTATGCATCTGATGGACTAGAGTTTCTGTAGCTTACATTTATGGCCCCAAGGTATTTGCTGAGTAGCTACATATGGGCCCATTTCTTTATTTATTTGTTTATGGGATGATGGCATTGCTGGCTAGGCCAGTATCAATTGCCCATCCCCAAATGTCCTTGAGAAGGTGGTGGCGAGTTGCCTTCTCGAATCGCTGCAGTCCAAGTGTTGTAGGAATACCCACAGTGCTGTTAGGAAGGGAGTTCTAGGATTTTGTCCCAGCGACAGTGAAGGAACGGCAGGTGACGCTGTTCCCATGCATCTGCTGCCCTTGTCCTTCTAGGTTGTAGAGGTCATGGGTTTGGAAGGTGTTGTCGAAGGAGCCTTGGTGAGTAGATGGTACACACTGCTGCCACTGTGCATCGGTGGTGGAAGGAGTGAATGTTTGTGGATGTGGTGCCAATCAAGTGGGTTGGCTTGTCCTGGATGGTGTCCAGCTTCTTGAGTGTTGCTGGAGCTGCACTCATCCAGGCAAGTGGAAAGTATTCCATCACATTCCCAACTTGTGCCTTGGAGATGGTGAACAGGCTTTGGGGAGTCAGGAGGTGAGTTACTCACCGCAGAATTCCCAGCCTCTGACCTGCTCTTGTATCCATAGTATTTATATGATTGGTCTAGTTCGATTTCTTGTCAATGGTAACCCCCAGGATGTTGATAGTGAAGGGATTCAGCAATTGTAATGCCATTGAATGTCAAGGGGAGATGATTCGATGCTCTCTCGATGGAGATGATCATTGCCTGGCACTTGTGTAGCGCGAATGTCACTTGCCACTTATCAGCCCAAACCCTAATATTGTCAGGGTCTTGCTGCATATGGACACAGACTGCTTCACTATCTGAAGAATTGTGAATGGTGCTGAACATTGTGCAAACATCCCCACTTCTGACCTTATGATGGAGTGAAGGTCATTGATGAAGCAGCTGAAGATGGTTAGACCTAGGACATTACCCTGAGGAACTCCTGCAGTGATGCCTTGGGACTGAGATGATTGACCTCCAACAACCACAACCATCTTCCTTTGTGCTAGGTATGACTCCAACCAGTAGAGAGTTTGCCCCCCCACCCCCCCAATTCCAATTGGCTTCAGGTTTTCCTCAGACTCCTTGACGCCAAGCTTAGTCAATTGCTGCCTTGATGTCAAGGGCAGTCACTCTTGCTGCACCAAGGTCAGCTCTTTTGTCCATGTTTGGACTAAGGCTGTAAGGAGGTCAGGAGCTGAATGGCCCTGGTAGAGCCCAAACTGAGCAGTGAGCAGGTTATTGCTAAGCAAGCACTGTCGACGACAGCTTCTATCACTTTGCCGATAATTGAGAGTACACCAACTGTGCAGTAATTGACCGGGTTGGATTTGTCCTGCTTTTTGTAGACAGGACATGCCTGGGCAATTTTCCACATTGTCGGGTAGATGCCAGTGTTGTAGTCGTACTGAAACAGCTTGGCTAGGGGCGCAGCAAGTTCTAGAGCACTGGAAGTCTTCAGTACTATTGCCGGAATGTTTCAGGGCCCAGAGCCTTTGCAGCATCCAGTGCCTTCAGCCGTTTCTTGATATCATGTGGAGTGAATCACATTGTCTGAAGACTGGCATTTGTGATGCTGAAGACCTCTGGAGAAGGTCGAGATAGGTCATCCACTCAGCACTTCTGGCTGAAGATGGTTGCAAATGCTTCAGCCTTGTCTTTTGCACTGATATGCTGGGCTCCTCCATCATTGAGGATGGGAATATTTGGGGATCCTTCTCCTCTAATTAGTTGCTTAATTGTCCACCACCATTCACGACTGGATGTGACAGGACTGCAGAGCTTAGATCTGTTCCGGTGGTTGTCAGATCACTTGGCTCTGTCTATCGCATACTGCTTTCGCTGTTTGGCACGCAAGTAGTCCTGTGTTGTACCTTTGCCAGGTTGACACCTCATTTTTAGGTATGCCTGATGCTGCTCCTCCTGTACTCTTCATTGAGCCAGGGTTGATTCCCCCAGCTTGATGGTAATGGTAGAGTGGGGTGATATGCCAGGCCACGAGGTTACAGATAGTGGTTGAATACAATTCTGCTGCTGCTGATGGCCCACAGCGCCTCAGGGATGCCCAGTTTTGAGCTACTAGATCAAAATCTATCCCATCTATCACAGTGGTAGTGCCACACATGATGGAAGGTATCCTCAATGTGAAAGGAGCAGTCAGCTTTTTGCTTTGAAACAATTGGTCAACTTTTGCTAGTTTTCTATGTTAGCCTGAATGGAACACCAGACTCCTGAGAGGACATCACCTATATAATGTGCAGTTGACCGCAAAGGAATGGTTTCCTTTATATAGGGAGGAGGGGCAGGCAGGATGAAAAACTGCATAATCATGAATTTATCACACTTCTCTCAGTAGAGAATCAGATCCAATGGAAAAGGTGGGAAGGATTGGCATCTTTTTTGGTGTTTGTATTTTAGACAGCAGGACACACAGGAAACTGGTGTTCAGAAAAATATCTGAATTGTGATTGGTGAGCTTTAAAATAAAAGGAAGTAAGCCTTTTAATGAAAAAATATCACATCTGTGTACCTCAGAGGTAAGACAGGCTTAAGAGTTACTGATGAACAAGTTACAAGTCTGCAATCTAAGTTTAGTTAAATTACAAACCACAAGAGCAAATTTCAAGCAGTTTGATATTGGTGAGCCCTGGGATGGAATGACTGTGCAGAGACCAGTCATTTACCACTTGTGGGAAACAAATTCGGTGAAGTGTTAAGCAGAACAGAAGTGAAGAGAATTCTTTCTGCAGCAACACTCAACACAGTCCTTCCTCCTGCTTTCTCGCACCACAGCCAAGATTCAGAATTGGAACTATTATGACATCATTTGCTGATCCACGATGAATAACTCCTCACAGCACCATTTTAGCAAAAAGCTGCATTCAGTATCGCAAGACCAGCTCTCATTCTTTGGCAACAGAACTTCCTGGAATCAAGACAAGAGCAGTCCCAATAATATTGACTGAAGAACCATAAGAAGAGGTAGAGATTGGGGCCTAGTACAGGTTTGAACTAAAAATAACCTAAGTGGTGTTTTGGGGGTGGGGGGGTGGTGGGGTGCGGTTGTTAAACAAGTCAGAAGATAAATCTGTAAGCATTTGTGAAAGATAGATCAGTTGGTTTTTTCATAATAACCCAACAGCTTCATCGTGATTTTTGTTTCCTGGCATCAGTCCAGAAATTACTAATTCCATTTCATAATTTACCGTGGTGGAAGTTCAACTTCCAACCTCTGGGTTGCTCGTCCAATGTCATATCCACTACATTATCATACCAACATGGTATGGAATTCCTCCTCCCAGCAGTTCCAATAGAATAAAACAGAAAATGCTGGAAATACTCAGGAGGTTTGGCATCATCTGTGAAGGGACAAATAGAGTTAATGCTGAGTATTTCCAGCATTTTATTTCAGATTTCCAGCATCCGTACTTTGCTTTTATTCTTGTTCCAATTGAATATTGCTGCGTAGCAACTCAATGGCTCCTGTGCTACTTGTATGTTGATGTCTGTCAAGGAAGCCCACTGGCCTTGGACAGAGAACATAGCAAGGAACACCAAGTATTCTTGTGTTCCTAGGGGAGAGGTAGAAACTTTGCATCTCCTGAGAAAAGATTCTGCAAAGGTTGATCACATCAATTGACTGCGGAAGCAGCAGGCTAACTGACCCTTTGCCCATTGCACATGCTCTCTCTCATTTAGTCCTCTGGATAGTCAAATTCATATTTCATTTATACCCAGGGATGCAGTTATTTCATGGATTTTTTTTTTTAAAATTGCCAACACCACGCTGAACACTACAAATGATAGGAACCAGTTATAAAGGATGCACCCTTTGACATAAGGCAACCAGAAACCTGCTGTCTTCTACTGCAAAGCCTCTGATACTTTCCAGCAGAACAATTCAGGGAACTACTGTGGATGGGATAATAAGTCATTCAACCTCAGAATTTAAACAGGGTAATATCTTTCACCATATCCTGATGCAAGATGGCTAGTGGTTCCCTCTCAGGCTTGGCACAAGCTCCAGTGTCCTACGTTCAGGTACTGAAGATCATAACCTTTATAGTAGCACGTTTATGACGTGGTAACACAATGCTGATCTGGAGAGCTGTAACAGCAGGTTGACTGGCTGCCAAAGGAGCAGCACTTGTACCAATAATTCTCAGCACCCTTACTGTCTTTCAACTTTTCACTTTCATGCTTTCCCAGAGGTGCCACCTTGTGCTATGGTACAGTTCCATTGGTGCCAGCAATTCAGCAGTACCTCATCTAAGTGATCAATCTTCATCTGCACCTAGAGTGGGGGGTGGGGGAGATGTATGTTATGGACTGTTCCACTGCAAAAGGCAGATTTTCTCTTAATTTGCACCTTCCAGCAGGAGTTAGTATATAGCATCAAGGAGCAAGAATCCTGACTGATTTTGCTCCCCTCCTTAACCACTGACATGGTGACTTACTAATGTGGTGACTTACTAATGCATTTCTGCTACTGCACAGGATGAAATCCCTTATTCAGCAGAGACCAGGGAACCATAATGGAAATATAGCTGGCGTGTATGGTTCAGTACCACATCACGTGTATATTGGTGTGGATGGGATGCTGCTATTCCATGTTAGCAACGCCTACAAAGGCAACAGGGGACAATACAACTGAGTTTAGGAAATCCTGTTCAGAAGTACAGCGCTAACAACACTTGACTTAAGATCCAGTGAGCTGCACTCACCTACAATGAACAGAGGCACCACACTTCTACATTAGAAATTAAACACTCCAGCATACTTGAGATAGTTACATTGAAATCAAAGAATGTTAAAAAATTGAGCAGCAAATGAAATATTCTGGAAAAATTGCTACACAAAGTGATGAATAAAGCAGAGACTTATTTCTTTCTGATCAATTCCTGCTGCCAATTCTGATCGTGTACAAAATGGAATATGTAGTACATGTTTCTTAAAAGAAATACTTCTGCTGTTCTCCTGTGCAAACAGAAAATAAAAAAATCCCTTTTATCCTGCCTGACAACCACAGTGGAATTGTACAGTATGCAGGGAAATGGTCTGAACTATACTGGAAAACCAGCCCCATTTTACACAAAACACTGGACCTTGAAAGGTGCAATAAAGTTTCCAAAACAGAATGAAGTAACTAAGTGTAACCCATTTAATGACTCAGTCTGCCTGCCATACAACTAACCAGATTAAAAAGGAGCCTTGTCACAACTTCAAAATATTGAAAAAAAACAGGCCCATAATAATTGGTAGAGAATGCAAATTAAACCCTTCATAGATTTCCACTACAATAGTTTATGTACAATACCCATTTAACATGGTGCAATACTCTGAAGACTTTCATCCAGATTACACTGTAAAGTGATGGCAAAATCCCTTTTAAGTATCTCCTTCTTCCCAGATTGTCAAAAAAGGCATAAATAATCATGTGGCCGATCAAATTAAAATGAAGGCATTATGGCATTTGAAAATTTAAGTATTTTCTAATACAGCAGGAAAAGGGGGATTTAAAAGTGTTATCTGGTTCAATTGGTCTGTTGGTCAATTTCTCAAAGGCTGCAGTCAGCCACCAGATCTATAACTTCATTACAAAACATTGATAAAAAGTGTAAATCAAGAGGATTCTTACCAGATCCAATTTGCAGGTTTACAAGTTGCTTTTAGACATACCAGCATGCGCAGGCTGCCCTGGGCCTCATGCAGACTGAACTCTGGCCCCAAACTGACATCCTTTTTCCTTTCTAGTTCTGGCTTTTTAAAAAAAATATATCCTCAGTTTCAGCAACATACATTCACCTTTTCCCATTAGTAATGTCTGTATCCTTGGGCAAGGACTGGAATCATTTTTGTTGCAGGATGCAAAAGCTGGAACATGGTCCTGCCAGAAATTTCTCAGCATATTATTAACTCTTTAAAGGCAGCAGCTTCTCTGCATCAATATACAAAAGGTACAAATTCAGGAATTTGGTGGTGCAGTGGACTGGTACATGTTACTTGCTGTTTGGGACCAAGGCTCAACTTCAGCCCAGGCAGTATTAAAGTCTCCACTCCCTGCTGGCTTAGACGCGAGATGGGTAGCCCTACTCTAGTTCATAGCAGTAAGTCCACAGCAACTTGCCAAGCCTCCTTCGACAGCACCTTTAAAACCTGCAGCTTCTACCACCTGGAAGGATAAAGACAGCAAGAACTCCATCATCTGCAAGTTCCTCTCCAACTCATATGTCATCCTGACTTGGAACTATCTTGCTGTTCCTTCATTGTCACTGGGTCAAAATCCTTGAACTTCCTCTGTACAGCTCTATGGATGTACCTACACCACAGGAACAGCAGCGGTTTGAGAAAGAGGCTCGACACCAACTTCGAGGGCAATTAGGGATGGGCAACAAATGTTGGCAGTGACACACTCATCCCATGAAAGAATAATAAAAAAACAAAACTGCCACTAACCAATATTAAATTGACAATACAGACATACGAAATAGGAGCAGGGGGTGGCCATTTGGCTCTTTGAGCCTGCTCTGGCATTCAATATGATGGCTGATCTGTTTGCGTTTCAAATCCCACATCTACCCCCGATAACCTTTGATTCCTCGCCTAACAAGAATCTACCTCTGCCTTAAAAATATTCAAGACCCCGCCTCCACTGCCTTCTGAGGCAAAGAGTTCCAAAGTCACACAACCCTGTGAGAGAAAAGATTTCTCACCTCTGTCCTAAAAGGGCAACCCCTAATTTTAAAACTGTGCTCACTTGGTCCGGACTCACCCACAAGAGGAAATATCCTTTCCACATCCACCTTGTCAATACTGCTCGGGATCTTATACACTACAATCAAGACACCCCCTCACTCTTCTAAACTCCAGTAGAAACAAGACCAATCAGTCGAACCTTTCCTCATAAGACAATCTGCTCATTCCAGGTATCAATCTAGTAAACCTCCTCTGAACTACCTCCAACACACTTGCATCCTTCCTTAAATAAAGAAACCGAAACCACACAATTTTTGAGATGTGTCTCACCAATGCCCTGTATAACTGAAGCATAACACTCTTACTTTCATGCTCAATTCCTCTTGTAATAAAGGATAACATTCCATTAGCCTTCTTAATTACTTGCTATACCTGCATACTAACTTGTGACTCATGCACTGGAACACCTAGATCCCTCTACACCTCAGAATTCTGCAGCCATTCTCTGTTTAAGCAATACTCTGCTTTTTTATTCTTCCTACCAAAGTGAACAGCTTCACATTTTCCAACATTATACTCCATCTGCCAGATTTTTGCCCACTCACTCAACTTATCTACATCTAGCTGCAACCTCCTTATGTCCTCTTCACAACAAACTTTCCTACTTATCTTTGTGTCATCTGCAAGTTTAGCTACCATGCCTTCGCTCCCCTCATCTAAAACATTGAGGTAAATTGTAAAAAGTTGAGGCCCCAGCACAGACCCCTGCGGGACTCCACTTGTCACATCCTGCCAATCAGAAAAAGTCGCATTTATGCATACTCACAATCTTCTAACCATGCTAATGTGTTACCCCCTACACCATGAGCTGTTATTTTCTGCAATAACCTTCGATGTGGCACCTTATCAAATGCCTTCTGGAAACCCAAGTACAGTAGGTCTACAGGCTCCCCATTATCCACAGTATGTTACTCCATCAAAGAATTCCAATAAATTGGTTAAACAGGATCTCCCTTTCACAAAGCCATGCTGACTCTTCCTGATTACCTTGAGTTTTTTTAAGTGCCCAGCCATAACCTCCTTAACGATTGATTCTAACATCTTCCCCATGACAGACCCCAAGCTAACTGGCCCATTTTCTGCCTTCTCCCTTCTTGAAGGGAGAGAGGGAGAGGGAGAGGAGAATTGGAGGAACAGAGTTCTTCGAGGGTTGTAGAGAAGAGTTACATAGATATGGAGGGGCAAGGCTATGGAGAAATTTGAATTCAAGGATGGGAACTTTAAACTTGCAGCAGTAAGACTACTCCTCTGAAGTAAGGACCTGGGGTAGATTAGATCCTCATTCCATTCAGAAGGTGCTTTTTATATTGTGGAGAGCACAGAATCCAAATCTTGGGCAGGGCGAGTTACATGCACCAACCTCCTGCATCTTTGCACAATGGGCAGCCATGGTGTTAGCCAACTTTATTTTGGAAAAGTATACTTCATTCATAAAATATCTGAAAGAACATTACAAAGAATTTCAAAATGGCCATCACAAAAAGTGCAATCATATTCAAGTTTTCCACATTGTATTGAAGCACCTCATGATCTATGAACATTACAGACATTTCAACATGGTCATAACAGACAGTGCAGTGCAATGGTATTCAAGTTATCTACATAGATCACGTTTGCACTCGGAGGTGCTTCGATACAATCGTGACACGTGTAGTTTTCACTGCATACATTCAATGTGAGTCATACAGCCCGAGGGGTCTATACAATTCCCAGCCCCTCGGTGCACTATGGCAGAAAGGTCTTAGACAGCGACCTTTCCCCATTGCACCTTAGCGATGGCTGCCCCAAGCTTTAGTGCGTCCCTCAGCACGTAGTCCTGGACCTTGGGATGTGCCAGTCTGCAACATTCGGTCAGGGACAACTCTTTGCTTTGGAAGACCAACAAGTTACGGACAGACCAAAGAGGGTCTTTCACCAAGTTGATGATCCTCCAGCTGCAGTTGATGTTTGTCTTGATGTGTGTCCCTGGGAACAGCCTGGAGAGCACAGAGTCTTGTGTCACAGAACAGCTCGGGATGAACCTCAACACAAACCACTGCATCTCTCTCCAGACCTTCTTTGCAAAGGCACATTCCACAAGGTGGTGAACAATAGCCTCTTCCCCACCACAGCCACCTTGAGAGCAACGTGCAGAGGGGGTGAGACTCCTGGCGTGTAGGAAGGATCTGACGGGGAGGGCCTTTCTCACCACCAGCCAAGCTACATCTTGGTGCTTGTTGGAAAGTTCTGGCAACGAGGCATTCTGCCAAATGACTTTGACAGTCTGCTCAGGGCCAGCTTCCAAATTCAACCCTTCCCTAGCCAATGAAAATATGTTCTGCAGCATCTATCAGATGCATTGAGCTTTAGGGACTCCACAGTACACTTCCTGTGAAACATAAGAGCTGATTCTAAGTCATGATTTTTTTTAAACATAAGGCGGAGGATAAAAATTTAACTGTACTGAGCACCGATGAGGACTCATCTAACCTTAATCACCATCAGATAATCTACTTTGAAACTTGTTTGATAACGGTGTACACCAAATGATAAGGCAGTACTGGGAACGAGATTATTTATTAAGTGTTCCGAGATTGGGAAATACTGAAACAGGCTACACCCTACTTTTCTTCTATTTAAGGTGGAATGGTTCCTATGAAGCACCACATTATAGACTTGCTGTCCACATGTAATGTTTCTTTATTTTATACCCGAGAACAGAAATTTTGTTCCCTTTCACTCACTTGCACCCACTTCCCCTAACACAAACAAACAAAGAAAAAAGCAAAAACAGAATTACCTGGAAAAACTCAGCAGGTCTGGCAGCATCGGTGGAGAAGAAATCAGTTAACGTTTCGAGCCTTCACGGCCCTTCGGCAGAACTGAAGCATAGTTAGGAGAGGGGTGAAATATAAGCTGGTTTAAGGTGGTGGGGGCGGGGGGGGGGGAAAGAGAGAAGTTGAGGGTGTGATGATTGTGGAGATAAGCAAGCAGTGATAGGAGCAGATAATCAAAAGATGTCACAGACAAAAGGATCAAAGAGGTGTTGAAGGTGGTGATATTTGTCTAAGAAAAGTGCTAATTAAGAATGAAAGACAGGACACTCAAAGTACAGCTCTAGTGGGGGTGGGGTGGAAAGACTAACAAGGTTTTAGTTTTAGATTTAAAAATAATGGAAATAGGTGGGGAAAGAAGAATCTATATAAATTATTGAAAAAGGTGGGAGGGGGGGGGGGGGGAGAAATGGGGTGGGGATGGGGGGAGGGGGAGTTTAAGATCTAAAGTTGTTGAATTCAATATTCAGCCCGGAAGCAGATTTTTAAAGCAAAATGACACTAGACATTCAGAGGATTGGTCCAGAATGTTGCACTACACACTGAGTCACTTCACCTGGTGAGCTGCCAGTCCTGATTCAGGAACCTACTCAAGGTCAAGTTGTATCCAAAAGGCCCATTTATCAGGTTGTCTCAGACTAACAGTTTTAATACAAAAACGCAATATGATGCTGTGCTTAGAATTGCTTCTATTTATTTCAGCTCTTGATTCTGCACAGTTAACACACTCAGGTGGAATTGACAGAAACAAGTGCATGTCTGTAAGCTTGCACGAGCCAAGCTGTTGAATTTGTGCCTCTCAGTTTCTGGTCATGGAACTTCCCCACATCGGAAGGAAGATTTATTGCTCAGGCTGTCAACAAATAAAATAAAACACAATCCTGGCCTGTACAAGACAACCAAGACCTCATCCCAATTCACAGCGGTGACTGTGCCTCTAACAGGGGAATGAAAGATTAATTAAAAAATGAAAAAGGTAAGGGGCATGTGAGGAGACAGGAGACTACGCCTCAGCGAGACGGAGACCAGGTGAGTAGTGAATTAGGTTCACATGGTAAGTGCTGGTAAGTCATTTTTCAGGTTTAAATATAGATCAAGAATCAAGCTCTGAATAGAACTAACATCCTTCAATTAAGTTAGACTAGCTTGTTTTAAACAGGGAACTGCCTGGTAGTGGCAGCTGTCAATCAACTGAGACACGGAGACCGAGTGAGTAGCGAATTAGGTTCACATGGGAATTCAGTGCACAAGGGAAAGGGGTGTAGTATATGTAGGAATTATTCCATGTTAACTTAATTAAATTACCTTCTTAATTAACTAAATAACATAAGTAACAATGGCAGGACAGGTGTTAAGTTGCAGCTGTGGAATGTGGGGCTTTTGGACGCCAAGGCGATCCATGACACACTCATTTGCAGAAAGTGTAAAGCAGCTAGAGGAATTCTAGATCAGGATTATTGATCTGGAAGCAAAGCTGCAGACACTGCACAACATAAGGGAGGGGGATACTTTGTTCCAGAAGATGGTCACACTCCTTAGAGTAGGGTCATCTGTATTGGTCAGTGGTGAGGGACAGGAGGATGTGACTGTGAGTGAAGCAGGTAAAGAGACAGAGCAGAACTAGTGCCAGAGCCTCAGGCTTTGCAATCGTCAAACAGGTTTGAGGTGCTCACAACCTATGTTGATGAAAGTGAGGTCTCTGAGGTGGATAAGCAGGCTGGCCATGGCATCATGGTACAGGAAGCCATTGAAGCAGGGGGAGCAAAGAGAAATGTAGTGGTAGTAGGGGACAGTATAGTTCTGTGCAGCAAAGAGCAAGAGTCCAGAAGGCTGTGTTGCCTGCCCAGTGCCAGGGTTTGGGACATCTGCTCAGGGCTGGAGAGGAACTTGCAGCGGGAGGGGGAGGATCCAGTTGTCGTGATCCACGTGGTACCAATGACATAGGTAGGACAAGGAAAGAGGTTCTGCATAGTCAGTATGAGGAGTTAGGTATCAAATTAAGAAGCAGAACCTCAAAAGGTAATAACCTCTGGATTATTACCTGAGCCACGTGCAAATTGGGCATAGGGCAAATAAGATTAGCAAGATGAATGCGTGGCTCAAAGACTGGTGTGGGAGAAGTGGGTCCCAGTTCGTAGGGCACTGGCATCAGTATTGGGGAAAGTGGGGGCTGTGCCATTGGGATGATCTACACCCGAACCATGCCCGGACCAGTGTTCTAGCGAGCTGCGTAACTAGGGAGTAGAGAGGGCTTTAAACTAAATAAGGGGGAGGGGGTGCTGGTGAGGGATCAAGCTTGGGTAGACATAGTAAATCAAGGGGTAGAGTCAAGGCAGGAGAGCAAAATAGTAACATGGGAAATGAGGGTCCGAGAATGGCAGGAAGGGACAGAGAGAAATAAAAAATACAGCAGTCAAGACTAGATGTTACAAAGATAAAAACTAAAGGCTCTGTTATGAATATTACATGCATTCATAACATGCATTCATAACAAAGTCAATGAATTGATAGCGCACATTGAAGTAAATAAACATGATCTGATAGCCATTACTGAGACGTGGCTGCAAGATGACAAAGATTGGGTCCTAAATATTGAGGGATATGACATTCAAGAAAAAAAAGGAAGCTAGGTAAAGGTGGAGGGATAGCACTGTTAATCAAGAATGGGATTGGTGCAATAGTTAGAGATGACCTTGGTTCAGGAGATCAGGATGTAGAATTGGTTTGGGTGGACATGAGGAATAATAGGGGAAAAAAGTCACTAGTGGGAGTGGTCTACAGGCCCCCTAACAGTAACCATAATGTAGGACAAAGTATACAAGAATAAATATTGGGTGCTTGTGATCAAGGGACAGCAATATTCATGGGTGAGTTTAATCTACATATAAAGTGGAAAAATCAGATTGGCAGCAGTACCCTGGATGAAGAGTTCATAGAATGCTCGAGATAGTTTCTTAGAGCAGCACATTCTGGAAGCAACCAGACAGCTTGGTATTGTGTAGTGTGACAGGATTAATTAATTACCTCAGAGCAAAGGCACCCCTAGACAGCAGCGGCCACAATATGATTGAAGTTTACATCCACTTTGAAAGGAAGAAGAGTGGGTCTGAGACTAATATTTTAAACTTAAATAAGGGCAACTATGTGGGCATGAAAGCTGAGCTAGCTGAAGGGAACTGGGATACTGGTCTAGAACATAGATCGATAGAAAAGCAGTGGCAGACACTTAAGGGAGATTTCAAAAAACTCAGAATAAAGTATATTCCTACTATAAAAAGAAACAGGGAGGACGCACCATCTGTGGTTAACTAAAGTAGTTAAGGAAAGCATCAAATTTGAGGAAAAAAAGCATATAACTGCGCAAAATTGAGTGACAGGTCAGAATATAAAGAATGGCAAAGAATGTCTAAAAGGTTAATCAGGAGAAAGAAATTAGAGTGAGAGAGGAAGCTAGCTCAAAATGTAAAAATGGATAGCAAGAGTTTGTACAGGTATGTAAAAAGGAAAAAAGTAAAGTGAGTGAGGGAGGCAGAAAACAGGAAACTATAGACCAGTTAGCTTGACGTTTGTTTTGGGGAAGGTGTTAGATCCAATCACTAAGGAGATTATAGCTGGACACTTAGAGAAACTCAAGGTAATCGGGAAGAGTCAGCATGGTTTTGTGAAAGGGAAATCATATCTATGCAATTTATCAGAGTTCTTTGAAGGACTAACATACGCTGTGGATAAAGGGGAGTCTGTAGACGTGCTGTACTTGGATTTCCAGAAGGCATTTGATAAGGTGCCACATCAAAGGTTATTGCAGAAAATAACAGCTCATGGTGTAGGGGGTAACATAGTAGCATGGATAGAAGATTGAGTGTATGCATAAATGGGTCTTTTTCTGTTTGGCAGGATGTGACGAGTGGAGTCCCGCAGGGGTCTGTGCTGGGGCTTCAACTGTTTACAATTTATATCAATGACTTAGATGTGGGGAGCAAAGGCATGGTAGCTAAATTTGCAGATGACATAAAGATAAGTAGGAAAGTATGTTGTGAAGAGGACATCAGGAGACTGCAGACAGATATAGATAGATTGAGTGAGTGGACAAAAATCTGGCAGATGGAGCATAAAGTAGGAAAATGTGAAGCTGTTCACTTTGGCAGGAAGAATAACAGAGCATTACTTAAATGAACAACTGCAGAATTCCGAGGTGCAGAGAGATCTACATGTTCTAATGCATGAGTCACAAAAAATTAGTATGCAGGTACAGCAAGTAATTAAGGCGGCTAATGGAATGCTATCCTTTATTACGAGAGGAATTGAATATAAAAGTAAGGATGTTATGCTTCAGTTGTACAGGGCATTGGTGAGACTTCATCTCAAATAAGGAGACCAAAACTGCACACGGTATTCAAGGAAGGATGTAAATGTGTTGGAGGTGGTTCAGAGGTTTACTAGATTGATACCTGGAATGAGTGAGTTGTCTTATGAGGAAAGATTAGACAGACTGGGCTTATTTCCACTGGAGTTTAAAAGAGTGAGGGGGTGACTTGATTGGAGTATAAAAGATTCTGAAAGGTCTTGACAAGGTGGATGTGAGTCCAGAACTAGGGGGCACTGTTTTAAAATTAGGGGTCGCCCTTTTAGGACAGGGATGAGGTGAAATTTTTCTCTCTTGGATGGTTGAGAGACTTTGGAACTCTGCCTCAGAAGGTAGTGAAGGTGGGGTCATTGAATATTTTTAAGATGGAGGTAGATTGATTCCCTTGCCTAACAAGAGCATAAAGTTATCGGGGTTAGGTGGGAATGTGGAATTCGAAACAAACAAACAGATCAGTCATGACCTGATTGAATGGTAGCGCAGGCTCGAGGGGCCGAATGGCCTACTTCTGCTCCTATTTTCTGAGCTAGCTGGCTGTGCTAGTCAGGCCACTGGCAGCACTTCATCTATACTTACTCAGGAGTACAGACCAGCTCTGGCACAGCACTGTAATTTAAAGATGCTAGATTTTGGATCATCGATCAGTGTAATGGTCTTGATTATAAATATATGGAAATGGAAGACAGATGCAGTACCCTTTCAATATACAGAACACTCCAGTATCTAAAAATCAGGATGAGGAATTAATCATTCAATTGATTAGTGTAGCTTTCCCCACATACTCTGAGCTGCCTTTTGTCTTCAGGTGATGTCATGCAAGCAGTTCTGCACATTAATTTGACAAGTAAAAGGCGTGTCAGAGCCAGGAATTCTGGAGCAACTGGAATATTAACACCTCAGAACAAGCAAGTCCCGCTTCCAAATGCTTCAAGCATTTCTCTGTCAATTAAGGATTGGTTAACATGTAGAGAACAGAGCGTAGGAATAAACAGGTCATTCTCACATCGGCAGGCTTTGACTAGTGGGGTACTGCACGGCTCAGTACTTGGAACTCAGCCCCAGCTGTTCACAATATATTTTTAAAAATATTTATTCATGGGATGTGGGCGTCGCTGGCTAGGCCAGCATTTATTGCCTATCCCTAATTGCCCTTGTTCAGAGGGCATTTAAGAGTCAACCACATTGGGTGGATCTGGAGTCACATGTAGGCCAGACCAGATAAGGACGGCAGATTTCCTTCCCTAAAGAACATTAGTGAACCAGATGGGTTTTTATGACAATCGGCAATGGTTTCATGGTCGTCATCAGCCTTTGAATTCCAGATTTTTATTATTGAATTCAAATTTCACCATCTGCTGTGGTGGGATTTGAACCCGGGTTCCCAGAGCATTACCCTGAGTCTCTGAAATACTAGTCACTAAGCCACCACCTCCCCTAATATATATCAAAGACTTGGATGTGGGGACCAAATGTAATATTTCCAATTTTGTGGATGATACAATGCTAGGTGGGAATGTGTGTTGTGAGGAAGATGCAAGGCGGCTTCAAGGGAATTTGGACAAACTTAGTGAGCGAGCAAGAACATGGCAGGTGAAATATGATGTGGAAAATTGAGAGGTTACCCAATTTGGTAGGAGGAACAGATGTGCAGAGTATTTCCTAAATGGTAAGAGATTAGAAAGTGTAGATGTACAAAAGGACCTGGGGGTGTCCTCATCAATAAGTCACTGAAAGCTAACATGCAGGTGCAGCAGGCAATTCGGAAGGCTAATGGTATGTTGGCCTTTATCGCAAGAGGATTTGAGTGTAGGAATAGTGAAGTCTTGCTTCAATTGTATAGAACCTTGGTTAGACTGCACAAAGTACTCCAGGTGCTGTTTTGGTCCCCTTACCTTAGGAAGGATACTATTGCCATAGAGGGAGTGCAACGAAGGTTCACCAGACTTGTTCCCGGGATGGCAGGACTATCCTATGAAGAGAGATTGGGGAAACTGGGCCTGTGTTCTCTAGAGTTTCGAAGAATGAGAGGTGATCTCATTGAAATCTACAAAATACTTATGAGGTTAGACAGGGTAGATGCAGGCAAGATATTTCCCCTGTTTGGGGAGACTAGAACCAGGGGACACAATTTCAACTTAGGACCGAGATGAGGAGAATTTTTCTACCCCCCCAGAGGGTTGTGAATCTTTGGAATTCTCTACCCCAGAGGGCTGTGGAAGCTCAATCATTGAGCATGTTTAAAGTAGAGATTGACAGATTTCTAAACATCAATGTAAAGGGATATGGGGATAGTGTGGGGAAGAAGGCATTGAAATGGATGATCAGCCATGATCATACTGAATGGCAGAGCAGGCTAAATGGACTGAATGGCCTGCTCCTATGTCCCTAAGTCTCTATGTCCGATGGCAAAATTACTCAATGCTCTGCTCAAGGGACACATTCTAAACCAGTGTTGCCCAACAGAAATCACAAGTGTGGCTGTGGTGACACCATTTTAGCCCCATGCACTAATTTAGTGGAAAACATATTACTTTCACTTATACAATACAGGTAAATATAGTTCACAGGAGTATATTTTCTCAAACATCTACCACCATTCAGTATACGAAAGGAGTAAAAACACTCAAAAATACTCTCACTACTCGTTTTTATCTTACCATTTTACTTACTATTGCATTTAGTGAAACAATTATAAGCACTTAAACAAAACATACAAAGGTTAAAGTCCACATGCAGAAACCATACAGTACGGGTATGTAGATCACAGGTCTAATAATGGTATCTATTATTCAATTTGTATTTCATTAGAAATACAAGTCACTTGTGGTTAATGGTTAACATATTGTATAACACCACTTTAAGTCATGGTCTTGTTAAAGTCATGGTCTTGTTAAGATCACTCCTCAGGGACACTGCAGCACTGAACTAGGGGGCATTGGTCTGTGCCTTGTGATTCCCCACAAACTAAGCTCAATTCCATCTTTCCACCATGGACGGTTGCCATGCGGAGATCAGACTCTCTCCCATCCGAAGAGGGGGAAAGCTCCAGAATCAAGTCTACTTTAACAGGGCCCTTTCACCTGCTGTGCAGAAACTGGGGTAACCCTAGCCACCTTCTGCTGGAGTGCAAGCTGAAACACTAAATCCCAGCTCAAGCCAACCTCCCCCAGCTGAACATAGCGTGAATTTAGGCCCAGAAACACAAGAGTGGCAAGTGTCACAAGTGAAGGAGAGGCAGGCTGCAAATGGCTGTCGGGCCATATCAGGACTCCGACTGTTACTGAATTAAACAATTAAGGGCATTTCATTCCTCCCCTCCTCTCTCCCCTCACCCCAAAAAGAAAACTTGGGAGCATGATTGGGAGATCAGCAGGAAATTAAATGGTGACAAAGAATAGGAATATTTTGCTTTTGATTTTGTATGATATTAAAAAGCTCATATAAATCTATAGGAAATATTACATCAGCCAGCCATTATGGTGTTTATGTATGTGACACTTCCTTTGTTCTGTGGCAAAAAAATCAGTCTGAAGGGCAAATACACATGGCTAGCATGCTTCAATTAACATTCATCAACGTGTTCATCTGATCTAAATATAGTTTTCATATTTGTGTGCAGCTATCCAAAACACAGCCCATTCTTTGTTTCCATGGGCTTTTACGTGCAAATTCAAATCTGTGGCCCAGCATCAAAACCAAGATAATGGCAAATGTGCAAACACAAACTTCACAGCAAATGGTGAGTCATCTTATAACCAGGATCTGCGCACACTACCTATCAAGAAATTGCTTCCGCAAAAAGTGAGCCAACATAGAAATGTCAGGACCTGTACCCACTCTTTGGTAACAGAACTGAAACATAGGATCTGGATGCATATTTTCAGTGCAGTACTGAAGGAGTCCCAAATCAGAGGGGTCATTCCTCATTTGTCTATTCTCGTGATTCAGGTGAACCTTAAAAGATCCCACAGTACTATTTGAAGAGAAGCAAAGACTTCTCCTTACTTTTAGGCCACATTCCTTCCTGAACAGCCAACACCAAATACAGCTTAACTGGACTGTCACCTCAATACTCTTTGTGGCACTTGTTGGGGCCCAAAACAGCTGCTAAATTTGCCTAGATAATGGTTACACTTCATGCTTCACTCAACATTTATAATTCAAGTCACAGTAAAAAGGCAACTCAAATATTAAGAACCAAAACCAGTGTCCTTTGTAGACATCAATTATGGCCTACTGTGTCAAGGAACTAATGACAGACTAGAGGTAAAAGTAAACAGTCTTGGTGATGAACTAGGTTTGAGACAGTTTTCCTAGCATCAGGTTGGACTCCAAGTACCATCAGGGGAAGGGGGTGTTGGTGGGGGTGGGGTCTGCACAGTGGTGGAGAGGGGAGTCCAAGGGCTAGACACAATTCCTGGTAGGGGGTGAACAGGATGGCTTTGGTTTTGCCAACATTGAATTGTAAACAAATTAGCATTTTTAAAATTCATCCATGGGATATGAACGTCACTGGCTTGGCCAGCATTCTTTTGCCTCTCCCTAATTGCTCTTGAGAAGGCGGTGGCGAACCACCTTTTTGAACAGCTGCAGTCCATGTGGCGTAGGGACACCCACAGTGTTGTTAGGGAGGGAGTTCCAGGATTTTGACCCGTCGTCCACATATGATGTCAGACAGGCAGTTCTAGAGTACAGCAAAGGTCATGGAACCAAACGTGGCTGTAGCCAGTTACATCTGGGTATTGCCAGTGTAGATATGTGGGGAAAACATATTCGTAAGGAATAGGAGGGGAGCAAGAATGGAACCTTGGGGCACACTGGAGGTGACCATGCAGGTAGAGGATAAGACAACATTGCAAGAAGTGTGCTGACAATTCTGGGGCAGGCAGGAGTGGAACCATGAGACGGCAGGAATAGAGGAGAGATTCATTTTATTGCACTGTAAAATAGCTATTAACTTAGCTCCTCCTGCACCAGTTCCCTATCCTTCTCCCACTTGCAAAGTTATTTACTCCCTTTGTCAAGGCTCAATTCACTATTGTAATTGAAGTTGTTTTTAAGCCTTACCTTCAAGATGAATACAGGCATCTATTTTGGTGAAGCTGTTATATGGTTTTCTTACACCACACTCACAGGAGCAGAACAGATTGGCACATTGGGCTTATTAGTGCAATTAAATATGCACTAGGAACCTGATTGAAGTGTTTGGGATATTTTAACGAGACTGGTTTTGAAGGTCCAACCTGCATAGAAAGGGGCCTCAGAATCACACTTTCGTTAAAACTAATAATGCAAAACATACAAAGGTTTTCAGAAAACTTTTCCTGACATCCGTGAATGCAGTCTTGAATATCCTGCATCATTGTGATTTCACTCACTTGGAGGTCGTTCAATGTATGATATGAGCATCTAATGCTCAATTCAATTGAAATTCCTGCGACCTCCAACGCCAATTAACATCAGGGTCAGAGGAAATTGCAAAGGAAATGTCTTACCAGCACATTAATACATTAAATATTGCAGCGCCTGATTTTACCCCACTGGAGCTTTAACAAGTCTTTTGGTAATGTTGCCATTCAAAAAAGCTGCCTGCAGGATAAGAAGTAGTTGGCAGCAAAATAAGAGGCAGGAAATGACTTCATAAAACCACAAGAGTAACGTGTGAGCAGTTTTCAAAGTCATGGCTCAGAATGCAACCACTACCCAAGGCTCAGTATCAGGCCACATTTGCTGGAAATGGTTGCCTTAGCTAAGTGCACTCTTCTTTATATACCCCTCACGTTATACTCCATCTGACAAATTTTTGCCCAATCACTTAACCTATCTATATCCCTTTGCAGACTCTAGTCCTCACAACTTGCTTTTCTTGTATCATCAGCAAATGTTGCTACACTTTGTCCCTTCATACAAGTTTAGTTTGCTAACCTGAAAATGGGCCATTTATTCTTACTGTTTCCTGTTAGTTAGCCAACCCTCTTTCCATGCTAATATATTACTCCTAACACATTGAGCTTTTATTTTGTGCCGTAACCTTTTATGCAGTACCTTATCAAATGCCTTTTGGAAATCCAAATACACTACATCTATTGGTTGCCTTTCATCCACCCTGCTTGTTACATCCTCAAAGAACTCGAATAAGTTTGTCAAATGTTATTTTCCTCTATGTTGACTCTGCTTGATTGCATTATGATTTTCTAAATGTCCTGCTACTACTTCCTTAATAATGGAATCTAGCACTTTCCCTCAAGACAGATGTTAGACTAACTGCCTATGGTTGTCTGCTTTCCGTCTCCCTCCTTTCTTGAACAGAGGTGTTACATCTGCAGTTTTCCAATTCACTGGGATCTTTCTGAAATTCCCTAGATTCTAGAAGAGTACAACTAATGCATCCGCTATCGTTGCAGCCATTTCTTTTAGAGTTTTAGGATGCAGGCCATCAGGTCCAGGGAACTAGTCCCATTAGTTTTCCTCATACTTTTCCTCTACTGATAGTGATTGTTCTAAGTTTCTCTCTCCCTTTTGATTTTCTATAATTATTGGGATGCTTTTAGTATCTGCTTACCTCGAAGACAGATACAAAATACTTGTTCAAAGTCTGTGCCATTTCCTCGTTTCCCATTAATTATCGCCCAGTCTCATCCACTAAGGGACCAATGCTTACTTTAGCTACTCTTTATATGCTGAGTAAGGTTTTTTTCTGTCTTTTTATTTAAGTTTGCTAGTTTACTCTCATATTCTAATTTCTCCCTTTATTGTTTTTTCAGTCATTCTTGCTGGTTTCTATAATGTTCCCAATCTTCCGGCCTACCACCAATCTTAACAGCACCTGTGCACCTTTCAATTTGATACCATCCTTAACTTCCCAGGTTAGCCACGGATGGTTTATCCTTTTTGAAGAGTCTCTCTTTCTCAATGGAGTATATCTTTAAGTGTGATAAAATATCTCCTTAATTGTCTGCCCCTGTTTATCTACCGTCTTACCTTTTAACTTATTTCTCCAGTCTACTTTAGCCAACTCCATTGTCATACCTTTGTAATTGCTCTTGCTTACGTTTAAGACATTAGTTTCAGACCCAAGTTTCCCACCCTTGGACTGAATGTGAAATTCTATCATATTATGACCATTCTTCCCTAGAGGATGACCAATAACTTTGGTCATGATGAAAGAATATGTTTTCCATCAATAAAATTTTATGGAGCTGGAAAAACAGAAATAAAATTGCCTAGGTGCCTAGCATATAATATGCCCTTTCTTGTGGGGCAAAGGTTATGTCAAAATGGGTGTAATGACATTTGTGCATCATTCAGAATACAAAGCTGAACTCTGAGACAATACCTAATTCTGGTGTAATAACTTGCTGTATCAGAAGAGTAAGCCATGGACTCATGCCAACTCTTCTACACGCCAAGATCCCAATCTTGCCGTGCTGTCATAAAAGAGCAGTGCAAAGGAAGCTGATTGTTCTGCCTTCTGCAAGGGAAAACCCAAAGAGGTTGGTTATGGAGCTGCAGAAGCTAGGAGCAGTTCATCCAAACCCTTGACCCCAAGTGCATTCTGGATCAGAACAGTGACAGGTCCTAATTCCCATTCAGTTTCAATTCAAAAAAGCAGCTTTTGTTAGATGAATTAGGTCAAGTAGTGTGACAGATGTAAAACTGGAATTATCTTTGGGTAAAGATAGACAAGTCTTATTTTGAGTGCAAACACCTATTTCAAACAAAAATGATTCGCCTTTATTTATATTGATAGCTTGGGTAGATAGTTGTAGTCTCTTCAGGACAAATGGAAAATACCAAATTGAACTTACTACTTTGAGAAAAAGAGTCAGAACTCTATCTGGAATAGCTGTCCCACCTGAGGGATCCAAATCTAATCGAGTCAAATCCTTTTTGGCTAGGGCCAAATTTCTGATGATGTTTCCATCTGTGGTTTCTTTTGCCTCTGATCTTGCATTACAAAAGGTAATTGGAACTGGAACAGTGATTAATTGCAAAAGGATTCATTTGTGCCAAATTAGACATAATAGTATAACATAGGACCAGACTGGCGCCTCTCGCTCCTCAGATTTTCTACTCCAGTGTGTTGCTATATGTATTGGGTGGGTGGGGGAAGAACAAAGAAAGTTTTTTGCCCCCCTCCCACACCAAGTACTGAAAGTATTTGGGGCCCCTTTGCATTCTTCCACACCTCACTCACCCACCTCCCCTCATGACATTAAAAACACAAATTCTGCTTTGCCCCTTTCAGGCTACATTTTTAAGTGTTAACATATTTTGATCCAGTGGTTGTATAATTTTCTGTGTTATGGCGAGTTTTACCATTTTTGGGTGGGGCCTGTCATGGGCCCATGCATTATATACACCAAAATGGGTGGATTAAAAGCTCTCTGAAACAACTTTTATGTAAAAAGATTCTATTATGGGCCGATTGAAAAGCTATTGAAAAACTTTGAATTTTTGAACAGATTATTGAAGTCACTGTATTTATGTTAATCTGCAGATTTATTCTTGTCTCTGCATGGTTTCACTTCTTGTAATAAATTTCTGCTCGTAGTTTAGCCTGATCTACAGGGTCTGTCAGCATGGTGTATTTCTGCTAATTTGTCAAGATCAGGAGTACATTGTGACATCCTGTCCTATTTGCTGTGCATACTCCAATAATATAAAAAAGGTTTATCATTAACCCATGGCACAATATTTCAGTTATTACACATAGGGTCAAGTTTCAGTTCAAAGGAAGCATGGGATTGTCTAGGAGAAACTAACTTTCACAGAGAAAGTAAAAAAAAAAAAGTACTGGAAAGTATCTTGAATTGTAAAGCTGCATCAATCCCATATTAGTCCTGTACCTGATACTACCCCATGGGGTAGGTAGAGTTTAAAAAGAGAATAGTTACTGCACAAACGTTATGATTCAGAAAGTCTGGGAGAAAACACTGGAATCTTGCCTAAATAGTATAGTGCACAGTATGTTGTGTCAGCATACATGATACCGTCATGTGACAAAAAATAAATTCTGACCCATATTTTTCCACACAATGAGTTCTCACCCAAGAGATTATTGAGGGCATTAGGGCGATATCGCACAGATACTACTGCAAGGATAGCGGCAGGACCTACATATGAAGCCTTTAAAAGATGCTGTCTATAGCAAATTTCTTCAACTTCTTTGATGACAAGTACATTTACTGAAAGGTTTTTAATGACAACACCGCGTCATTGTTCTGGTACAGCAACAGCTGTAATTTGGGTCATTTGTGGTTGAACCAGTTTGACATAACTTGATGAACATTGAAAACTAAAAGCATACCAGGAATTATTTAAAATATTGCATCTGGACATCCCAATTTCCAGTTTGGTCAGACAATTGTTTTCAACTAATGCATCCATTCCTTGCCTCCTTAGTAAATTAATGACGTCAGTTTTTACCCCAGGGCTAATGCCACACCTATTCTGAACAAAGACGACTAACTGGTTGGCTTGCATCATACCTACACTGGCCACACCTGGTATTGTAATAAAGGGAATAATTTTCTGTCTGTACATTTAAAAAAAAGTGTTAGATTAAATGGAAAGTGCTGCAGAGAGGTAACATTCCAGTCTAAAGTTTGGCAATGCGCTCAATAAAAGTTCTAGTTTTCAATTAGATGTTAATTTCAATGACATGTGTCAGTTCATGTCCTGTACACCAATGGACTCCCACTCAGTTCCTGATGATGCCATCAGCTAGGAAAGTTCAAAAACATGACACAAGAGAAAGGCACTAACCTAGCACAAATTACACGCAGCCCACAGGATAGCTGGTGTGGGAAACAGAAAATTCTGCCATGCTGCAACTCTTTTGAGTTGGAAACAAACACAATTTGGGACAATATAGAGGGGGCTTTACTCTGTATCACACCTGTGTTGTACCTGTGCTGGTGCTGGGAGTGTTTCCATTTCCCAGCTCTAACACTTTTCATCTTGAGCAAATTATTTCACCAACTATAGAAAAGCTTTTATTCATTTAAAAAGGCTTTAAAATGACTCAGAACTGGCTTTGAATGTGTCTTTTGAGAAGACATACGGTGTCATTTTTTTTAAAGCATCAGTGGGAGCACAGTGGGTGTTGTGAAAGCTTAACTGAAGAATGAGCTCATAGACTGAATCCTACAATCAAGCTGCCTCTCAATTACAACCCACTATATAACCACACAGCCATTACAGCTACACAATCCTGCCATGAGTTTACACTCCAAATTGCTTTTTTAAAAAAATATTAAAATCCCAAAGTTTTTAGACTTCTCTCTGCTCCATCTTGATTTTCAACAGTCAAATCCAATGTGACACGAGGTTCAGCTCAGCTAACTTCCAGTTTTATCACACAATCCCAATGTTTTGTCTTTATGCTACTTTCAGGGGGAACAGTAACACACCATGCCACCCAATTCCAGAAGACTGTTCCTTCTGTCCAGTGACCGGTCACAAACTCTGATCACAAATGATTACTGGCCTTTCAGTTCATTTATAGTCAAAAGGAACCTACCCTCTTAAGGAAGTGTCACAGATAGACAGGAGACCAGCCTTCAACATATGAATAAGACTGATGGAAATTCGTGCAATGCACATCGACTTTGAAGTTCGAGTTATTGTCACAATGTACCTGAGCATGTGGCGGCATAACTGGTTCATTTCTACTGGCTGGACTATAATTGGTCAGTGAGCTTTCTTCTGCCTTAATGAGGTTAAGTGTCTCATCCATTCACATTGAATGTGAACACAAAGTCAGGCACCCTATTTTGATTGCATTCCACTATGTAATTTCGTTAATATCAGTCACTCTCCATAATTCAAGAACAATGAATTTTTTAAAAAAATAACACTGCCCCCATTCACATTGATCGTTGTTTCAAATCTGCATCCTACCAGCTTGACACAATTCACCAGGGACTTTGAGCATACCAAATTGTATTTTCACCCACCTTTCTTAAAAGCCAAGTGGCCACCAACTGTTGACTGATAGGAGAAACGTCACCCGTCAGTTAACTTGTACAAATTAGTCTCGTATTGTTGTGTTTTCAACTTTTGGGATAGACAAGACAACAGTGGGCATCCTACGTGTTTTTTTTTAAAACCAGGATTCATGCTAAGAGCAAAAGGCATCAGTTTCAGTTTGAAGGAGATGCTGTCAGTTTACAAAACCTGTCACCAGACCTCTTACACAGGTACAGGGTGTTGGAGAAGTCCCACCCATTAACAGACATGTTAAACCAACACCCTGCTTGCGCCGATACTCATGACTCCATGGCGCTATATGACAATCAGGGAGTGCCCCAAGTTAACATTCCTCCCTTACCATTACCAAAAAAAGAGATTCACTAGTCATTAATCTTATTGCTACTTGTGGCATGCTCCTTAGCATAGAATGGCTATCATGTCTGGTTATACAACAGTGATTAGACTTCCAACAAGCAATGAATTGTGCAACGTGTGATGCTCAAATGATGCGTTAGATATTTTAATGCATCAGAAGAACATTTATTCCATGAGTGAATAGCACCTATAGTCGTTTGGTAGTACAGAACTTGAATACTGCTGGAAAAAAAGAGACATGTCTAAACTTTCCATCTTGCACTCGTCAGGACACTCAAGAATACCAATACAAGGGGAAAACCATAATTTATACGGTATGTGAAGATAGTGATGATTGGTTGGCATGTGGCATTGCCATGGAAAATGTACCAGTGATGGTGACTGACAGTTGACTGCCAAACATTGTTTGAAATTTAGACCAGACTCCTTGACTCTAATTGGTCAAGGCATTGTCCTGAGGAATGAGTCAGCGAATGGCTGTCACTTATTTTGTTTTGCTGAAACCAGCACAATGTATGTAATAAAAACAGAGAATGCTGGAAAAACTCAGCAGGTCTGACGGCATGTGTGGAGAGAGAAACAGTAAATGTTTCGGCTCTGTATGACTCTTCTTCAGAGCTGCACAATGTACGTACATATTCTTTCTGTCTGCAAAGAACAGGGCCCTGTGTATTAATATATGTAGCTTCCAGTACATGCAAATGCACCGCACTGAGAGCCCAACTGACTTATCTTAAATTGGTTGTCAGTGTAATTCTTAACACACTGAGGATTATTTAGCAGATATTGTCCAATTGTGGAATCATATCTAATGTTGGACTGTGTTTTGAGTTTTGCAAGCACAGGCTGGTTGAGCATGGTCCATACCCTGCCCATTGCAAACAGCAGCTGGGACATGCTGTTTTATGCAATCCGCCAGTCTTTGGGACATACGGCCTACATATCTGGCATCACACTGGCTGTATGTAGGCCATACATCCCAAAGACTGGCAGGTCATATCAAACAGCATGTCCCAGCTGCTGTTCGCAACGGGCAGGGTACAGACTGTACCCGACCAGCTCATGCTTGCAAAACTCAAAATAAGTGTCCAACGTTAGATGTGATTCCACAATTGGACAACATTTGCTAAATAATCCTCAGTGTGCTAAGAATTACACTGACAACCAATTTAAGATTGTCAGTCAGGCTCGCAGTGTGGCACATGTGTGTGTGTACTGGGAGCTACTTATATTAATACACAGAGCCCTGTTCTTTGCAGACAGAAAGAACATGTACATATATTGCACCTGTTTGAGCTAAACAAAATAAGTGATAACCATTCGCTGACTCATTCCTCAGGGTAATGTCTTGACCAATCAGGGTCAAGCTGCCTGGTTTAAAATGTCAAAATGCTTGGCAGTTAACTACCAATCACCATCAATGGTACATTCTCCATGGCAACACCACTTGCCAACCAATCAGCACTCTCTTCACATACTGTATAAATTGTTGTTTTCCCCCTCATATTGGTAATCATGCAAGTGTCCTGATGAATGCAAGATGAAAAGCTTAGACATGTCTCTTTTTTCAGCAATACTTGAATCGTACTCTTGATGCATGAACTTTATTGTTGTTATGTAAGCTTTTTCTGGAGTTTCTTTGTAAACTCAATTTACAAATCAGAAACCACCTGCACAGAAAACTCAATTTAAATACCTGTGAAAGTTCACACTGTAGAAAGTACATTAATTGAAAAATGTCCTAGTATAGCTTAAGTGCTTGAATCACTATAAATTACATTATGATTTCTATTGACTTGTTTCTGTTGGTTTTCATGCTTGTGAAATTGTAGTTCTCGTATTGTACTCGCTAAGGTGATGACTTAGAATCCTTTTGTCTCCTGTTGCCTATTTTGTTACACTTGTCTTTCTGCCAACCATTTTTGGTCAGGTTTTCTCCTTGAAAGGTGAAGTTCTCGGGGTAACAATACATTTTCCACTCTCTTAATTCAGTATCTAAAGGCACAACCAGCTGCCTAGTAACACCATGAAATACACACACACGCCAAGGTAGTTGTGTGCAGTGGCACATGTCCATGAGAAGCTGGCTTGAGACTGCAAAACCTGATGATGCCAGTAAAGTCCATAAATAAAAAGTAGCAAAAAGTGATTTATAAACAAATTAAAACACAATTAGTACCACAATCATATTTTGCACTGTATACAAGTACATTAAATTGCCTTGCAAAATTAATTACCAATAGACCATAACTGAAAATTGCTATCTTCAACATTTTTAAAAAAATGGAATTCCTTTCAAAATAAGGATCACATAAAAGTCACAGTTGCTTCTGAAAATAAGTAACTTTGTGACACCTTTCTATTGTGTCACCAGATTGATAAGTATAGAATTTATAGTGTTTATGGAAACTAGTTACAAATGGATATGAAGTCTAACGCACGAAGGATATGGAATTTGCTCCACACACCCAAAAGATAACAGCCTGGCTGGGCCAAGAGTTTATAGTATCAGCAAGCATACAGTTGTAACCACAAACTAGTTATTGATATACTTAATAATGCTTTGAGTAAAGGAGAAAGAAAATGACAGTCAATTAACTTTAGTTGGTGCCAACCTCACTTCTGGGTTCGAAGGTTGTTGGCTCAAATGCACTTTGGGATGTGACACACTTTTGTATGACAGAAGCATAGCATTGTCAGAGGTGATGTCCTTTGCTGAGGCATTAAAGCAAGGTTTTGCCTGCTTGTTTAGGTGCATGTTAAAGATCCCATGGCCTAGTTTGAAGAACAATGGTGTTGTCCCGGCCCATATGTCCCTTCATCTAATGCCAATGAAAATAGGCTACTTTGTCATTATTTGTGGAACCTTGCTATGGACAAAATGGCTACTTTTCCTACAAAATTCAGTATGTACTTAGATACTTTTGAGTCGTGTGATGCAAATACAAGTTTTGATAACATGTTTATTAACATCATTTGAAAGGTCATGATTGCTGCTTATGCTTTTGTCTATTTCTGCACGTGAAACCTGATCTTGACCTCACTTAATGTCCACACAGACACTGGATAGTATGGGAGTCAGAACTTAACAATTTTGCCCTCCTTAACCTAGGGGCAATGCTGACTGCTGCTCCAGCTGTTATCAGCTAACTTAAGAGTCTTGGAAATCAAATCAGAAGCCAACCTGCTTTGCAGTGCTCAGCTGCATAGTAACGATGGCACGTACCAATTTAATCATTCATGGACGTTCATCTGCTAAAACTATTATTTTAATCTGGGTATGTTTGGAACCCTGAGCTTCCAAGACAGTACCACCCTGCCCATTATTAGTGTCAATTAAATTATTCATTATACAAATGTTGCATTTTAAAAGGGGCACAGAGATATGGTCTCTCTTCAAAAGGGAGCAGTAAAGCCAAGAATTTGCGGCAGAACCATCAAACTCTAGTTTAAAAAAAATCCAGCTTACTCACCTGAACTCATCTAAACTAGTTTGACAAATAATTTTGTACAACAAACATTGAGTTATTCAACAGGAACAGCCATCTCAACCCTTTGAGAGTCTCAAGTCAATTCCACACACCCAATACAAAGCTTCGAACATTTCATTCCCATTGCATCAAATGTGTTCTCTATCGTGTGGAATCGTTATCTACAAGAAACGCAAAACAACTACAAAACCCAAAGATCAGTTACAAGAGTGTAACTTTTTCTTAAAGCCAGTATATTGGGAGGTTCCGGAAAACATGTCACTCAGGAAACTTCATGAAAAGGACTTACCGAGGAGAATGAAGTGTCACCCGTCACGGAAATGACACAGGCATTTCCCCTTTAAATGTCAATTCCCCTTGCTTAAAATAAGATTTGGGAAAAACAAGGTTCACCGTCAATAAATACGTATCCTGGCACAAGCCGATTTCTCGAGTCCTTCACATTTCAGTTTCGCTTTACTCCCCAGTTAGAACTTTTAAAACATAATGTGCTACAAATTCGGTCTGATTTACCTAACGATCTATCTTAACTAGAAGGATAAATTTGGTAGAACGCAAGGCTAGCAGCTGAAGTACCTTCGATCCGAGCGGAAGAAAGGACGAACAGCAAATGTAGGAAGTGCAGAAAACTTCCGACTATCCTAATCCTGGAACCGTGCTAGAAACAGTTCACCAGACCAGCATTTAGCGAATGGAAAAGGGCGGGCAACTAAAAATAATCCTGAATTTCCAAAGTAACAGGGGTGAGCCCCTCCTCACTGCTAAATATATGGACTCCTCACTGCTAAATATATGGAGAAAGACTAACACAGCCAACCAGACCACAGCGTCTCAAACCGTTGCAGCAGGTGTAGAGCTACTCCAGGGCTCGCAGATTCTGTCGGGTCCTAGCGCCCCAAGGATCTGAGTCCTCCTTCCCTCGGAGGAGGACGTTGCCACGATTTCAAAGGCATTTATTCTCTTAAAAAAAAACAACTTTCTTTCCTTAAGCCAAATATAAAATAATGAAAAATTTACGCGTGTATAAAAGCAGCGTTTGTTTGTGGTAAGGTCCAATTCATAATTGGCCGACAGAACAGTCAACATTGGGGAAATATTAGGTGTGAGATTTGTGATCGCCAAAAGTGAATCATGACCCCACTGAGCTTTGCCATAGAAATAATTTGAATTTATTTAGCGCCTTCTGAAGCCTCTCAGGTGGTCCTAAGGTACTTCACGTCCATTGAATTTATTTGAAGGGCAATTACTGTTACAACATGATTGAACGTCACAGCCATTTTGTAAGTAACAAAGTCCCACAAATGGAAATGAGATGAAGAACCATCTCATCTGTCTTTTTGATATTGAGGGAGAAATGTTGGCCAGGGCACCAGGAGAACTTCCTCCTCTTCGTTGAACAGGGTTGGGGTACAGGCGCCAAACACTGGATGGGTGCTAAAGGGTCGATGTGCCAAATGCTTTGCAAAAGAGTTAATGCTGAAATTGGGATTATTTGAGAATTCCAGCAGTTGCAGATTTTTTAAAACTCTGACGCTGGAGTCTTTTTTTTCTCTCAGCTGGCTTTATAGAAATCAAATATTGCAGCCACTTAAAACAACATTGATTATAATATATATAGTGGAGGACGATTTCCTCAGCACAGTTTGTGAACCTGTGGATTTCTGATTTTTCTCACAGGTGGCACATTGAAGAAATCTTCAGCAAGGAGCATCAGTGGGAGCCAACCGAACAAGGCATGCATTAGGACCCTGTGGTTGCTAGAGTTTTCTAAGCGTTGGTTCAGGTGTGTGATCTTTCAGGCACTGCTCTCATAATCACCACAATAAAGCTAAAGTTGACCTACCACTTAATTGCTTCCTACCCAGTGAATCAAGTGGGTGTAGCAAACTTCTGAAGGAAGTGGATGTGTTATAGAGAATTGGTAGACAGGACAGACTTGTGCTAATAATGGTGAAAAGCTAATTAATTGATTCTTGCACTTGTTCTGCCAAGATTCAGAACGTATGTGAATGTTGGAGGTCGAAGAATCAATGTTTCTCTCGAGTTAAAGGGCCTGGAACAAAGAGGGGGAGGCATAGATACAAAGTCAAATAACTTAGAACAGGCAAACGTTGTTATGCAGCGGACTCTGGGGCTGTGGAATGCATTGCCGGAGGTAGCGATTGAAGTAAAAACCATGTCAATGTTTAAGAATAGGTTAGATAGGTAGTTGAAGGGATAGGGGAATAGGGTGGATAAATGGGATTAAGAGACTGCACATATGGAGGATAAGCACCAACATGGACTGGTTGGCCCAAATGTCCTATGTTGTAATTTCTATGTTACAGTTATTGCACTTTGAAGCAACTCACTGTATGCTAAGTGCTCTGAGGTCTGTAAGAACCTGGTATGTTTATAAGTGCTGTAACAATTCTCACCGATCCTCTGGCCCAATTTGTTAAAGAGAATGCAACTCAGGATGGGCCTGTGTCACAGAAGGGTAAGAGGCAGGCTGGCTTCCATAGGACCTCACAGACTAAGACTTGGATACTAATTTTTCTAAAACAAAAACAGAATTACCTGGAAAAACTCAGCAGGTCTGGCAGCATCGGCGGAGAAGAAATCAGTTAACGTTTCGAGCCTTCATGGCCCTTCGGCAGAACTGAAGCATAGTTAGGAGAAGGGAGAAATATAAACTGGTTTAAGGGGTGGGGTGGGGTGGGGGGAAGAGAGACGTTGAGGGTGGGGTGGGGGGAAGAGAGACGTTGAGGGTGTGGTGATTGTGGAGATAAGCAGTGATAGGAGCAGATAATCAAAAGATGTCACAGACAAAAGGGTCAAAGAGGTGTTGAAGGTGGTGATATTTGTCTAAGAAAAGTGCTAATTAAGAATGGAAGACAGGATATTCAAAGTACAGCTCTAGTGGGGGTGGGGTGGACAGACTAACAAGGTTTTAGTTTTAGATTTAAAAATAATGGAAATAGGTGGGGAAAGAAGAATCTATATAAATTATTGAAAAAAAAGGGGGGGAGAAACGGGGTGGGGGTGGGGGTGGGGGTGGGGGTGGGGGGAGAAACGGGGTGGGGGTGGGGGTGGGGGTGGGGGTGGGGGGAGAAACGGGGTGGGGGTGGGGGTGGGGGTGGGGGTGGGGGTGGGGGTGGGGGGAGAAACGGGGTGGGGGTGGGGGTGGGGGGAGAAACGGGGTGGGGGTGGGGGTGGGGGTGGGGGGAGAAACGGGGTGGGGGTGGGGGTGGGGGTGGGGGGAGAAACGGGGTGGGGGTGGGGGTGGGGGGAGAAACGGGGTGGGGGTGGGGGTGGGGGTGGGGGGAGAAACGGGGTGGGGGTGGGGGTGGGGATGGGGGGAGAAACGGGGTGGGGGTGGGGGTCGGGGTGGGGATGGGGGGAGAAACGGGGTGGGGGTGGGGGTGGGGGTGGGGGTCGGGGTGGGGATGGGGGGAGAAACGGGGTGGGGGTGGGGGTGGGGGTGGGGGGAGAAACGGGGTGGGGGTGGGGGGTGGGGGTAGAAACGGGGTGGGGGTGGGGGGTGGGGGTAGAAACGGGGTGGGGGTGGGGGGAGAAACGGGGTGGGGGGAGAAACGGGGTGGGGGTGGGGGGAGAAACGGGGTGGGGGTGGGGGGAGAAACGGGATGGGGGTGGGGGTGGGGGTAGAAACGGGGTGGGGGTGGGGGGAGAAACGGGGTGGGGGTGGGGGTGGGGGGAGAAACGGGGTGGGGGGAGAAACGGGGTGGGGGTGGGGGGAGAAACGGGGTGGGGGTGGGGGGAGAAACGGGGTGGGGGTGGGGGGAGAAACGGGGTGGGGGTGGGGGTGGGGGGAGAAACGGGGTGGGGGTGGGGGTGGGGGTGGGGGGAGAAACGGGGTGGGGGTGGGGGTGGGGGTGGGGGGAGAAACGGGGTGGGGGTGGGGGTGGGGGTGGGGGGAGAAACGGGGTGGGGGTGGGGGTGGCGGGAGAAACGGGGTGGGGGTGGGGGTGGGGGTGGGGGGAGAAACGGGGTGGGGTGGGGGTGGGGGTGGGGGGAGAAACGGGGTGGGGGTGGCGGTGGGGGTGGGGGGAGAAACGGGGTGGGGGTGGGGGTGGGGATGGGGGGAGAAACGGGGTGGGGGTGGGGGTGGGGATGGGGGGAGAAACGGGGTGGGGGTGGGGGTGGGGATGGGGGGAGAAACGGGGTGGGGATGGGGGGAGAAACGGGGTGGGGGTGGGGATGGGGGGAGAAACGGGGTGGGGATGGGGGGAGGGGGAGTTTAAGATCTAAAGTTGTTGAATTCAATATTCAGCCCGGAAGGCTGTAAAGTGCCTAGTCGGAAGATGAGGTGCTGTTCCTCCAGTTTGCGTTGGGCTTCACTGGAACAATGCAGCAAGCCAAGGACAGACATGTGGG